>NC_049237.1:37483817-37858817 GCF_011100685.1 Canis lupus familiaris
CGAGTTATGTCTACTTCATCATTTTTGGAGCTTTAAATGCAAGTACAACTTAGTTCATGCCTAAAATATCATATTGTATTAAACAAAATTCTTAGAAATAACTATCTCATTACACTGTCTCCTTCGTGATAGGTAAAACTTTTTTTTTAATATAAAGAAAATAAAGATCTTTCATTTACTGGTTCTTTTTATTTGTTTGCTTTCTCAGAAGAAGCAACACTATTTTGGGAAAAATAATGGCATTATAAGCAAAACAAGGACTCCAGGATCACATCCTGGGCCAAAGGCAGGTGCTAAACTGGTGAGCCACCCAGAGATCCCCCTATATTTGTTTATAGTCCATGGCGATTTTTAGCCTCATTTCAGACAGATACTCTTATTTTTATCTGAGAGAAATTTCAGTACATTTAAATATAATTTATTTTTTCCTAATAGTTAATTTTTTTCTCAAATAACCAAGATATTTTAAAGACTGAATATCATTTGTAATACTTTATTTGGATCACAGAGTATATTCTATATGGGAAAATTGCATAGGACAAGAATGTACTCCATAGGAATTTCAAATAAAGGTCCTATAATCTCATACTCAATATGTACCTCATCATTTATCACACTGCTTCAGTTTCAATAAAATATTTAAGCACATTAATGAAAGTGGCATAATTTGGTCTGTCCTCTGGATATCTTGTCAATACAATGTTTTAATACTTGGATATGCCTGACTTATTCATTTTCATCCGGCTGTTTGGTATTAAATAAATAAAACCTTCATATACCATAAATCCTCAGAGTAAGAGTCTGGAATTGAGGATCTTGTTGCAGGGAGATGAATTCTATTGTTGACCATCTCTTGCTGAGGCTAACATGATAATACCGAATGCTTCAGAAGTTTCATGCACTCATAAGCTGTAATAAGTACTGTTTCCTTTCTTTATTATTTTTAGAATAATGGGGATATATTCAAGTCAGTGTAAAACCTTGGATCATGCTGTAGTTTTTTTTCTTATTTTTTTAAAGATTTTATTTATTTATTCATGACAGACACAGAGAGAGGCAGAGACATAGGCAGAGGGAGAAGCAGGCTTCCAGTAGGGAGCCTGATGTGGGACTCCATCCGGGGCTCCCCGGGATTGGGATCCTGTCCTTAGCTGAAGGCAGATGCTCAACCACTGAGCCACTCAGGCATTCCTGTGGTTATTTTTCATATTTTCATTTTTTATTTGTCTTCAAAAAACAATGAGTGGTTAACTCTAAACTAGATACTGGTCCCTCATCCATCAACTGAAAACAAATGCAGGTTCCAGTAAAACATTTAGCTTGTAGCTGGGTAATGCAGGTCTATTTCAAGTCCACCTACCATTTGCATAAGCATCCAAGTCCAATTCTAATTAGCATCCTGAAATCAGACTTGTTACTTATATTTTAGCTACATTGTTAATTTAAGACAAACACACTTAGCTTATGAAGAAAAGTTCCATACACTTGGAAATCCAAAAACAGTATTAAAAATGAAGAGAACTTTTTCTTAGTGCTACCATCTTAGAGCAAAGGAGACTATCCAGGATAGTATCGGTTAAGTGGTACAACACCTTTGCTTGGTTTCTCCTCTTAAGATCTGCCTTAGGCTCCACTTAAAATAAAACAATGGTGCATGTCAGTGACATTTGTCAAATGAACACTGGTGAGTTGTATGGATTATTTTTTGAAGCCACACCAAACAAGATAAAGCACACGACTGCTGAAAAGTTGAATTTGGGCGGAGGTTGGGGTAGTGGGGGTTGCTTTGGCATGGAATCTTGGCTAAGAAACATTGGTCTTAAATCCAAAATCAAAGCAACTGATTTGTAAATAAAGTATTTGAAAAGAAGGCAAAACAGAAGATATTTTGAGCTCCTTAGTAAAGGTATAGACAGACAAGACTGAATACTGGGGCCTTGACAAGTCTTGTCTGTGAAGTCTTGTTCTTATTCTGCTTTCTTCAGAAAAGTAGAGAGAAGGGAAAGCTCATTTCCAGAGTGTAAGCTGAGTTCCAGCTACAGCAGCCAGTGGTTTATCTGAGTTGTCTCCTTTAAACACCATTATCATGCTATAAGTGAGATATTATTATGCCTATTTTTGAAATGAACAACAAAACTGACATTCAGGAAAGTTAAGTGCCTTGCCAAGTCACCCAGCTATTGAACTGCATAGACAGAATTTGAACTCAACTCTTATTTACTACAAACCCCATGCTCAATACTGGCCTACAGCAAGCTCCCTTTCAGGACTCATTTGTACTATATGAGTAGGACAATATGTAATTATTGTACATGTCCTACTAAAAGTGCCCATTACTATGATATATTAATTTCAACAGGTAAAGTTCACAAATTTATAGCAATAAAAAGAACCATTTTGAAAATGGTATAATTTGTATACTTTTAACATTTGCCGCATCATATCTGTCAGAAGTTTCCCCAAAGAAAAACCAGTAGTTTAAAGCATGTAAGTAAGTTGTATAGAAGCATATAATACATTTCATCAATAGCCAATTAATTTACAAAGGCTGTTATCTTCTTGTCATTTTACTGTGATAGAGTTGTACCCAATAATTTAATAATGGAAGCATGCTGAGTTTTCTTGCATTTTTATAGGGATGCCCACTTAATAATGCGGCAGTAAAAGGAACAGGTGTACTTTATCTTTCATTCCAATTTTACAGATGAAATGAAGTATCTAATGTCTTTTTGATTGTGGACTGCCATTCAACGGGGCAAGGATGATACTACCTTATTTACATTTGCAAAATGAGATAGGTTAAAGCTGGGTCTCAAGCAGTTCCTTTTTCCATGAGGGATATAGAAGAAAAATCGAGAGAGGACACATTGAATTCTCAAGATGTAAGGTTAAAAATTTTGCATATTCAGTATCTCTAATTTTTATCATTTTTCATATTCACAGAATGACAAATTTCTTTAGTGTATTGTTCTAAATCCACATATAAAAATAGCTATCCTGGGGCTAATTTGTGTCAATTTTCTTGTGTAGTAAAAATAGATAGATAAGATACTGAAGGACAGGTCCCCCTAAACTAAAATTTAAAAATAATTAATCCACAGGTTTAATCCACAGGATACCTAAAGGTTTTGTTTAGATGAAAGGTAAATTAAACCTGCTCCCAGAAATCACTTTCAAGGAGAACATTTCCTAAGAAATGGAGCCAGATGGCTCATCATCACCCACCAGGCCACAGTAATAAGTTAATTTGGACAAATTGCCACATACACCCTCAGCCTCACCGACCTTTAATTTCTAACAGCTTTAAAAGCATCCATTAAAGTAAAATAGAGAAGAAAGAACTATAAATAGCTGACAGTCTTCAGAAGGATTGTTTGAAGATTAGAACTTTTGGGGCTTATTATACAAAACCTTAATGGTAGGAGGAAGGAAGAAGCAGTAAAAGGTAAAGTGAAATTAAAAAAAAAAACTCATGCAATTAAGATTATTACCCATTTTCTAAATTAATGTGGAACCCATTTTTGAAATTCTGAATAATTTATTTGTAGTAAATCAAAAATATATTCTGTGAACACAAAACATTTGAAACTATGTAAAATATAAGAAAGAACTAAAAAAATGTCAAAGGCAGTATCTCCAGTAAAATGTTGCAAGATCAAGGCGTATCAAACTTTCTTTGAATGTACGTTCTTTAAATCTCATCCATTTTTTCCAACACTTACTGTTACAGATTATCTTGATTTTCTGTAAATTTCAAGGATTACATTTATTAGATCAATCCTTTATAACAATCTTAGTTTGAGTTGACTGACATCAGCGAATGGTCTTCTTGTTTAGTTATCCCAACTAATGGGAGATATGATTACAAGATTCTATCTCCTGCTCTTTGTAAAGTGATGTCAAAAACAGAATTAAAACTTAAAATCTTGAACCCACGAATTAGCCTGTCAACCTTGTCATACAGTTGCTTTACTCATTTCCACAGGAAATTGCCTACAATCATGTCAACAGTGAACAAAAGAAAAATAGTAATTCGTTGGAGTATATCAAACCATAGATTCTTGGATCCCTTTAAAAAAAACTATTAAACTCTAACAGTCTTCCTGTTACAACTCTGAGACAAGTAAATCTTATTGTACTTGCTTTGGAGATGGATGGAACCAAAAGAATAAATTAGGGATACTTATAAATTGGGGGCAGTGCAATGATTATCCCTTTTTATTATGAGCTTCTTGAAATCAATGCCACTTGAGATCAGTATTATGAGATTATCTCTATCTAAAAGGATTTACATCTTACCCAGGTGAAATGCTAAGTGCTGTTAAAATAAAGCTATGGTAGATGTTTCTGGTTTCTAAGATTCAGAGGAAAAGAGGAGACATGGTTGTTTCCGAAATAATTTGATATTCCTCAAACAAGAAATAAAGTACAAATCATTGCACGTTTTCAGATTTAAATTTTCTCTCTTGAAATGAAGAGACTGATGTTTAGGAGACTACAAGGTCCCTTCCAGCCATAGTCTTTTATGATTATACAAAAATTATTCTTATATAGCAGTCCTTATATGGCTTCAAGAGTTCTGCTGATCAGGGATCAGCAACCACATACAATGATCCAGGGCTAGACTCACATCCATTACACAAGGAGAGAACAAAACTTTCCTCTGATCCAGCTCCCCAGCATTTCATTGGACTTCTGACCACATGGAGAAATGTTTGCTGTGTCTCCAGAGTGGAGTATATAAAGCTACATGTCTCTTCATAGGTTTTAATTGATTATTTTTAAATAGTATGAACCTAATACATCTATTGAAAGAATAAGTGAATAAATGAAGGAATAATAAACAGCAAAAACATATCATTCTGACATCCTTTAGCATAAGTTAATAAATATTGGGCATCTCTGTGCTCTTAAACATTTAGGTCTGTATTTATCTTCATTTTTACCCCACATCAAGTTCTGTGTGTATGTGTGTACGTGTGTGTATGTGTATAAATATACATGTTAACACAGGCATTCAAGTTGGTGGATAGATGTATGATTTTATATTTTTAAAGGAAATCTGAAAAAGAAATCTATATAGACTTTGTGATAATAGAAAGCTGAAATCTCTCAGCTCATTAAACTAATTTGATCACTCTTCCTCTCCCTATGTTATACTTGATACTTTGCTAACCCACACAAAACCATAAATTGGGGAAAGGTGCCCTCTTAGGAGACGCTGCCCCATAGGTTTGTGGCTTGGTGAGTATCAGCACCATTTAACAAATTAGAAAAAGGCTTCCCTTCTTCAGGTGGAACTGTCTCCCCCACCCAGGGCTCAGAGACCTGAGAACAAGCTGGACTTAAGTTCCTAGGTATCCTCTTGGCTTGGAGCCCGGAGTTGGGCATATCCTGCCCACTTAAGGCCCTGGGTTACACAGTTAGCAAAGGGAATCAGCCTAATTCCCAGGAAGCGCATAAAAGTCATTCCTCCCCAGTGATGTACGTGCACTTTGAGGTGTACTTTCAGGAGGGGCATGTACTTACTTTAGAATAATCAAAAGCTGAGCAAGGCATCAGCTGAGCCTCATGTGTGCATTGCACTTTGCTGAGTGGTAGGGGATGTATAATTACATGAAGAGAGGTCCCTGCCTTCAGAGCACAGTCTACTCAAAAAGTCAAAACAAAACCAGGCAATGTGGTGTGATCTGAAAATCAGTTTCTGAATATATAACCGCTTGGTTTTTCTTTCTTGCTTTATATAACAAGGAGGTCCGGCAGGAGGATTTTGGGTGTTATCTATCTGGAGTGATAGGCTTTATATCTCTAGTCTACAAGAGCAACTTGCAAATGTTTTATCTAGTGCTCACCGTGAAGAAACAACTATAAGAGTTATCTGCAACCAGCTGGGAGGCTTCCTAATATCACATCACATCACATCACATAGTATCAAATCAGTGGTGAAGACCGGGGTGAATGTTCCAGTCCTGGGATGCTGTGCAGGCACAGGCACAAAGATAGAGTTGCTATAGCTGTATGTGGAACAGGGGCAAATCCAAGACAGCCAAAGCCAGGTGTCGATGTTGGGTTATACAACCGGAACAGGCAGGACAAGACCAGACTGGGGTCCGTCACTCCATCTTCTCTGACTGACCACAGGTATGTAATTGCCAAATGGTTTGATATCATTTGGGGATACAAGTTGGATCTATAGCTGCGGAGCAGCCTTCTTCAGTGTGGAATGTTCAGGGACTGAATCCAGGATCCTGGCCAGCATTATACCACACGCTGAGCATCCAACAAAACGGCTGACCAGCTCAGACGCGCATTCACACTCGTGCATGGGCACAAACCTCAAGAGAGAACCAACCCTGATGTGTAATCTCAGGCCTGGGCCATGTTCTCCTACTTCAAAGGGGAATCCAATGAAGGCAAGTACTAGAAATGGGAAGTTTTCCAGTGTTAAAATATCAACTCCTGTAGAACTGTAACCCAGAGAGAAATGTTCTCCTCAAACAACAACACCATTTACAAAGTGGCTTGAAGTCAGTCAGAGAGAACGCAGAGTTTGGGAGGCAAGCCAAGGAGCTTGCATTTCTGCGATGCTTGTGTGGGTGCCAGTGATAAACATTAGTGCATCCCTTCGGCCCTCTGCCTCTGGAGAGCCATCTAAGGGGCCGTAGTGCCCCCTAAACATAAATAATCTTCATTTTCAAATGAACAGTAAATGCATGGGAACAAGATTAGGGAGACTTTTTTTTTTTTTTTTCTCAGCCCTTTATGGAAACTTCCAAAGGAACAGACTTCAGCCTACTATGGAAGTTTTGCTTCAAGTGATGTCTCTGGAGACCAGTGCACCCTCTGTGCTGTTTACTAGACTGGACTTGCTCTTCTCCCATAGGATGTCCTCCTTTTAGACTTAGAGGCTTTAGAGCCAGTAAGAAGCTTAATCAGATTTGAAGGTACGGTTCAAAGGGACATAAAAATGACCATTATCTTTGTCATGCGATGGTCACATGGACTCATTCATTTACCTTTCCTTAAGATGTTTTCAATTTTGGTAGGGGAAAAGGATACAACAATCACTGGGTGAACTTGTTTGTGTGTTTTTTTAAAGGTACTTTGGATAACCAAGTTATTGATGACCATTATTTTTTTCAAACAATTTGAAAATTTGAAATTTGAAAATATCTTTAATTAATAATTTGAAATATCTTTGAAATTATCTTTGAAATTTGAAAATATCTTTAATTAATTTGAAAATATCTTTGTGCTGAATGGGGAAACCCGTAAATGTGTAAAATCTGAACCTTTCCTGGAATTATGTGTTACCAGCACAGATTGGGCTATTTGTGTGTGTCACACTGTCTCACGGTCAGCCGGGAAGTGCGGTTTGGCATGTGAAGCATTAAATTATAAATTGTTTTGGATAGTATTAGGCTCTTGTTTCTTTTTTATTTTTTTTTAAGATTTTATTTATTTATTCATGAGAGACACAGAGAGAGAGAGAGAGAGGCAGAGACATAGGCAGAGGGAGAAGCAGGCTTTCTCTGGGGAGTTTGATGCAGGACTCGATCCCAGGACCCTGGAATCATGACCAGAGCTGAAGGCAGACGCTCAATCACTGAGCCACCCAGGTGTCCTTAGGCTCTTGCTTCTAATGAGGCTGCAGAGGCTGAGAGAGAGAGAGAGAGAGAGAGAGAGAGAGAGTAGAAAAGGCCAAAGAAAAAGGGAAGTAAATGTATGAGAGAGGGAGGCACCTAGGGAGATTAAGGAGAAAAGATGCAGGGCTCTTCTCTGTTATTCTTGCACAGACTGGACTTTCAGTTGAGAGATATTATCCCTCCATAAGGGGGCTCTGAGAGGTCAAATTATGGATTTATATTATCCTTGTATGCACACTCTGAATTTCTCTTCGCCTGACACAAAAGCAGATGCTTACAAATTATCCAAAGAAGTGAGAAGTACTTTCAATTAAGAGTGCAGGAAAGGCCACTTAGGAGAATATTATTATGCAAATATTCACTGTAAACACTTTTGGTGTGAATGTGCAGAAGGCCATATCACAGAAAATACAAGTTTTCCTAGGCTAAAACTCTCGACCTGATTTGGCTCACGTTTTTCTCTTTCCTTGGTTTCTGGTTTCCAAGCTCATCACACCCTGTTGTATGTTTTCTTATTCTAGATCAGGATCAAATGCAAGACCATAAAAGGAAGAGATCTTGAAAATTAATATTTTGGTAGACATCTGTAGGAACGTAATAGAGAAAATGTAAAAGCTTTTCCCTTTCTATCTTTTTTCCCTTACCCCCAAGTCCTCTAAATGGCAAAATGACACTGTGAAGAGGGGCTTTCAGTCCTTTCAGCAGGGACAAAGGACGCCAGTTGAGAATCTCCCTTCTGCCACGACCCCCCAGTTGGTGCTGGATTCTTCCAAGGAGGTCCTGCTGAGCTGTTAGGAAGTCAGAGGTATTCGCACACTGCTCACTATCTTTCAGGGGCCAATTAGCTAGTTTGGAATATCCAGACCCTGGGTTCCTTTCATTTCTCTTTCAGCAGCTTGCCTTTTGGTCATTTGCTATGCTTCATTAAGAGGGGCAAAGCTCAGATCTGTCCATTTGGCTCACCCTTAGGAGCTCTGATGGGAGCTTTCTTGGGGAAGGCAATTGGAGCCATTGAAGAGAAGATGTGGGGATTATCCGTGGATTAGGATTATCTAAACCAGTGGTTTTCCAACTCTTAACTAGGGGAAGCCCTTTCACAGGTAAAACAAAACAAAACAAAACAAAACCAAAAGCAAAAACTCCAAACTTGTGCATGACATGACAGTAATTATACTGTTAGTATCTATTAAGGTAAGCACATGCTCATGTGAAGGAAAGGCTTGTTCTTCTTGTCCTCTTGGTCTTCAAACACGTTCTGTTCCCCTCCCAATTCCTCTTGGACAAACATCTGTCCTAGGGCATCAATACTTTGAATTCTTTGTGATCAGACTTAGGAAAAGTAAGCAAGATTTACAGAGGAGGCCTGGTATCTATCATCTGCTGGAAACTCATACTAACACACAAACACGGATTGTTGAGATGTTTTTGAACAACGAATACTAAACACCAAGGGAAACACGAAAAAAGAACCTCTTTTCATTTCATTATAGACGGTTCCATTTGTGAAGGCTTAAATTTGAAGGTGGTTAACGATTTTCTTGTTTAGTGATTCTTCAATTTGCATGTGAATCAGAAGGAGCTGAAATCATGGTGAGGGTACCGAAGATTATACAGAGATTGTACAGAGTATGACCCTACCACATTTTTCAGCAATGTTTTTGCCTGTTTAGTGAATGGGACTTGGGGTTAGAATTTCTGAGTACAAGTAGAGGGCATGCTAACATCAGGAACAATTACAAAGACTTGCACAGTACCAACAGAGAAAAAACTCTTTTCCTATGTTAGGATACATATTTGTTTTTTCTCTTTCTTTTAAAAATTGTTCTCAGTATTTGGGCTCCACCTTCTCCCAAAAAGGTAACTTTGCCTTCATCATCAAGAAAATTGAGGTGATCACATATGCACTACTTCAAGTTATTAGCAACATCTACATTCTTGGAGTCAAAAAAAAAAAAAAGCTGCTGTCTTTTCCATGTATTTTTCTTAGACTTTTTCTTTCTTTTCCTATTTGCTGATGGTTCCCAAATTGATACTCCTGCCCTGCCTTCTATCCCAAGTTGAAACTCAGACATGCACACGACCATGGCCACGTACATGCACCTGGATGCACAGGGGTCTCATCTTCACCATCTCCTCCCTAACCAATTTATCCCACACAATTCCTCCTCTCACTGGAACCAGCATGCCGCCAGGCATCCAGGGTTGGAATCTGGTGGTAAACCTACACTCCACACACCCAATTAATCCCCCAGTCTTTCTAAATACTTTCTAAATATTTCTCAAACCCACCTCCTACTATTTAGCTCCAGCTATATCCCATTCAGGCTTTCATAATCTTTGCTCTAGATGCTTACGAGGACTCTTAATGACTCTCCATTGCCTAAAAATAAAGTCCCTACCTGTTAATATGACATTCAAGACTTCTCACGACCTTCCGTTTCCACTTTCACCTGCCACTCCCCACATTCCACTTTATCAAGCTGCACACACCAAGCGGCTGCTTTTATTCCTCCTACTTGAAATCTCCTCCCTACTTTCATCTGATTGACACTAATCCATCGTCTCTGAACCCATGACCAAGCTAAGGGCCAGTCCTCTGTGATCCTATTAAACCTTGTACCTACCTGTTTCTTATCACCTGTATGTTATATTATATTGTAATTATCTGTGAATTATATTGTAATTGCTTGTTAATTCATATTTTGCCTCCCTTTGATACTTCTAGTCGAGAGGGAAGATGGTTGCCCAGACTGTGACAATTTTTTTTGGTTTTTGTTTTTATTATTTTTTTAAGATTTTATTTATTTATTCATGGGAGGGAGAGAGAGAGAGAGAGAGAGAGAGAGAGAGAGAGAGAGGCAGAGATACAGGCAGAGGGAGAAGCAGGCTCCATGCAGGGAGCCCGCCCGATGTGGGACTCGATCCTGGGCCTCCAGGATCACACGCCAGGGCTGAAGGTGGCGCTAAACCGCTGAGCCACCTGGGCTGCCCGGTTTTTGTTTTTAGAAAAGGTGCTGGAAATGCTTTGACACACTTCAGTTGAGAACTAAACTCGATTTTTCCTCTTCCCCTTAAATCAGGGCAGGGTCATCCCTTGGCCTGTAACCAACACAATGTGACTGTGTGACTTCTGAGGTTAGCTTAGAAGAGTAGAGGCTGCTTGGCCTTGTTCTCTGGGACCTTTGTTCTGGGGCCCTGTTCGACCTTGTAAGGAGTCTGTCTGTCCTGAGGCTGTTGTGCTGGGAGGAGGTTCAGGTTGTGTGAAGAGGCTACATGTAGGTGCTCTCCTGAGCCCGGCCGAGGTGCCATCTGACAGCTAGCACTGACCACCAGCTGCGAATGAAGAAACCTCCAGGTGATTCCAGCTCTAGCTGTGGAGGCATCTGGGCCTTTGAAACTTTCCAGGCCAGGACCCCGACCTTGAGAGGCAGAGCCCCTGTGCCCATCCCAACTCCTGACACCCACAGTCCGGTGTCCAGGGCGATTTTGCAGCAGTGCCAGCCAGAGCACACAGCCCCCGAGCAGGCTGCTCACCAGCCCTTCCCTGGCTCTCTTCATGCACGGAGCCCTCCTCATTCTTTCAGTGCGCCTCTGGGGCCACATCCTAAATATGCTCCATTCACCCAAATCATTGTTTCAGCGGCTTCTTAAAAGGGAAATCCAAATTAAGATACTGTCCAGACTCCTGACCCCGCCATTAGACGTTATTCAGGAAGATGTAAAACATTTTAAGGTTCTTTTAATACCACTTTAAAAGAGTACAGAAGGAGCTGAAACTTGGACCAGAGAAAGTGGTCCTGAGGAAGCATAATTATTAGAGAAGGCAGTTGGGCAGGCTGAAGGAATCCAGTAATACTTCTGCCTGGAATGGAGGAGATTTTTTTAAAATTCATTTATTTATTTATTCATGAGAGACACAGAGACATAGGCAGAGGGAGAAGCAGGCTGCCTGCGGGGAGCCTGATGTGGGACTTGATCCCAGGACCCTGGGATCAGGACCTGAGTCAAAGGCAGACGCTCAACCACTGAGCTACCCAAGGCGTCCTGAACGGAGATTTTTAAAGGCCATTTGCAACAATGGCAAATTAAAGGAAGAAGCTGAAGTTAAATATACATTTTTGTTTATGCAGTAGTTTTCATTTGGAGAAAAAACTTTGCTTCCAAAGGTCTGAAAGCATGTTTTTGTGAATATCTTAGACTTTCGTTTTCTATAGGATTCTCAGCTAACTATTTAGATAGGATTGATTTGGCCAATGGACAATTAGGAATTAAGATGACAACGGAAATATCTTTAGTATAGAGTGAAGTACTTAATGTTCCAACATTTCCCAGTATTCCCGGTATTGGCTAAATTCAGTCATATGACAGCATTCTGAATTGTGCTTATGTGTGTGCACCTCATGTGAAATAGAATTTGCTGCTCCAAAAGTATTTCAAAATGAAGACCACTCAGAAATCTTGTTGGCCAAAGAGTTCACAGACAGCAGTCCACACCAATCTAGATTCCAACTGTGTTTGTAATAAAGATACCTATGAAAGTAGAGTAAGTCAAATGATTTTTTCTTCACACGACCACATTCCATCATCCAACACTCACTTGCATACCACTGTCTCACTCATCTCTTTAACACACTTGTCAGAGTTCATATCTGCAGAATAGTCTAAGGAGCGGGGCTATGTCCCAGGGCCTAGCACAGTGCCTGAAACATATTTATAATATTTGCTGAATGAATAAAGCAGTGCATAAGGCCAATGCATCTCATCATTTAGACCATAAATACTGTTCATTCCTGTTTTGTTGTCAGTACAGTGCCCCACCTAGAAGTGACCCTTGATTGCAAAACTCCAATGAACAAAACCCAGACTGAGTGTCTCTCTTAAAAACAGGCAGAAACAGACTCCTCTGTTAACAAGCATACCATCCAGATATCCCATGTCCTCAATCATATTGCAAGGAGTCTCACCTATCGTCCAGAAAGAAGTAAGTTGCTTTTTACAGGTATTTAATGCATGACCACTGCAAATAAAGAGACAAGAGGCAAAAAAATATTGCTGAAATGATGACAAGGATTCATTATTTGGTTGGGTGCCAAGTAAAAGTCAGTTCCAGTTGTTCCATTAACAGTCAAAACTTTAGGCCCTGCCAAACATTACTATCTGCTTGTGCAATTTGGCACAGTTGTTACTAGGTCAGGATTGCAACTGCGAAGATAGTACGGCCAATATGTTGCCAGTAGGATTGACTATAGAAGATATGATACCTTTTAAAGCATGTCACGTTATATGCAATTATAGTAATGGGTAACTTATTTAGCACTTCCAATGTGCCAGACAGCTCTCTAAGTGCTTTGTCTTTGTGACTCACTTCATCTTCACAGCAACCTTGTGTGGCAGATGTGTTGACATCATGCCCATTTTACAGATGGGGACACTAAGGCACACGGGGGTTAAGGAAACCTGTCTGTAGTTACCCACATTATTATAAGTGGCAGAATGGGAACTGAAAACCCCACCAGATAGTCTTAATTGCCACACAATGCTACTTGTCACAACCACTATGCATGACTGCCCCAAATCAGCACAAATGCCTGACTTCCAAGATCTGTTACAAGGATGCTCAAACAGGGCAAAGAATAGACCTGCCTCATATTTAACACTAATTATCATAGACGTCAGGCTAACAATGGTTCTAGAATAATTTTCTAACTAAAATGAGTAATATTTTCATAATGTAATAAGCGTTATAGTACCACCTGGACCTGCTCCAAGCTGAAAGCACTTTCTGGTTTGCACTCATCTTAGTGGGATGTTGCTTATGGCAAATGGGGTAAGTAACATGCAAAGAAAGGCTCAGCTGTAGCTTTGCCATGACCCAAGACCATGCCTCCGCTCTCTGTAATCTTTAGTTATGAAGTGAAAGGCCAATCATCTGATACCGAAGCTCGAGGAAGGTTGGCACCTGCTTAGTTTTGGTCATCAGTTGTGTTTGCCCAGGGCAGGTGCTCAGAAGGTCACTGCAGCCCGGCACTCCCTCACTCCTGTTACCTTGCCTTCCCCTCCTCCCACTCCCAGTTCCTGGGCCACAGACTCCTCCCTTCATTGTTCTGGGTGCTCTCTCACATCCCCAACTTCAGCAGCAGCTTCTCTACATCCTGGTCCTGATGGAATCCCTGGGCCACCCCAGCCCCCTCTTCTTCTTATTCTGCTTTCTCTGGCTTCTGAGAAATTCTCTCAGCTGCTGTCTCCCAATCTTCATTCTCCAATCTCTTTTGCAGTTAAACATCTCCTATTGCTCCTCTTTCTTCCCTGAAGACCAGCTCTTGGTTCACAAACTTCCCTTTCCCGCCAACTGCAAAAGCCTCATCAGAGGAGGTAGGGTCCCCATAGACAGCCTGCACACACTGCAACCTTGCAATTCCAAGGCCATCACCTGCCATCCATCTATGCCATTTTATTCCCCAGAGTGCATCATTCAGAAATCTTCCACTGTGACATGACCTTCTGGACTCAGCCTCCCATCCTGTCTTCCCTCAATAGTGGATCTCTGGTTGCACTCATCATTCAGTCCTGGCATGCATCTTCAGTTCCCCGGATTCTCGGATGGATTCTCGTTTCTTCACTGCCTTCAACCAGGAAAACCTCTACACTGAATTAAAGCTGCAATTCACCCTTTCTTCCCTCCCTCCCCCTGAAAAGGTAGCAAATTACCATTGGAAAAAAATGCTAATGCTTTGCAAGTAACAGCCATTACCATTTAAGTGCCCTAACCTCTGTGGGGCTCTTTTACTCATTTCTGGACTGGACCCTCTCCATTTCTTCAGGATTCCTCTAAGCCTCCTCCACTCATCTCAAGCCCTGATCCATTTTTAGCAGACTGTGTTGTCCGGGGCTGCAGTAAGAAAGCAGAGGCCATGGGTTGTGATCTATCTCATCTCCCCAGACCCTCCGTGTCAAGTTATCCATTGTCCCAGCAATCTCTATCCCAATTCCACCAGTCTCTGGGTGGGGCTGCATGCCTCCTAACGAAGATTCTCTTATATTGTGCCTTTTACTCATCTCTTGCATTACTAGGTCAATAATTTTCTTAGTCCTTACTCCTAGTTTCAGCTTTGATTTCTCCCTGCCCCCCTGCATAAATTGGCAACTTCCCCTCAGCCAGTCTCTCTGACCCTGATTAAAAGACATACAACCCAAGCCCAAATAACAAAAACAGCAAGAAACAGAAAACCAGAACATACCCTGAAGCCATTATTTCCCACCCAAAACTATCCCCATTATCATTCTTTTTTCCTTTTCAGGCAAATATCTCCAAATGATAAACTTCCACTGATGCCATCACCTTGTTCACACACGTGGCCATATCCTGCCTTCCAATATGCCATCCATTCTTCCTGAAATACCTTTGCCTGCCAGGATCCTGGAGGCTGGGTCAGGGCCTCATCTGGAATTGCTTTGGGACACCGGCCCCATTTCTACCAATGCACTTCCCTCACTGTCTTGAGTATTAAACAGGGAGACCCTGCTGTGCATGGGATGTGCCACGTTCACTGTTGTATCCTCATTGCCTGACAATACCTGGCATGTGGGAGAAAATCAATAAGTATTTCTTGAAAAAATGTTTCCATATAAAGCTCTACCAAATGATTCTGTTCCACTCATATTGCTTCTACATTGCTTTAATACAATTTGATCATTTCTGACCCAAAATATTGCTGCTCCCTGCCAGAACAATATTGTTCCCATCTGCTTCACTAAGCTTCACAAAGATCTTAGTTCTTTGTAGATCAGAGTTCTCCTGGTTGAAGTCAGCTGGCCAACAGAACATCATTTCTACACTCACATGGTCTCCTCTAACACTTTGGATGTCACAGATTAGTAAAATTTCCAAACTATGCGGGGACAGAATTGAATTGCTAACCTTTACTATCCTAAGTGAATGTATTAATCCACATCACCTAAAACCAACTTCTATCATCACCATCATTTCATAAGTGAGGATATGTTAATAACAACCAAAAAGTAAGAAGAGCAGAAAAAAGACAGGGCTTGAAACTAAATACATTTGATGCTATTAAAAATTCAGTACATCACTGTTGCTCATTTAGGGGCTGCCATAACAGAAGATCACAGACTGGGTGGTTCAAACAACAGAAATGTATTTTTTCACAGCTCTGGAGGCTGGGCATCTAAGATCAAGGTGCTGTCAGGGTTGGTTTCTGGTGAGGGCTCTCTTGCTGGCTTGCAGACAGCTGCTTCCAAAGGTGTCCTCACATGGCCCTTCCTCTGGTGAGCATACTCCTACTATCTCTTGCTCTTCTAATAAGGACAACCTCATTTAACCTTGATTACCTCCTTATAGATTCTATCTCCAAATGCAGTTGCAGTAGAGGTGAAGGCTTCAACAATGAAAGGGGAGAGGTCACCATTTAGTGCCTAATAATTGCCCCTTATTTTCTCATTTTACTGCAGATCATTGGGAATTTCAACCTGGATTGGCACCAGTCTGTAGGCCGGGATTTGAAAAACACTGTTCTGAATATTGTAAATACCACACATACAGACTCTTGAAAAAATTACCTATTGTATTTATTTATATATTTAACTCTTGTTACTGTATTTGTCAGTAAGATGGAGTTTAATCTTTGTTCTTGCAGAAATTGGCCTGCTCTTTTATTATTTATTTATTTATTTATTTATTTATTTATTTATTTATTTTTAAAAATTTATTTATTCATGAAAGACAGAGAGAGAGAGAGAGAGAGGGGCAGAGACACAGGCAGAGGGAGAAACAGGCTCCATGCAGGAAGCCCAATGTGGGACTCGATCCCGGGTCTCCAGGATCACGCCCTGGGCCGAAGTTGGCACTAAACCGCCGAGCCACCCAGGCTGCCCTGGCCTGCTCTTTTAAATGGCAAAATGCTTTGAGGCAAAGTCCTCGGACAGAAAGACTTTTTGAACAAATTTATCCATTTATTTAAAAATATTCATTGAGCACCTAACCATGCAAATAGAATGCAATTGAATCCTCTTAGCTGTGGTGTTACGGAAAAGAAAAGCAAAACTGTATTTAAAATAACATGATCTGGATTCTAGCCACCTCTCTGAGCTTTAGTTTCTTAATCATTAAAATGGAGATAATCAGGGGTGCCTGGGTGGCTCAGTAGGTTAAGCATTCGACTCTTGATTTGGGTCGTGAGATCAAGTCCCGTTTTGGGCTCCTTGCTCAGCAGGGAGTCTGCTTGAGATTCTTTCACTCCTTCCTTTTGCCCCTCCCCCCCTCTCTTTTTAAAATAAATACATAAAACTTAAAAAAAAGAAAAGATAATCATATATGTTTCCTTAATCTATTTAAAAGGATTTTATGAGGGTGATTGATTAACACTGAAGTATTTTTTGAAGTATAAAATACTATGCAAATAAAGGTACACGTGAATTAGAGATAACATAGTTGGATTAAAAATATTGAAACATGCAAGAATTAAATGAAAAAGCAATTCTTAATAATACTTGATTCCATTTTATAAAGTTATTAGATGAGGAGATCAGAGAAATGGCATGTCTCTTGATATCAGCAAAGCATTTTGCAACATTTTAGTGATGTTCTTTTAGAATGAATGGGTGCTGGAACAATTAGATGGAGTCATATTTTGGCTGAGCAACTGCCTTTTAGGTGTACTAACAATTAAAAATGAATATGAGCCTAAAGAGAGATCTCTATTTTATCCTTGATCATGTCCTAAGCAGTATTTTGATTAAATTAATCTCAAGGTCCCTGATTAAAGGTTTCAAGTGGCGTGTTTATAAAGCCTATAGGTGTCACAAAATTGAAGTAAAGAGCTAATATATGAAGAGATAAAGACTCAATTATCTCAATAGGCTGAAATGATGGGTAAGGGAAGGTATATGTAAAATAAACAAGATTAGGTTTAACTGGGACATATGCCAACCCTATACTCAGGCTGGGAAAAAAAAAAAAAAACCTGCTGCAGAAGAGAAAAGACTTAAGGATTCTATTTCATGTTAAAAAGATCTCCTGCTTCTACATGATCACAAGCTTAAAATGAACCACCAATATGGTGTAGGTGATAAAAATATGAAGAGTAAATTACATTTACTCTTGGAATTATAGATTATACTACTATTGTCATATGGCCTAGAACAAAGGAGGAAGAATTCCTACCATATCCTACCTTGCTCAGAGCATTTGCAGGGTATCTTGTTTACTAAAGAAGGCTATTAACAAACTAGAAAGCACCTAAAAGAGACTGTTTAAAGACCTTACTTAAGAAAATGCTGAAAAAATTAAGGAAGGATATCCTGGAGATAAGAGGATGTCTTTCTTGCTTGCTTTCACATATCTGACAGTTCATCATGTAGAAAAGTAAGCAAAGATTTTACATGATGCTCCAAAGAAAGGTCCCATGACAACTGTCCTGTTAAGGATTCTGACCAAACAGTAATGGCTCAAGAGACAGAGTAAGAACCTGGCCCATGGTCACACCACTACTGAGTCTCAGGATTTATTTACAGAAAATGGAAGTCTCTTCAAGAACTGAAACCAGAAAGGTAATTTCACTCAGGTTTGGACCAATATTCTCACTGTTAGACCACACTGTACACCTTCAAGTACAATACTATGAAGCTACAAAATGTTCACACGAAGGTATCTAGAGGACAGAGAAAAATGGGAAGTTATCATATGATCTATTCCCCAAGCCTTGCAGTAACAGAACAGAACTTCAGGTAACTCCTAGCAAGTTGTAAGAATAGTTCCAGGTTAAACCAAAGCTGAGCTATTTACACCAAGTTATAAAGTGTTTGGAATGCATATGGAATTCATTAGCATAAGAAGTGAAATCAGTTAAAAATATGATTAGCCATATGAATATTTTAGATAAATGAATGGATATAGAACTAAAATGGGTTTTGAAGGATGAAATTGTTATTGGTGATTTTCCTTTACATGGATGTTAGGGAGTAACAGTCTTTTGCAACCTGTCCTTGGATGCTCATTGCAACATGGCTCCGCCACAATGTGGTTGCTTTTGTGTGAGTGGTGATTCTCCTTTTGTAGAACAATACACAGTGTGTGTGTGTGTGTGTGTGTGTGTGTGTGTGTTTATGCATGTGTGTGCAGTGCTTATATATGTATAGATACGTATGTATGTGGATATATAAAACTAAAATCAGGGCACCTGGTTGGCTCAGTGGTTGAGCATCTGCTTTTGGCTCAGGTTGTGATCCTGGGGTCGAAGGATCCAGTCCTGCATCAGGCTCCCCTTAGGGAGCCTGCTTCTCCCTCTGCCTATGTCTCTGCCTCTCTCTGTCTCTAATGAATGAATGAATGAATGAATGAATGAATAAATAAATCTTTAAAAAATTTTAAAAAACAGCACTAAAATCAAAGGAAAAGACAACTGTAAACATTTTAGAATATTCATTACTAATTTAATTCCTTTTCCTGTTTCCTTACTATATGGTATTAAACCTGAAAAAGCTTATCACATAGCCTGTTTTAACTGAAAATAGCAACAGAATGGAAATATCCTTATCTGAGCAGGCTCTGGAACCTGCCTTCCCATAGGCTGCATGTTCTGTGATGGCCAGAAAGTGTGCTTCAAAAGGGGAGGGTTCTGTTACTCTGGGTCCATGCCATATGCTAATTTCATCTCCCCTACTCTAATACCTTCTTGTATTAAAAAGTTAGAGTCTGAAAAAAAAAAAAAACAACAACAAAGGCAGCAAATGCTTAGAAGTAACAAAAACATTGCTAAGTTATAACATCTGGACTTCATCACTGCAGCACTGACGTCAGGACACAGCCCAGATGTTAACTATAGTAACCATCTAAAGTTTGGGTGAACACGGTCTTCCCTTTAATTTGCAAAATCCTTTTTGCAAAAATCCTTGAAAACATAACAGCTTAGGGATATAAGTAGTCTACCAAATATTTAGGAGACCAGGTTTGGGATTACACAAATACACCAGCTTTCTAGGTGTATTCATCTCCTCGGAATGTTGTGGTCTCTCACTTGGAAATCCATTCCCCACCTCCCCATGGCCCACCAAAAAAAGATAAAGAAAAAAAAAAAACACCTAGAAAAAACAGCCAGAAGGGAAACTGAATTTAAAAATGAGAAGTAATGAGTGCTGAGCCTTAGAAGATATGTGAATATAAGTCAGGTTGCTCTTCTCACTCATTTGAGGGCAGTTAGTTGTGGCCTGCAGGAGAAGCATCCTGATTTTTATGTTTTATGTATATGCTTCCACATTTTCTAGGCAGTTGAAGAACAAGAGAAGACATTC
Organism: Canis lupus familiaris; assembly: GCF_011100685.1. Taxonomy (NCBI): domain Eukaryota; kingdom Metazoa; phylum Chordata; class Mammalia; order Carnivora; family Canidae; genus Canis; species Canis lupus. The sequence continues at coordinate 37,503,770 of NC_049237.1, forward strand.
AAATGCAGATAAATCATACTTTAAATTTTTGTCCAACTTTGGTCATTATATTGAATGAATGTGTAAATAATGGCTGGTCTAGTTTTCATAGTTGATAGCTAATGAGGCTATGCTACATGCACTCATGTGTAGGATGATGATTGAAATAAGATGGAATAAAATTTCCTTAGCGATCTCTTAACCTCACCACACCCTCCATTACCAGATATCATTGGAAAAACTGCTGATTGGACAAAGACCAAACTACAGTTAAAGAAAGAAAAAAGGATCTCTAGGAGTAAGGGAAATGGATATAGATTTCTGACTTACTCATAGATGGAAGGTCTGAATATAATCTTATTCTTTTTTTGTGATTTCATATGCTAGGGCTGTGACATGACTAAAAATCACTTCATATTAACAAAGTGTCTGGAATTCATTTAACAAATATTTAGAAGGCAGAATAGTGCTGGTTAAGGGCATTGACTCTGGATTCAAATCCTGACACTCTCAGTTACTGTATAATCTTGGAAGAGCTAAAGCCTGCTGGGGTGAGTTTAAAATATTCCAAGTAAATTTCATCCACTATAAAATGGGGAAAACTATACTCACCTCACTATATTTTTGTGAGTTAGTGATAATTGTATGAAAAGTCTACGGCAGTATCTACAATATAAAAGCTTAATAAATGACATAATTAGTTATATCTCCTTGTGCCTTGTCTCATTTACTTGAATTTATTAATCTAGTCCCATCCCCTCTGTCATGATCACTTTCCAGAGAACTCCAGGCACAGCTTCTTTGCAATCCCCACAGTACTGGTGGGCATTAATGTTGTCTGGAGCCATCTTTGCGGCATGTGGCAGGATGCCTGACATATAGAAAGTACTCAATTTTTATTTGTTAAATGAGGAAATACTGCCCTTTTTGATGTTTAATGGTTAACGTACCTGTCTTGAGAGTATAGCCTGTGTCTTATAATTTTCACTACAATGCAGCACAGCAATGAACAAATATTTGGGCATATAGCGTATTTTAATAACCCCGTTTCTTCAGAAGAAGAACATGAAGATTACATAAGGTATTGACTTGCTTGTCTCACAGAACTGATTTAGTTCCAGAGTAGGGAATACAAATCGAAACTCATGACTAATGACTTCTGGTTGAATGGATTGAAAGAAAAAAAGTCTTAAAGGTAGCTTATTAAGTGATCATATGTATTTATTACTATTTAATTCAAGCTTTCTAAATTCCTAAGAATTCAAACAAGGTCTTACTTAGCCTACATTATTACAATAACAATGACTTGTCACAGATTTCTACAATAGTTTAACTAGTCTAGAGGCAAGGACAGGCTCTCTGGTGATGGTTATAGGTAACCTAGAGTAAATAATGTCTACCAGTAACATACTGATTAGTATCGAATGAATGATATTCTTTAAATACATTTTGCTCTGAGGCCCACTACTATTTGTAGTCCGTGTGCTGTCCTGTTTGTATTGGAAGATATAATCAGCGACCAAGATCCCTTCTAAACTTTAATAGCACTGCAACCTAGACATCCTAAAACTGTGGTCACTTATGTCATAAAATCAAGTTCTCTCATGAGAATTACCTATCTAGTACTTTTTTAAAAGATTTTATTTATTTATTCATGAGAGACACAGTGAGACAGGCAGAGTCACAGGCAGAGGGAGAAGCAGGCTCCATGCAGGGAGCCCGATGCAGGACTCGATCTCGGGACTCCAGGATCACACCCTGGGCCAAATGCAGGCGCTAAACTGCTGAGCCACCCAGGTGTCCCTCTATCTAGTCTTTTTTTAAAAATATGTATGTATGTATGTATGTATGTATGTATTTAAGAGGGAGAGAGCATGTGAGTGAGGGAAGGGGCAGAGGAAGAAAATCTCCAGCAGACTCCCCACACAGTGGGTGCCCAATGCTAGGCTCTATTTCTAGACCCTGAGATTTCTATTTCTAGACCTGAGCTGAAATCAAGAGTTGGATGTTTAAACAACGGAGTCACCCAGGCACCCCAAATCTAACTAATCTCATCAAGCAGTTCCCAGGATCACATATGCTTACCTTTTAAAAAAAGGGTAAAAAGTCTAGCATGCCTATTGAGCAAGTAAACAGCATTATGGCTATTGCTAGAGATGATCTTGTATGATATAATTTATTTTACATGTTTTAGTCATTGTGTGAACATTTGCTCTGGTTAAAAAGGCAGATCTCTAAATAATGAAATGTTTGCTGTACTCAGCATTAAAAATAAGTTAGTGAAATATCTTGATTGTATCAAAAATGTTAACTGAATACAGGATATGATGCCGACTTTGTTTATGTCAGCTACAGAAAAAATAAAAATAAAAAGAGGAAAGAAGCTGTGGGAAAGCTGTATGCTGAAGGTAGAACATTCTCCTAATCCTAACCAGCTGTCCTTGCTTGAATGCATGGGAATTTAATAGCAATCTTCCTGCCTCTCTCTGTCTCATGATGTGTTTACTGAGTAGCAAGCTTGTACTCATTTTACTGAAGCAATGACAAAGCTGTTTTCTAGCTTTGAAAGTATCTATGAAAATACAAGAAGGAAATAATCAAAAGTCACCTTGAAATAAAATATATGTAAGTACTAACAACAGATTTCTCCCAGGCTGTTACATGGCAGGGAGCCACAATTAAGTAACTACTTAAAACACAGCAAGTTCAAATTCATTTATTCTGCTTTAGAGTGGCTACTATCTCAAATGGAATCACACAGCAAATCACAAGTGCAAGGGTGACAGAAACACAACATTCCAGTACCTGAAGATAAATAGCCAAGGCGTCACACTCCAAACTCTTCAGATCTTTCAACTCCCCCTCCTTCACATTTTTCTTTAGGGCCTGACAAATTATAAATCCTTGACTTCACAAAGGAAACTGCAGCTTTACTCTGAATCTCTTGAAGTAATAGATCAAGAGAATACAGAGAAGTACAGGAAAGAAATAACTTTTTTACGTTTTGTTTACATAAATATACTATAGAAAAAATATGTACATAGGAGGGTATTTAGATCTGTGTGTTTCTTAGAACAGAAACATACATCCATATATGGATTGATTTGTAACATCTAGTTCCTCATTTTTGCTTCAGTCCTGTGAGGTTTAGGAATATCATGGGCTTTGGATTCAGGAGAATTGAACTCACATCCATCTTCAAACTCTTTCCAGTTAGGTGACTTGGGATTAAGTTACTTAACATTGTGATCTTGAGTTTTCTCACTTGTCAATGGGGAAAATGATTATCTGCCTTAAACAGTTATTACAGCACTCAAAGAGATCAATGACTTATGCACACTATTGGGATATAGTAGGTCCTCAATGAAAATTCACTTCTATCTCTTCTGACACTCCCTTTCCTGTTTGTCCAGGGTTTGTTCAGGGTTCTGTTATTTCTCATAAGGACAGGAGATGGTCTAGAGCTAGCCATAGAATGCCCAATTTCATTTTGTGACTAAGGAAACAATGAGACAATAAAAAGCATAAAATAACTTAAAAAATGCTCACTCAAGTCACTCCAGTGATGCTTGGCATGTTAATTTATGGATACAAATGGTCTTGGACATCTCAGTACCATCCAACATGAAAGATTATGAATGCAGAATGCCCATAGATAATCCAGTTCTGTGAATAATGATGATCTGAATTAAGAGCAGTTAGAATATCTTTATAAGTTCTACAAAAACATGTGAATAGTGCTAGGGGTCCCTTGGGAGCTTATCGGAAAATGGGTAAGTAAGGGACCTTGAAGTTTCATTAGCTTCATTATAAATCTGCCTGACCTGGGGATCCCTGGGTGGCTCAGCGGTTTAGCACCTGCCTTTGGTCTAGGGCCCGATCCTGGAGTCCCAAGATCGAGTCCCACGTCAAGCTCCCAGCATGGAGCCTGCTTCTCCCTCCTCCTGTGTCTCTGCCTCTCTCTCTCTATCATAAATAAATAAATAAATCTTAAAAAAAAATCTGCCTGACCATGGGGGTGTGGGGAATCAGTGCTATTATTATTATTATTACCATTTTGACATCATATAGATATTAATCTTAAAACAATCTCACTTCTCCAAACCAATCACATTTCCCTCAATTCTTTCCCACCCGCCCTACTTGAATTGGCATGTAAACTTGTTTTCTCTGAGTAAGCAATGGGAATGTTGACTTATTTGAACTGGTGTGTATGCGTATGCTGCCTGAAAAAAAAAAATTCTGGTATGCTATGCGGGTGCATACCAGCACTATACACAAGTACAAGAGATGTTTTTTTCTGTTCAAGTAGATTCCTATCTAATTGGGTGAAGAGGACTAACATTGAAACAGCAGCACGATGAAATAAATAAAAAGAAGCATATAATTGGGATGCCTGGGTGGCTCAGCGGTTGAGTGTCTGCCTTTGGCTTTGGGTGTGATCCTGGAGTCCTGGGATCGAGTCCCACGCTGAGCTCCCGGCATGGAGCCTGCTTCTCCCTCTGCCTGTGTCTCTACCTCTCTCTCTCTGTCTCTCTGTCTCTCTCATGAACAAATAAATAAAATCTTTTTTAAAAAAAGCATGTAACTAATTACAAACATTTAAAAAATTGGTAAATGCTATAAGACTTCAGATAAAAAGAACAACAGTAAAGGTTGACTTTGTTCTAAACATTTATAAAGACAAGAGAATTGAAAAGTGAAGATTTTGGTTAAGGGGATCATGCAACATTTGTTGAAGAACAGGAACAAACCATAGAGACAGGAACCCAGTGCTTTGGTGGAGCTGTAAGCAGACAAGTACGGTGGAGGAAGAAAGTATAGCCAGATAACAGAGCATCATCACAAGCAGGTAGAGTTGTTTTGATTTTTTTGTTCCTGGAATCACATGCCACTGAAAGTTTTTGGGCAAAAACAGTGACAAGATGAAGATGGTAACAGCCTACATGACGCTGGAGTCACAGGCAGAAGCTTAGGAGACGTTGACTTTATGTAGGTAGGGTTCAAGGTGGTCTGTGCTATGATGGGGCACGTGGGACTGACTAGCCGGGACGGGACAGATACAGAGGCACACAGCAGGTACATGTGACGGGATCTGGTGACTGACTTAATATAAGCAATGAAGGGGAAGTAAGGCAACTTGTAGAAGAGGAACAGACTCTGAGCAACAGAAAATGAGGTTAACCTTGGAACTGGTTTGAATCTGATGTTGCAAGACCTCCAACATTTACTGAGCACGTGCAGATCACTAAAGATAAAGGGTCAGAGTGTAAAGATATGAATAGGACAGATGAAGACAGGTGGATAGGTAGGTAGGGGGACACAGAAAGAGAGACAGAGAGAGAAAAAAAAGACTGATAATAGAAGAATACAAGTATAACTCTCATATCATTTGAACTTTAGGAATGATCAACACTGAAGAATATAATCCAGAAATAACTTATGAAAAAGCAGTGTGATTATAAGGGAGATATTACTGATTCAAACAGCTTCTGAGTGTTGTGGTTGGTTTAAAAAGAATGTGAGGCAGACATGTTATTCTACTCCTTGATATCTGTTTTCCCTTCTACGTTGTCCTACACAAAAAATGTATTGTATTTTAATATACAATATTATGCATTTCTGCATTGGCAGTATGTGTGTGTTCATTTGGGTTTATACAACTGTCTGTTGATTAAAGCATTCTATAAATGTTTGTGTGTCAGGCACTGACACTAGATATACCTAGGTGTACAATACTGAGTTCCTGGCCTCCAAGAGAACCTTAGATTCTAGAGGGAGGGAGAGACGACAAACAAGCATATATAGCATTCTGGGATAAATGGATTACATTAGGTCGATAGAGGAATGTGATTTTAATAGAGTGACCCACAAAGGGTCACTGCATGGAGTGAGGGAGAAAGCCTTGTGACTCTGAGAAAAGGGTTTTTCAGGATGAAGGAACAGCAATTGCCAAGGAACCGCAAAGAGGCCAAAGTGTGTAGAATGGACTAAACTGGGGGAAGAATATAAGAAGGTAAGGTAGGAAAGGTAGGCAGGCCTGGGGCAGGTAAGGACTTCTTGACCATAGAAGGGATTTCATTCTAAATGTGAGGGGAAGATATTGGAAGGTTTTCAGGTGAGGAGTGACATGACATGATTTATGTCTAAAAATATCACTCTGGTTGCCACATTTGAAATATATTATAGGAGGGGGTAAGGGTAGAAGTAGGGAGGTAGTTAAGGATACAGGTTCGAGGTGACAGTGGGTTGGCCCAGGGTGGTAGCAGTGAGGGTGGTGACAAGTGGCTGGATTCTCCACACATTTTGTGGGTAGAGCTGACGTGATTGGCTGATGGAAGGAATGTAGGGTATGAAAGAAGAGAGGAGTCAAAGAGGACTGCCATGAACTGAGATGAAAAAGACAAGTTTTTACGGGAAAGTGAAGAAGCTCAACTTTGGAATATCAAGTGATTTTTGGCAAGATACCTAACATCCCTGGACATGTTTCCTCATTTGTAAAACAAGGTTTATAACAGAATCTACTTCATAGGGTTATGTAAGTATTAAATAACAGTGCAAGGAAAACTGACCAGAGGCCAGCACTGCATGTTAGGCATCTAGCTAAAATTAGATATCAAGAAATTGAAGAAAAATTTCAACCTTTTAATCTATGACAAAGGAGGAAAGAGTATCCCATGGGAAAACCACGGTCTCTTCAACAAATGATGCTGGGAAAATGGGACAGCTATATGCAAAAGAATGAAACTGGACCACTTTCATATACCATACACAAAAATAAACTTAAAATGGATTAAGGATGTAAATGTGAGACCTGAAACAATAAAAATCCTAGAAGAGAGAACACACAGTGATTTCTCTGACAATGTTGTAGCAACATTTTTCTAGATACCCCTGAGGCAGGGAAAACAAAAGCAAAGATAAACTATTGGGAATTTATCAAAATAAAAAGCTTCTGCACAGCAAGGAAAATAATTAATAAAACAGAAAGACAACCTACTGAATGGGAAAAGGTATTTGCAAATGATATATCTGATAAGGGGTCAATATCCGAAGTATATAAAGAATTTATACAACCCAACACCAAAAAAAAAAGAAAAAGAAAAAGAAAAATCCAGTTAAACAACAGGCAGAAGACATGAACAGACATTTCTCTAAAGAAGACATGCAGATGGCCAACAGATACATGAAAAGATGCTCAACATCACTCATCATCAGGAAAATGCAAATTAAAACCACAACGAGATATCATCCCACACTTGTCAGAACAGCTAAAGTAAAAAATACAAGAAACAACAAGTGTTGGGGAGGACGTGGAGGAAAAGGAACCCTCATGCACTGGTCCTGGGAATGCAAATTGATGCAGCTACTGTGTAAAATGGTATGGAGGTTCCTCAAAAATATAAAAATAGAATTATCATATGATCCAGTAATTCCATTCAAGGAATATGAAAACACTAATTTGAAAAGACATATGCAACCCTATGTTTACTGCAGCATTATTTACAATAGCCAAAATATGGAAGTAATCTAAGTATCCATCCATAGGTGCAGGGATAAAGAAGTGGTATGCACACGTGCACACACACACACACACACACACACACACAGGAACATTATTCAGCCATAAAAAGGAATGAAATCTTGTCATTTGCAACAACATTGATGATCTAGAGGGTAAAAGCTAAATAAAATTAGTCAAATAAGGCAAATATCATATGATTTCACTCAGATGTGAAACTTAAGAAACAAAACAAATAAACAAAGAAAAAAAGAGATAAACCAAAAAACAGACTCTTAACTATAGAGAACAAACTGGTGATTACCAGAAGAAAGTGAGTGGGAGGATGCGTGAAATGGGTGAAGGGGATTAAGACCATACTATCAACGATGAGCACAGAATAACATATAGAATTGCTGAGTCACAATACTGTACACCTGAAACTAATATAATAACAATGTATGTTAATTGTACTGGAAACAATTAACTAATTAATTAAATTAAAAACCCTTCAATCTCACATTCTTTCTGAATCTTTAAAAAAAGGGCAGGGCTCAAAAACAATTTATTCTCCATCCTCTCTTTTGGGATATGGGTGCTACAGTTATGGGAGAGAGTGAACATTCTAAATGTCAATCATGTCATGTATGCTAAAAATAATAATTCTGATGGTGATTGTGACAGAATAAGTAAATGAGCTGTAGAAATCTTGGTCATCAGAGAGAAGTTCAAGCTGAAATCAAGAGACTATAGAGAGAACAGTAAATAGTTTATATTTTGAAGAAAAGAGAAAAGAATTTAAAGAATTACTTGAAGGGAATATATCCCATGAGAAATGATAAAAGGTATTAAAATTAGGAGGAAAAGCAATAATCATGTGATGATGAAGAAAATCCACACATTGTCCTACAAAGTGTGACTTATCTCTTTTTGGACCTTACATTGTAAAGAAATGACTTGTGGTCACCTTAGTAAAATGAAAGATTATTTAACTAAGGAAACTATAAACTCACCAGTATTTCCAGGCAACTAGGAGGGGCTAATTATATTGCCATTTTTAAGATGATATCTGGTATCTCCCCAACACCATCTAAGTCTGCTGCTTCCAACTTACCCATATGATGAAAGGAAAAATGGCTAGGTAGATGGATGAATACAAAAGCAGAGGTCTCCATGCCCCTATTTGGTAGTTTAAACTTCAAGACCGAAGAACCATCATGAGTTAAGTATCTGTCTGGTAAAATGTTGTGGCAGAGACACGGGTTTTTAACCTGCACATCATTTTAAAACATGATGCTTTTCTTACAAAAGACATTTGAAAAAATAGGGCAACCCGGGTGGCTCAGTGGTTTAGCGCCACCTTCAGTCCAGGGCCTCATCCTGAAGTCCTGGGATCGAGTCCAACATCGGGCTCCCTGCATGGAGCCTGCTTCTCCCTCTGCCTCTCTCTCTCTCTCTCTCTCTTTCTGTGTGTCTCTCATGAATAAATAAATAAAATCTAAAAAAAAAAGACATTTAAAAAATAAAGTATTACTATTTACTCCTCTAATATGGTAGAATTAAAAAAAAATCTATGCCTATTTTTGTAAATTAAGGCTTCCTCCACTTAAAGACAATTATCTACTGTTGGAGGACAGGGTTGCTTTTCAATGACATTCAAATAGTTGGTCCCCTCTGCCAGGTTTTCATACTTGGTTCCAGGGAAACTTTGGTCTTCACAAAGCCTTCAAGAGATTTTTTTTTGGGGGGGGATGGGTGGAGGAAGGTATTCCCTAGGTGTTCTTGTAAGCATTTCTTCATATAGGTTATTGGGAGGATGTTCTCTCTGAATCTCATTTTCACTTCTTCTCATTCTTAGACTTTCCTTCCATTTTCTATTCTCATCACCTACCTCAGCTGCATTTGTACCCAAATACAGGGTCAAAATGGCATAAATGAACTTACTGTTTATTATCACTGTTAAAACATTTTTTAAAGATTTTATTTATTTATTCACAAGAGAACAGAGAGAGACAGAGACAGAGACAGAAACAGAGATGTAAACAGAGGGAGAAGCAGGCTCCATGTAGGGAACCCCACGTGGGATTCGATCCCTGGTCTCCCGGATTCTGCCCTGGGCCGAAGGCGGTGCTAAACTGCTGACCCCCCAGGGCTGCCCTGTTAAAACATTTAATTCCAGTGTAGTTAACATATAGTGTTATATTAGTTTCAGGTGTACAGTTTAGTGATTCAACACTTCCATAGGCCACTCAGTGCTCATGATGACAAGTGCCTCCCTTAATCCCCATCACCTATTTCATCCATCCCCCCACCCCTCTCCCCTCTGGTAGCCATCAGTTTCTCTGTAGGCATGGTTTCATTCATTTTTATGGCTGGATAATATCCAATATATACATATATATCATATATTAGTTATTATCACCTTTAAACAGATACTAAGTTACATTTTAGCTTGACCTACATATAAAAACACGCTAAACTGAAACATTATTTATTATTTACAATCTTTTTTTTTTTAATTTATGATAGTCATACAGAGAGAGAGAGAGAGGCAGAGACACAGGCAGAGGGAGAAGCAGGCTCCATGCACCGGGATCCTGATGTGGGATTCGATCCCGGGTCTCCAGGATCACGCCCTGGGCCAAAGGCAGGCGCCAAACCGCTGCGCCACCCAGGGATCCCTATTATTTACAATCTTTATTCCAAACTTTGCTCATCTATTCTTTGCTTAATTCAATTAAAATTTAAAAACTTTCCATGATACGCTGCTATATATGATATACATGTATGTTTATATCTGTATATATGCATATTCACATGTATCTATATATATAAATTTAACTATTACTATCTTACCTATACTATTTACATTTTCATGTTTTTCAAAGTAAATATTCTATGATTTTTTTATAATATTTGAAAAATTCCCTTCTGTATTGGGTATTATATATATCATTGCCTAGTGTGTAATACATGTTGAACACTTTGGCCATATAAGATGTGCGTATCTTAGACTATGAAGTTTCCTCCTTAGATGAATTACTCTTCCATGGAGAAACTTCTACACATATGTACATGGAGGTATGAACAATAGTAATACTAATAACAAGTGATTGTAACAGCACATAATTGGAAACAATCTAAATGTCTCCTAACAGGAGAATGAATAAGTAAGTAATAGTGTATTTACAGAACAGGAGTAGGAATAAATGATCTTTATGTTTCAATATGAATAAATCTCAAAAATATAATTCTGAGCAAAATGAATTGCAGAAAGATACCTGCAGTATGGTGTCTTTGAAATGTGCAAAACAGTAATTATTATTTTCTTAGGTTACTATGTAGTAAGAGTATAAAACTAGTACGAGAATGATTCAACACCAAGTTCAAGATTGGAGAATTTCAGGAGGCAGTTGGGAGAAAGAAGGAGGAAAATATTATCCAGGAGGGACAACCTGTAATTTTACATTTTAACTCTTAAACAGTAATTTTAATGTTTTATTACTTAAATTAGTGCTTGATACAGAGTTTTCTTGTATGTCTAAAATATTTAGTGAGGGTAATATTGCTGTTAGTTAATTGATAACATATCTAAAGATAATTTTAGAGAAAAGATTTTTGGAAAGCAAAGGGACCAATTTCAAATGTTACCCAAACTGTACTGAATTAAAAAAAAAAAAAACAATGAATATGTTATGGAAACAGCAACTTAAGCCATCCGAGATACTGGGATCAAATTTCCCAGGGTATGACCGCATGGACCATTAGCTAGAGCAACATCACCTTCATTTTACAAAAGCAATTAGTACATGGTTCAGTCTTCAAAGGGAGCAAGGATTACCTGCTCTTCAAAAGTTATTAAAAGCACTTGGCTTTTGACCCTTAGAATTCAACTGGTACAAAGTATTGGGGTCAGTTTCTTGCTATCCTAATAAAAGTTGTCAAACATTATTTTGCAAGACTCCATATAAAAACAGAGACATTACATAAGTTATTGTGACTTGAAAACATCCACTTTTACGTAGAGACGAGTGGACACCGCTCAAGTTATGGTCTTTTGTTAATCAGTTAAAAATATTATAAGTCAGAATACGGAACAAGGAAAAGAAAGCATGCACACACAAGGACAAATTATGCATTGTGAGCTTATTAAGCTCAGTATCTCACTTAAGTACAAAATGGGTAAAGAAAAAGAGCAGATAATCATAAAGAAGTTTGAGAGTTGGGGGTATGTGTGGGTCGGTGGTAGGGATTAATCACATAAGGCCACAAAGTTTCACTCGGGGAAACTTTACACAGCAAAGTGGGAGTCATGTGCAGGGTCACAGAAATAAAAACACTTTCTGTGAACTGGCTTCACAAGAATGGGAGCTTGGAATGTGTGTGGCGGTAGCTGAGAAAGTGGGTATGTGGCTGGGATTCAATTGTCCTTGTCTCCAAGAGGGGAATATCAACAGGCGGTGGTTTGCCCTCACCTCCCTGGTAATGCCCTTCCCCGACTAATGCTTTCCTTTTTCCTTTCCTTTTTTTCCTTTTTTTAAAAAAATTAAACGTTTATTTGCCCCTTTCCCAGACTCTAAACTTGGCTCTGACATGCCGGCTAATCCTCGGGGTATATACAGAGGGGCCGGTCACAGATTGTTGTTATTGTTTTAAATGGTGCAAAAGGCATTTACAATAGATTTTCAGGCACCATTTTGAAATAATTGTTCTGAAGTTTACCCTCTATGTTTATCTTCAGTTGTGCAATGATTATGCTTGCCAAAGAACTTTGGCTGGAAACACAGTTCTGGGTTCTAAGTCATCAATGTATAAAAGTGATCACTGAAGGACTAAAGACACTGTTTCTCTATCTTCCCTTTATACCCTACCAAAACCAAAACCAAAAAGCCAGAAATAAAGAGGCTGCACAAAGTGTTGCATATAGATTGGAATTGGTGACATCTCACAAATTTACAATATCCTAAGTATAAAATTCCCAGTGTTATTCTCACAGTATTACTGTATTTCATCTGCATACAAAAGACAAGAGTGAGGTACTTTGGGTTGCCTTGGCATCCTTCAACATTCTCCAACCTGGTGCTCATGGCTGCAGGCATGTTTTGTTGGTGATGGTTTGGATGTTGTCTGAGGCCTCAACATAGAAGAAGGGCCTCAGTTTCCCCCTGTGACTCAGTGGCATAGTACTTTGGTCGATTCTGGCTCTTAAAAAAGCCCTCTGCAGGGGAGCCTGGGTGGCTCAGTCAGTTGAGCATCTGACTCTTGGTTTTGGCTCAGGCCATGATCTCATGGGTCATGAGATCAAGCCCCATGTGGGGCTCCATGCTTAGCAGGGAGTCTGTTTGAGATTCTCTCCTTCTGTCCCACCCCTGCTCTCTCTCTAATAAATAAATAAATAAATATTTTTTCCAAAAAAATCCCTCTGCATAGTTTTAATATAAATAATAACTCTTAGAATATGGCAATCAACCCATGTAGAATAAAACTTGAGAAGACCTATATTCTAACCATATCCACATTGCTGTGGGTTTGGTCCTATCATCTCTCTTTCCCGTCCCCACTGGTTTGTCACCTCATCGGTCCATCCGTGAGCTACACATGAGGCAACATGCATGCACTAATTTCATTTGGCTGGAATTCACTAAATGAAATTCTAGCTTCTTGTAATAGCACAAAGGAAAGATGTTTCTACTGCAGCCTGAAATTACATGTTCAAACTTGTTTTCATCAGTGAAAAATTATAGTACAAAGACTGTCTTATCAGAATTGAAAAAATGTTTTGATGACATCCTTTTCAACCTGAGATGGGCTTCATTTTAAAAAGTTTTATTTTAAATACAGCATATTGTAAGGTAGATTAGGAATGTTCTTACTCATCTAGTTTAGTTTTTTTTTTTTCTGCCAGATGTTTATGTTGGTGAGAAACCAATAACACTGTCTAGACCTCTAGGATATAGTAATCAAGCATGACTGGAAAACATTCAGAGGTCACACTTCAATCTGGACCTACAACATCCTGCTATTCAAAACCAGATTAGAGATGATGGATCATGATAAACAGAACCACACTGAATGCTGAGTCAGTGATTTGAGAGTTGTCGGCAAAAAAAGCTAACTATGTCACAAAAAATCTACAAAATAAAACAAAGTCTAGACATCATTAAATGTGCTGTACTCCTACCTCCACCCCAAGTTGTCAACAACCAGATGCTACCTTGTGACTTTTACATCAGCATCCTGTAAATCAGGAATCCTCAATTTTTTTATGGAGGAGTTCCTTGAAATGATGGCTTCCTGAGGGGTGTGTGTGTGTGTGTGTGTGTGTGTGTGTGTGAAATTGCCTAGATATGCTCATACAAGTAAATATCCTAAAAACAGAGAAAGAAGAGAGAGAAATGTGATATTTAGTGTCAGGTTGTTTAGAGATCACCAAACAAGATTTTGCCAAGCAATAAGCTGCCATGTTTTTTTTGTTTTTTTTTTTTTTTTTACTATGTCTTGGTGGTTTTGTCTAGAAGTCATTCATTAGTTTTTATTGAGAGTGTCTCAGTTCTTGACTGAAATAGTGACTGGAGATTCCTGCTATGGAGAATCAGAACTGACACCTCTGTCACGACATCAAATTCAACACTAACATTTTTTACTGTCAAATGATCAAGAGTCAGAGTCAGAGTCCTGGCAAATCATAAAAATGTCTTCTTCTCACTCTCCGCTTCCTGGCTGCCACTTGCAAGTCCTTACTGAACTTCTGATTTCGAACACTCTTAAGCTGTACTAAATACAAGATATAGGTCAATGACTGTCTCAAAGAAGGCAAACCTTACTGATTCCTAAGGTAAGTAAGTATGGAGTAAAATCATAGTGGAGTCCTTTATTTTTTTGTTTTCTTTTGTTTTGTTTTAATTTTTACTCAGTGGAGGGAGCAGCCAGGTGAATCAGTCCAGCTACTAGTACAAGAATTTCTTAAACACTGAGGAACATCCAAATAACTTACCTGGCTGAACGTACGAGTGCTACTATGCAAAACAATTTTAATCTGAAATATGTGTATTTGCCTTCACACCACCTTCCTGGTGCATGCACGCGCGCACACACACACATCTTCACAGTCATATCCTCATAGTGGCATAGAGGCTCTTTGCTGCAACGATTCAAGTGCTTTCATTTCCATGAGCAATAGTGGAAAAGTGATAATTATGACTTTAAAAGTTAACTGTGTCAGGGCAGCCCGGGTGGCTCAGCAGTTTAGCATAGCCTTTAGCCCAGGGCCTGATCCTGGAGACCCAGGATCGAGTCCCACATCGGGCCCTCAGCATGGAGCCTGCTCCTCTCTCTGCCTGTGTCTCTGCCTCTCTCTTTCTCTCATGAATAAATAAATAAAATCTTAAAAAAATAAAAATAAAAGTTAGCTGTGTCAGGGAAACTTTCACTAAAAATAATGCTCATTGAAGTACAAATGAGCACGACTGACAAAATGCAGAAAAGCGAGTGCTAATAAAATAGTGTGGATATCCTTTCATTATACAGCACTTGGATCAGAGGCAAATTCATGTTGCAGAGAGGAGACGGGGGGAGTATTGATTGGCTCAGCAAGTACCCTATGATACCTGTCAAATTAGGTTTTAGATACCTGTTTTTCTGTAGGTCACTTTTCCTGCCAAATAGACTCTAAACTAGTGGCTCAGTAGGTTAGGTATCTGCCTTCAGCTCAGGTCCTGATCCCAGGGTTCTAGGATCGAGCCCCACATCAGGCTCCCTGCTTAGTGGAAAGCCTGCTTCTCCCTCTGCTATTCCCTCTGCTTGCATGCCCATGCTCTCTCTCCTTCTCTGTCAAATAAATAAGTAATCTTAAAAAAAAAGTCCAGAGAGTTTTTGTCTTTGTGTCTTTTCTACCACCTAGCATTCTGTCTTTCACATAGTGAGGGCACAATCAGTATTAGCTAATTTGCAGTTAATAAAAGATTATGCCCATTCAGTACAAAGCCCCTCTTTGTTACTTTTTGCATCACTGGATGGATGTTTTGTCTGCCTTCTTGACTGCTCAGTGTCTGGGCCATGTCCCATACTTTCTGTTTCTAAGCCCCTTAGTTGAAGGTGAAACATTCATTCTGAAAACCTTTCCTGCTTTCTTTCATCCTCAGTCTCTCTACCTGGCCACACCAAGAAGCCAAAATTAACGAGATTCTTTGGAATTACTAGTGAAATCACTCCTAAGAGAAAATAAGGCCAAGGTACATGAACATATTGTCAATATTCAAAATATGCTTTAATTAAAAATATGAAGAGTTGGAAGCATCATTAATGCAAATTCATACCTTTTTTGGTAATGTTTTCATCGATTTCATTAATCTCTCCATTGAATAGATAATTAATTTTCAAACTACTGAAAGCATTCTAGAGTGTCATCAATCCAAAATAGACTAGAATTTTTAAAGATCATCTTATATATGGAGTTCCCTATGATCATATACTTAATCCTTGAATTTTATCACCTCAACTATTTTTCTTCTCAGTGTGACATAATTTTGGTTACTGGTAAACAATTAATAATATATTGTCATATATTTTTTTAAAGATTTTATTTATTTATTTATTCATGAGAGACACACACACACACAGAGGCAGAGACACAGGCAGAGGGAGAAGCTGGGACTCGATCACGGGTCTCCAGGATCAGGCCCTGGGCTGAAGGCAGACACTCAACCACTGAGCCACCCAGGCATCCCATATTTTCTTTTTTTGAAAGATTTTATTTATTTATTTATTCATGAGACACACACACAAACACAGAGAGAGAGAGAGAGAGAGAGAGAGAAGCAGAGACACAGGCAGAGGGAGAAGCAGGCCTCATACAGGGAACCTGACATGGGACTTGATCCTGGGTCTCCAGGATCACGCCCTGGGCTAAAGGCGGCACTAAACCACAGCCACCCAGGCTGCCCAATAAGTCATATTTTCATTTAACTCACCCATCATTATTTTTTTCCTTTAAAAATGCAATATGACTGTCTCTTAAAATTATGATGGAAAGAAAAGATGTCCTGACTTCCAGTTTGGTTCCATAAGAAATTCTGTGGCATCACAAAAGACTTAGACTATCTATTTCAGTTCTATAGCCCATGTATTTTGAAATCTGAGAGTAATTTCCTCCACAAATTGAGATACTTAAAGCACAACTTCCAATTTTAGTTAATTTTAATTTCTGAATCCATCAAGAGCACCTTATTTTAGCCAGTGATGTATTTTAGGCTTTAGGTTACTCAAACTTTGGAAAAAGGTCAACATTGCATCTTTAAAAAATGACTAAATATATGACTCCATGGCACTTTGGAAGTAATGAGTCTTTGTCCTATGGAGAGGAGAATGGCCAGTTCCTGAGGGAAGATGTACTAACCTGTCTGTTCCTTCTTTGCAGAGAGGTTCTCCCCGTCAAGGGCACCCTGATGGTCCGATTTCTTACGTGTACAACTTATTTTCTGCTCATGAAGGGAGCTGGACCCATTGGGACTGGTAGAGGAGCTTAAACCAGTGGTACTCAACCTTGGTACTCACATCCCATCCCTCTCACTCATGTATTCCTTCTCTATTTTCAGCGTTTTGTGCTATGAAAACAATAAACTGAGTATATTTTTAAAAGTACATATGCTCTTTCTGATACTGTCCCTAACAAGGGTGTCTTCTCCCTAACAATCACTGGTTTGAAGAACAAACCACTGATGAGTTTTAAACATCCCTCAGTGTCCAAGAGACACTGTGTATTTCTTTCTTACTATGATGGAGTTCACTTTACCATGTAGGTCCTCTCTCGAGTTCCAAGGTAGAATTCAGGTGTGATATTCATGGCTGGCAGGCAAGGACTGCGTCTTCCTTGTTTGTTAACCATTATCTAGCACACTGTTTTGCATACAATAGGCTTTCGATAAATCTTTGTGAGGTTAATTAATAATGACTGACAGATTTGCATTTTTGTCCATGGATACTCACTAATAGGTTTTTAAGGTATTACCAAAAATATGTAAATGGGAATAAAAATAGTGGTGTATACCTCACAGGATTATTTTAAAGATTAAACGAGAAAATTCTTTAGAGCTCTCAGCCTAGGTTTTGGCACTTAGTAGGCACTCAAATGACAACTTAATTACTGTCATTATAGTATTTGTCATAAAGAATGCATCCAAATGGTAATGACCACCTACTGCCAAGTGCCACATTTAGTTCATATTCTGTGCTCAATCTTTAGCTGTGCCTGATAAGTGCAATAGTAGCACTACAGTCATGAATTTAATGATTAAGGGGATAGATCACTTTGGTCTTCAGTTAACTTTAGTTAAGTCTTCATCAATAATTCCAAGCAAATTCTTCAAAAGTATCACAAGTTGTTCACAAGCAATAAGGAAAGAGCACAGAAGGAAAAGTGCAAACTCATCATCACTATCACTCACAAACAATTCCAGCATGAACCTTCTGGATGGTATACCCTCTTCCTTCAAGAATGACAGATTACAGAAGACACAGAGAAGGCCAACAGGTACGTGAAAAGATGTTCAACATCACTAATCACCAGGGAAATGCAATTCAAAGCCACAATGAGATATCACCTCACACCTGTTAGAATGGCTGGTATCAAAAAGACAAGAAATATATTTGGTGAGAATGTGGAGAAAAGAGAACTTTCATGCATTATTGGTGGGAATGTAAATCTGTGCAGCCACTATAGAAAACAGTATGGAGAGTCCTCAAAAATTAAATGTAGAAATACCATATGATCCAGTAACTACACTGGTATTTATCCAGTAATTACATTGCTATTTATCCGAAGAAAATTAAAACACTAATTTGAAAAGACAAATGATCCTCTATGTTTACTGCAGCATTATTTACAATAGCTAAGATATGGGAGTAACCCAAGTGTCCAGTCATATATAAATGGATAAAGAAAAGTGGCAAATATATATATATATAATTTTATAAAGTGATATTTATTATATCTATAATGAAATATTACTTAGCCATAAAAAAAGGATAAGATCTTGCCAACCGAGAAAATATGAATAGGATGGTATTATGCTAATTGAAATAAGTCAAAGAAAGACAAATACTATATGATTTCTTTTATATATGGAATCTAAAAAAACAAAACAAATGAATAAACAAATAAAAAACAGAAATAGACCCATAAATACTGAGAAGAATCTGATGGCTGCCAGAGGGGCAGGGGCACAGGGATGGGCAAAATAGGTGAAGGGGAGCTTCCAGTTATGGAATAAATAAGTCATGGGGAGAAAAGGTACAGCATAGAGAGTATAGTCAATGGTACTATAACAGCATTGTATGGGGACAGACAGTAGTCACACTTGTGCACAGCTTAACACATAGGGCTACTGAATTGCTATATTATACACCTGACACTAATGAAACAATGTGTGTCAGCTATACCTCAATAAACAAGAATGATAAATTATTATTAAAAGAAAGTGACTATAATCAGAAATTGGAGAACATATACAATAACAAGTGTAACTTCAATCTATACCTTAATTAATTCCTCTTAAATAGAGAACTTGCAGTAGAGTATTCCTTTAGGTCAAGTTTTGACTTTATTATTTAGCTTCAGATCCTTAAGCATACCTGTGACTAATTAATATATCCCTTCTACCATGCCTTTGACCTTGGACACGTTTTGTTATTATAATTATACGGACCTTTGGCAAAATTTGCAGATGCTTTACACATACTATTTTAAATGAAGAAAGTCATAGAAGTTTTGCTCCAGAAAGGGAGGTGGCCAAATATCCCTTTCAAGTGGCAGCCCTGACATTTAGCATACTTTTTTCCCATACCACAGCTGCGCCACGTGCTTGAAACCCCAGCCTGCTTGTGTTGTTGATCTTTTCCATGTTTGGCTCCATCTATATAGCAATTTTCAAAGCAGGTTCCAACTCGCTTGGGGAGACGTTCAGATATTGTATATGCAGTTTGACAAAGTCACATGCAAGGGCTGATTTCTTCACCGATGTGTAAAAACAGTTATTTTCACCAGTCATCTCATTTTGGAATTCAACAAGGTCTTCACAGAAGTCACCTTCATTAGACTTTTTCTTTTCTTTTTTTTCTTTTTTTTTCCTTCCAGAGGTACGGAAATAAATTCCATTTGGCATTGATATTTTATCTTTTATTTTCTATTTTTGGATTGGTTGAACTACTTTCACCCAATAGACTTAGACAAATTATAGCGGTATCATGCTAGTAGGGTGAAGCTTCTATGGATTTAGGGCACAGGGAAAAGAAAAGAAGCGTTATAATAACCAAACTGATGAAGTACTTAACTATATGCCACTGACTCTTCTAAGTACTCTACTCATTTAAACTTTGAAACAATTTTATGACATAAGTACTATCTATGTTCATCCTCTTTATATTGGTAAGAAACAGACTGACTTGCCCAAAGCTATCCAGTGCAAGAGCCAACCCGGAAGTCTGATGTCATAGTCAGCTCTCCTAGCCAATATATTATGTTTTCTCTCATCAAAGCTGACCTCGACATCAACACACTTCTCTTTTATTAAAAGAGTAATATCTATTTTAATAGATACATGCTACATCTACCCTCCAGAAATGTGACAGGGTCTCATGAAGCACGTTAATGGTGGTCTCTCAGACCCTTTAAAATGTTACATAGTATTGCATACACCCAGGGAAGTCTTTGTTTACTGGAGGAGCCTGCATACTTTGAGGCATACATCATTCTTGGTTAAAAGGCATTATATATGCCCTTACTTGCTTTTCACTGTGAACCAATGAGCAGAAGACAGTTCACAGAAGTCAGTGTTTGTGGTTTCTCATCATGGGAAGTGGGCCAGAATTCCTGATGCCCCATTGAATTGAGAGCCAAAGTACTACAGAGCATGTCAAACATTCGTTTTGCTGGTGAATTGGAGACCTGGTCAGCTGAAATGTAAAACTTTATTTCACAAAAGACAAGATACTGAACACTCAACAGAATACCCCATGGGATCCAACCTAGTGTAGATACCTGAATTTATTCTATGTCCATTGAATCTCACTTGGATTGAGATTTGTCTAAATTTTCCCACCTTCTTCATAGACAATTCAGTTTTCTTCCTTGTTTAAAATGTTTAGCCTTGGAAGTAGTGACACATGCCCCACAACAGGCTGAGGCTTTTACATTTTTATTCCCTCACATGTCATATTTCTCTTACAGACTAGATTGAACACTTTTTAAACAACCAATGTGGCTTACGCTGTATAAGCTGTTCTTACCTTATTGGATGCCATTAAATAAAGGCTGATATTTAATTTCTTTTTGGTTTATTTATCTATTCCACTTTGCAAACTGGTGAAAGCTATTGTACATGTGTGTAGTTGGGAGTTTTGTCTTTCTTTTAGCCTCTCTCTCTCCAGTCTGAATGTTAGTGTCTCTTATTTTTCCTTAGCGGCAGTCTTATTGGCACATCAGTCCAAACTTGATTGCAGAGCTTTGTTGGACATACATCAATGTATTCCAGCCATCTCACATAGGAGAGCCCAACATCCCAGTCTATGAGAATGTCTAACTAGAAGTACTTGGAAGTTACAATACGGATAAAGCAAGGATTCTTTTCTTTTTTTTTTTTAAGATTTTATCTATTTATTCATGAGAGACAGAGAGAGAGAGATACAGAGAGAGAGAGAGAGGCAGAGACACAGGCAGAGGGAGAAGCAGGCTCCATGCACGGAGCCTGACGTGGGACTCGATCCCGGGTCTCTAGGATCATACCCTGGGCTGCAGGTGGTGCTAAACCGCTGCAGGGATTCTGAATCTAGGGTCTACAAGTAGAATTCAGAGTGCCTAGGAACTTGGATGAAGACAAATTTCATATTTTATTTGCATGAAACTCTAATTGGAATTTACCATTTCTTTAAATTATGAATGTGGACAAACTGTCAACTCCCCTCATCTCATGCACAATGGTATTAGCTGTCCCTGTGACTTGTCACCAACAGAAACCAGACTTTCACATATCAGACACAGTTGATGAAAATATCACAAAATATCATTTATACTCATTCCTACTCCACAGTTTTGGTGGTTAACAAACTTGCTCCAGATCACACGTGATTGTGGGTTTTGTGCAATGGACATCCACAGATGTTCACATGACGTCACTGCTGGCCCCATTCAGCCACCGAACAGTAAAGTTGAAAGTTTGCACATTGCTGACCTAGATATGGATGCTGCTCCCCAGTGTTCTATCTATAATGGTTAGTGACAAGGAGATGAATCAAAGACTATTGTAGAGTTTAATGCTCTTATTCTAGCTAACAATAACCATCTGTACACTAGTATCTTTACAAAATATTTAACTTATATTTATTTCCCTATATTTTAAACATCAGAGTCTATTATGTAATCTCATTCATTTTCTATTACTATACCACAATTTTGTGTTTGGAATACCTTGATAACTATATTGCACTATAATTGATTTCCTTCATAATTCTATGTATTTTATTTATACATCACAAAATATTATTCTGAAAAATGATCTGCAGGCTTCACCAGAATGCTAAAAAGATCCATTAGCACAAAAAAGGCTAAGAAGCCCTATTTAAGAGTATTATAATGGTAACAGGTTTTCACGACTGAAATACACCCCAAAGCCTAGGAGTTGTGTACCCAAGGGGAGGGAGGAGGGAGGAGAGGAGCTGTGAGGGGCAAGGAAGAGGTTCATGATGGATGGACAATTCGTCCAGAGTAGGGCTATCTACCTTTTCCATCACCCACTGTTAACCTCAAAGTTGTAATTTCCTGAAAACTAGATGCCATTCTCTGCTTTTATTTTTTTAAGATTTATTTTATTTTTATTTTTTGGGGGGAAGAGCAGAGGAAGAGGGAGGGAGAGAATCTCAAGCAGACTCCCTGCTGAGCACAGAGCCCAACACAGGGCTCACTCCCAAGACCTTGAGATCATGACCTGAGCCAAAACCAAGAGTCAGATGCTTAGCCAGCTGAGTCACCAGAAGATGAGGCCCCATCTCCTGCTTTTAGGAGAGAGACTGTGTACCTATGGGTTTGGGAATAATGGTCAGAGAGAGAGAGAAAAGGAGTAAAGGAAACCCTGTGGGTTGTGGTTGGACAGAGAAAGGCAATTCCATGTAAAGGAGGATACAATTAAGACAGTCTGTTCCATCACTCCTTACAGCTTGAAGGTCTTTTCCTAGCAGCAATTCTGTATTTTGTTTACATAAGGATAGGGATCCTTGAAAATAATAGGCAGACTCCTTGTTTTATATGTAAGGGATTTTAAGGTAAGGAAATATAAGTGATGGTTTTCATACATGACATCATTTGGGGTAGAAGAACTAGGGACAGTTGTGTTATGGAGAGTGTGTGTATTTGCATGTGTGGGAGAGACACAGAGGGACACACACACACACACACACACACACACACACACACACGGAGAGCCAGTGAAATTGATTGATTGAGAGAGAAAATACCCAACAAGGAAACCTAAAACTTTGGCCCATGGCCAAACATGTTAAACCTCTGGAAGAAACTGCAATCTCAAGTTAGTTTTTGAGAGATTTGATGAAAGTCATCAAAGTAATGGTCATCATGAAAATACCATTTCAGGTACTATTAAAAAGAAGTATTTCCTCAGAGGCTTCAAAACACTTATTTATCTGTCACTTCATTAATTTCACAACATCAAGTGAAGCAGGAGATTTGGACTTTCTACTGCCCTCCAATCTGCAACAGAGGGCAAAGGGGTACGATGTATAACAAAGATTGTATCTGATGTTTAGAGAAGTGACTTTTTGTGGATAATTCACAGCTTTTAGTTAGCCTTTGGTCAGGAGGAAGTTCGAGTACAGAGAAGTTTGTGGGGAAGGAGAAAAGTAAGTGCTCTTGAGCTCTGGATGTGCACCAAATTGGTCTCCATCTGACAAACACTGATTGAGCTATGAGCCATGTGCCAAGCACAGGGGAGGCATGAAAAGGGTCCAATTCCGCAGTAATCAGTCAGTTGTAGAAGCCAAAATTCTTTCTTTTCAAGTATAGTACCTGGATTCTCTACTGTGTGAATTACCTAATAGGTCATATTCATCTTAGGAAAGCTGGGCAATATAAAGAATTTCTTTCTTCAGCAGACCTGGAGCAGGTAAATTTCTATTTGCTGTTAGAGCTGTGGAAATGTTTAATTTTCATCATACATAAAAAGTAACTACTTTTAAGTGTTTTTCATTCGCTGCTACATTTTTGAGCCCATATACACTCTATGTATGGATGTGTGTGTGTGTGTGTGTGTGTGTGTGTGTATAGATACATACACACATGCAGACAAATGACAAGACGGAGGAAGTGACTTTTCAGGGATAATATCCTTATTCTAGGAGGTCAACAGCTATCAAAATCTCATCCTTTATGAAAATATAAGGGGAACCTTGGGAGGCAGGAGTGTTTGATTTAGTCTTACTCTTGAGTTGAAACACCAAACCACAAGATATTTTTGTGTTGTCTTTAATAAGATGTTATTTGTGGAACCTTTCCACTTGTGACAATGGATCTGTCAAAGAAGACAGCAATGAAAGATCTACTTTTTTTTTTTTTTTTTAAAGAGCCAACCAGTTATAGTTGTAGATTTTATAGTCCTATATCTTATTTCTTAAACTTCCTCTGGCCAATTGCAAACTGTTATCACTAGATAATACAGCTTAAAAAAAAACTTATCAGAAAGTTGGATTTCTTTAAGGTATCATATTTATTTTGAAACCATAATAAAATGGCTAAGTTTAAAATATTTTGCCCTGTCTCCCCTACTTTATGATTAGACTTGACATTGTTTACCCTGCCCTGTATTGGGCAATATTGTTTAGTTTAACAAACAGAAAGATTTTCATGAGCATTAAGGACAAGCTTACAGCCTCACAAGCGAATATAACTAGCATGTTATCTTCATAATCGGTTATCACAATCACAACCCTTAAATTTCTCTTCAAGTCACGTCAGGACTGTGATGTGAAAGTCAAAGGACCTTTTATCAAGAACATACAGCACAGAAATCTGTTGACACTTGGAGGCCACGTGTAATATTTTTAACAATTCAGAACTTCACAGCGAGTATGAAAAACTACTGGATTAACCAAAAAGGTTAAGAAAATATCATCTCTGACCGATTCACGTAGATGACATAAATACAGGGACTTGCAGAGCCAACAAGGAGGAGCCATGAAACGGGAGTAGGATACGTTTCTAGAATTCAGAGAGATTATTTTATTGCTAGCTGCTTTTTCTATCAATTCATACTCTTAATACCAGGACCAAAGCAGAAGTCCTTGTTTCTTTAGTGTCCCCCTTGAAACACCATCTGCCATTTGGTTGCAATGTCACACGAGCCCTAGCACATCTGAATTGCACCACTGTATTTATGTTTTATTATATTTCAAACGCCTGCCTCCAGCATACCTGACACCCTCTTGGAACTCAGAGCAGCTCCAGGCTGCCAGAGGAAATACCAGCCGGCTTTCGCCCGGGCAGCAGCGCAGATTACTCCACTGACACACAGACCTTCCAGGCTGCTCTCCTGCAGAGACCAGGCCACCTGGGGCCACACCAGCCCCACGGGGGACCCCACCAGGGCTACAGAGCTCGGTGCTTCCCGCTGCAGCTGCTCATCGCCAATGATTTCCTGACACTCAAAAGGACCTTGCTTTTCTTTTCAAGGTTAAAAAAAAAAAAAAAAAAGAACAACACACACACTCACACACACACACCTCCCATAAAACCTTATCTAGAAATAAGCAGGCCAGAAACCAGAGAGGCATTAGAGAAAAAAAAAAAAAAAAAAAAAAAAAAAAAAAAAAAAAAAAACCCACAACCATCCCAGCGACGTGAAATAGCAGAGGAAGGGAGATGGAAAGCTGGAAAGCACTGGCGTGACAGTGACGAACTTTTCTGCAGCCCGTGAGCCCCTGAGTCACCGGAGCTGGTACCTGCGGCTGGGCCCTGGATGGCTTGCCGTGCCGCACGCCCCCCTCGCGCCCCCGCTCGCCCCTCACCTGCCAGCCTTCTGTCCCTGGTGTTTTTCCAAATCGCATCCAGGGCCCTAGCGGTGGAGTCTCGGATGTGGTCGCTGAAGGACCTCCGGAGAGGGGCTCTCGGGGGCCGGGCCATGCCGCGCGCCCCGGGGCCCCCGTCGGGCTGGGCTGGGGCTGGGGCTGGGGCTGGGGCTCGGGCTGCGGGCGCCCTCGGCGGGCCCGGGGCAGGGCGCGCACCGCCGTGCGCCCTCAGGACGCCGGCCCCGCGGCTCGCGCTGCGGCCCGGCCGGGGAGCGCCGACTGCGGGCGGCCTCCTGGAGCGCGGCCAGGCGCGCGCGGCGGCCCCATCTGGAAGGGCTCGCAGGCGGGCCCGCGGCACGCTCGCGCGCTCGCTCCGGCGGCCTCCGAGGCTCGAGGGGGGCGGCTGCGGCTCCCCGCGGGCGCCAGCGACTGGGCTCGGTGCAGGCGCGGCCGCCCGCCTCTCTACTACCTGCCTCCTGGCCGGGCGATCCAGCTCCACCTGGCATTCCCGGGGGAAAGCAGAGCCGCGGGCGGGGGAGGGGGGGACGGGACGCGAGGGGCGGCAGGGAGGTGAGTTCGCATCCACGTTTGCATGTGACCCACTCGTCTTGGGGTTTTATTGCCTCGCGGTTGTAGAGGAGGCTGTTTCTGACCTCCAGCGTTCAACCTTTGGTTGCGGGGGAGGGAGGGAAGGTAGGGCTGCAGTGCGCATCCTGCAGATCTGTCTGGATTCTCTCTAGGAAATGGATGTTGGGTTTTAAAGGAAACATTAGTCACCTCCTCCTGTCTCCCTTCTAACTACGCTTCTACCTGCTTTAAGTGGTTTAATCAAACATTTCTAGGTTTTGCCTCTAAAGAAGGTCCACATGTCCCCCGGTTTTCGGAATCTTTCAGCTCCAACGAAGCCAACGTCATCGTTATAATTGCACACCCAAAACTCTGCCCCAAAGAATAAAACTGCCGAGCACCGTGAAATCAAAATATGGGCCAACTGCTTCTTTTACAAGATCTGTTTTCGACTTTCTAAAATGCCGAGTAAATCTATTTCTTTGCCAATGAATTTGGCTGATTTTCTGCTTTGTAGTGCAGCATTGCTCCTCTTCCCTCTCACTATCCCCTAAATGCCATCTTTTAACTTTCAAGGTTTGGCATGGCGGCCTACTGTTGGCATCACATACTATCTAAGGGCTAGTTCATAACCTTTGCAAAATTAGAAAATGCTGTAAAAGCACTTTGTAAATTGCAAGGTACCATGTGAGTACTAATTATTAACATAATTATTTTTATACATGAAATCATTTTCAACCCACACTGATCTCCAGAGTCTCCAAATTTCTACAGCTTGCAACCTCTTTCCCATCAGCTTTGACAACTTAATTATACAAAGGATGATCATTATAATAGCGTGATTGTGCTCACAAGTTAGAACACTAGTGGCACTGCTTATTAGTAACCCAGGTGTTTTCAATCACGTTGTTCCCAAATTATTAAAGCTCATGAGTCTCTCCAACTGAAAATGTGTGTCTTGATCAATATTGTCTTCTTTGCCTTATCACTGGGGTGGTCATAGATCAGGAGGCAACAAGTACTAACTGAGGTATGTAGACCTCGGTGCCCGAGGGAGCCATTTCCGAGGCAAAACTCTCCATTAAAAAAAAAAAAAATCTCAAAAAATTGGACTGCCAAAGTACCAAAAGTCTGTGTGTGCATGTATCTGTGTGTGCATGTGCATGTGTGCACGTACGTGTTTCTCCTTCAAAGAGGTCTGGGCATCTTGAAACAGGTTGACTCATTTTCTGGTCAGGTTGACCAAGGCAGGTCTGGTTTGTAGAGGAACAGCATGAAGTAACCATAGCACAAGTAGTGAACTATATACTCTGAGCTAGGTGTGGAAAAGTTGAGGATGAATAAGACATTGACTCTGTCTTTGAGGAGAAATCCCACTGACCACAAATCATTTCAAAATAGTGTCACATGTTCTATGATAGAAGTGTGTACAAAGCGTTATAGGAGCACCAAGAAGGAAAAGGTAGCTTGGATTCCTAGCTCCTCTTAAACACCAACCTCACCTAAATTTCCAGTCTAGATTTACAACATAAAACCATTCCCAGCATGAATATCAATAACTGATTGTATGAGTCATGCAAAGTGACTGGCTGTAATGGCATGAAGTCTTTTTATACCTAAACACAGAAAAGAAAGGGAGCAATAAAGGGAAACAGCATTTGTTGAATACCTATGACATGTAGATAGATAGACCCTTAGAGGTGTTATTATTTCCTCTTTAGAGATGAGGAAACTGGAGGGCAGAAAGAAGAGGTGTGAGAACGTTCAGAGAGTAAATGGCAGACCTAGGATTCATACCCAGGGCTGTCTGCATTCAAAGCTCATTAGCCTCCCGATCAACTTGATTGCTCATAAATTAATGACAGTGATGATAATGACCCATTAGGGCTTATGTGCGCTGAGCTGATACTAAGCTACAGGCCAAAGCTCTTTAATCTTAGTCAAATAAAATGGCCACTGGGCCCATGGTGTGGAAGAAGCCTGAGTCTCAGATGGGTTTTAGATGATCCCAGCTATGAAAATTGAAGGGCAGTGAGTCAAGATAACCAAGGCCTAGTCAACACATACTGTTTAATAATAGGGTACTCAAGTCTGATCTCCAAAGTGTTCTAAAATACCCTCCTTCTCCTCTGTGACATGCTCTTTCGAAAAAAATCCTCCTAGTATTTCACTGTAGCTCATCTCAGCAGTGAAAGCCTACTTATTCTAAGCACAGGTTCCATTTGATAGAACAGTCCATAGACCTAACCT
Organism: Canis lupus familiaris; assembly: GCF_011100685.1. Lineage (NCBI taxonomy): Eukaryota > Metazoa > Chordata > Mammalia > Carnivora > Canidae > Canis > Canis lupus. Next base: position 37,532,130 of record NC_049237.1, read on the forward strand.
CCTAAGAGGTGTGTGTGTGTGTATATATATATATACACACACACACAAAAGGAAACTTACCAGCATAAATGTAACTTTTATACCTCAGAGAAGTGGAGCACAGCTATATATTTTCAAGCAAGGTGGGCTTTATTTATTTAAAGATTTATTTATTTATTTATTTATTTATTTATTTATTTATTTATTCATGAGAAACACAGAGAGCAAGAGAGGCAGAGACACAGGCAGAGGGAGAAGCAGGCTCCATGCAAGGAGCCCGATGTGGGACCTGATCCCTGGTCTCCAGGACCACATCCTGGGCTCCAGGCAGCGCTAAACCGCTGCACCACCGGGGCTGCCCGCAAGGTGGGCTTTAATTATTGATTTAACCATATTCCAAAGTAGGGGTGGCAACTTGACTCCTCATTTCTAAAAACTCATTACATCAAATTTCATTGTGAAGATGTTTCGACTCCTTATAAATGAGTCTCAGCCACATATCATTGGTATGATGTAAAAACCATCTAATACACTGCCAATTTTAAATTATTTTTATTTTTTGTTTTTGTTCTGTAGTAGAAGAAATATTCCACGCAGAAGTGCTTTTCAAAATTCACCATTTATAGAATAATCCCTCAAGTTTTATTTCTACAAATTTCAAATAATCCAAGTCTCTTCTGACTGAGAGGTGAGGATTGTATATCATAGTTAATGTTATCTCAATTTGGCAGATGGGGAGAGTGGGAATATGAGAAGTTTATTGATTTTTTTCAAGATCCTGCTGGGAATTATAAAAGAAATGAGGATAGCAACATTATGCGTTGATTGCTTCTTAGTTCCTTTTTCTTGTGATAAAAAGCTAGTTTCAGCCATTGGTGGAGCTGCTCTTTGACCTGGGGGACTCTTGTTTGTATATTAAGGTAGAGACTTTCATGCAAGTATGTCCCTAATATTGTCCATCTAAGAAAACCATCCCATTTTGATAATGTATTAGAGTTTTTATCTAATTTTGTCTAATTTATAGTTTTTAATTTTCTTAATGCAAGCAAAAATTTTAATGTTATAATGTTTCTAGGTCCCATACACTTTGATCTAATGTTAGGGACTCCTTCTTTTCTAAGCCTGTGGTCTTATGGCCACTCTTATTTGCTGATACAACTCATTTAAGCTTCCTTTGGAGTACTTAGAACATTAGGATTACCCAAAGTGCTAGCTAGTAGGTTCTCTCGAAATAGTATGACTAATGATGGGAAATGAAATGTTTATTAAGAGTCAATGCCATGCTTAGATCTGGGTCTTTGGAACAGGAAGGAAACTATTAAAACCCCATTTGGTTAAGTCCTGTGAGAGACCTAGCCCCTGCAACAGCACAACAGGTTAAGTGAATGACAGTGCCTACCCTGGCATAATAGGTCTGCCTAAAGGGCTGTAACTCCACAAAAGGAGTTTTCCATTATGTATCTAGGTATCCAAAAGCCCATGACGAAATTTGTAGTATGAAAGTTTGGTAACTCTGAGGACTATATAGATGGTTTCTATTTTTCCCAATGAATAACACCTAGCATATGGGTTACATGCTGCCAATCTCTGTTTTCATTTTGAATTTTGTTTATTTAACATGACCGTCTTGAGTACATTTGCTCTGGTGCGAGTGGCAATTTTGTTAATTTGCTCCTACAATTGGAACCCTTAGGATTACATTCAGTTTGGTTGAGAATCTCCTCTGTGATAAATTGTTAAGTATTTTCAACCAAAGGGTTCAAGGTAAGGTTGTTTGCACCATCAGTTAGATATCTATTAATGCTTGGTAGACCAATAGATCACAATGACAGTTCTTCAAATTGGTTATCTCCAATCTCCACTTGTGGAGATTGCCTTGGAAGGCAAGAAGAAAATCTTAGAATCTATGTCTATTTACTTAGCTCTTTGAACTTTCTCTTTTTTCTAATATACAGAGCACAGTGATTTATGGATAAAATTTATAAGTAAATGTATGTGTATTTATAAATAAATGTATATATCAGAAACTAATGGGATTAGCAATCAAAGATTGCTAATGGGATTAGCAATCAAAGATGTTCAGAAACTATTTCTCTACAACTCCTGATATGTATCAAATATATACACTATCTTTCAGAGTAAAATCAATCTGTTGGGGGAATACTGTTGAATAAATGTGTAAGGGGCAAGGGTATAATAAAACAAGAAGTGAATATGAGGAAAGAAAAACGTTCTGACTAACACAATAGTACCTTCTTTCATTTTTAACTACTGAATCTCACTACTAACTATGCTTTCTGAAATAAATTTCTTCACCTGGGCTGAGAAAAGTCACCTTACCTGTGAGAAAGGAAACTGCTATATGCTATATACTGAATGTGTTTGTCTCCAAACTCATGTTGAAACCTAATCCCCAATGTGATGGTATTAGAAGGTGGGGCCTTTAGGAGGTGATTAGGTCATGAGAGGTGAGCCATCATGAATGGGATTAGTGCCCTATAAAAGAGAACCTGGGGTAGTCCTTGCCCCTTCTCCATGTGAGGGTTCAGCAAGGAGATGGTGTCTATGAACCATGAAGTAAATCCTCACCAGACACCACATCTGCTGGCACCTTGATCTTCGGCTTCACAGCCTCTAGACTGGGAAAGAAGATTTCTGCTGTTTATGTCACCCAGTCTATGGCATTCTGTTAAAGCAGTCCAAATAGACTAAGGCAGAGACAGACATTATTTCAGTCCTGCCCCTTAATAGCTTTGTGATCTTAGGACAGCATTTTCACAATTGCTAAAAAGGGGATTGAGTAGATCCCTGATTCTGGTATGGAAGGAGAGATGGAAGTAAAGTATACAGATTCACACAGGATGGGACCTGTCCTGCTGAAGTGGAACAAAAAAGTTAAACAGCTCCACTGGGGTAGGGGTCTCTTTCCTCTTCTAAAAAGTATGCCCATAGACTCTTACCTATTAGTAAATTAATTGTCCCTCTGTATACTTTCCTCAAGCTATTTTCAAGTTGCTTCGAATATGTTTCCTTGGAGTTGTTCATTTGTTTGTTTTGGTTTACTCTCTCAATTACTTCCTTTCTATTTTTTGTTGACCACTTGGCTCTAGTTGGCTATACTAGTAATTTTGGCAAGAAAGACAGGAAAGAAAAAGTACTAGAGAATGGGAAGAGGAAGTAGTGATGCTCTCAGAATTTTTTTAATGTAATGATTTCAGATTTTTTTCTGTGTCATGATTTCAGAAGGTTAAAATATTTTTAATTCTATAGCAAAATCAATAAGGATACATCACCAATACAAGTACAAAGAAATAATATATCTAAAATTTATATTGTCTAACAAAGGATAGAATATCTACTGGTAAAATAAATTTTAGACACAGTTAAAACTTTAGGAAGATATTTAGCAAGGACATTTCCTTGCTTGTATTCTTCATATTCTTTTATTCCTTTTATTCTTCCTTTTGTCATTCTATTCTCCTATTGTTTATTCTTCACAGTATAAAATTCCAGTGTATTATGAATTAAAGGAGTCCAACATTATGACATAGAATTACAGTAATGTAATTTCTCTGCTTACCAAGAATTAGAGTATATTATGATTACTTGAATTGCTTTTATTTTCTTTATTTTTTAAAGATTTTATTTATTTATTTATTCATGAGAGACAGAGAGAGAGGCAGAGACATAGGCAGAGAGAGAATCAGGCTCCATGCAGGGAGCCCGATGTGGGACTCAATCCCAGTACTCCAGGATCACGCCCCAGGCTGAAGGCAGGTGCTCAACCACTAAGTCACCCAGGCATCACTTGAATTGCTTTTAAATTGCATTTATTTCAGCTCATACTAGTTTTATATGTGTCTTTATATTGACATTGCAAAAAAAATCAACCTCTTACTGATTCTGAGTTATAAGACTTCCTTCTAAGAAAAAAAAAATTCAAATGCTTTATTTTACCTTCATGTAAACTCACTGCCACATCTCTATAAAGAATGCCACATGGTGATTATCTTCTGGATCTTAACAATTATCAATAGCCTCTAATAATATGCTATACTAATAATAAAATCAAAAGCAATTTGGGTTAATGACTTAATGGTATATTCAAGCATATGCATTCAGGGATAATTCCGAAATCAGACCAAAGAGGAACACAAATATATTTTCTGTGTTAATACAACCTATTGATTATACCTTTTCAGCCATATTATTAATAAAAGTTATTTATTAAAAGATCCCCAAAACACTACCAGTAGTAACAGGTTTGAATGTTTTCATAAAAAGTTATTTTACAGGTTGCATTAGTTTTTGTCCATGAAGTGATCCTGATGGTATACCACCACCACTACCACCCCCCCCACACACACACAAAATATAAGACAATGTTTTTCAGAAATTGCATAATAGGTAATGCCAGACTGTGATTTCTGGAAGAGAGAGAGAGAGAGAGAGAGAGAGAGAGAGAGAGAGAGAGAAAAGATGAGCTTACCATTGCTGCAGCTTACTGCCTTATTTTCTGGCCACAGAGTAGAAAGATGAAAATCAAACATAACTTGAGGTGATAGACATCAGAGTTTATGGAGACTGAGGCAGCTAGAATTTGCAAGTCAGAGTGCCAAAGAAAAAAGAGCAACATTGTAAGCTCTGCAAATTTGCAGAGAAGTCTCCCCAGGCTTTTACTGAATACTGATCTGCACAGATGTGGAAGGAATTTTCCCAAAACTTGGGGAAAAAATATTGGAAGTCAATGAGCAGATAACATCCTAAAGCTCACACAGGGCTGGGATTAGTTTCTGTTCCACCAGTCAGCATGATGAGACCTCACGTAATACGGGGCCTAAGGTAGAAATCCCTAGAAGGGTTATTCTTTTCTAGGAGGACTAAATTAGTCTTAGAATAACAGCAGCTCTGGAACTGCCAGCAGGAGAAAGGAAATAAAGATAAGAGTAGAAATAACTGAAATTGAAAATAAACAATAGAAATTAAAAGATGATTCTTTGGAAAGATCAATGAAGTTGATTAATTTCTAGTCAGATTAACTAGAAATAAAAAGTGAATTTAACAGGATTTAAGGTTAATATAAAAAAAATCAAATGTATTTCCACCTACTAGCAATGAACAATTAGTAAGTCTCATTTACAACATGATCAAAAAATATGAAATACTTAGAGATATATTTAACAAATATGTATACCTAAATTTATACACTGAATGCTTTATAAAACATTACTAAAAGAAACTAAATGCCTAAATAAATAGAGACTTATACCATGTTCATGGATTTAAAGAGTCAATATTGTTAGGATGTGAAGTCTTCTCATACTAATCTATAAAACAATACCAATCAAAATTCTAGAAGTTTCTTTTTTTAACTGACAAGCTCTTTCTAAAATTAATATGGAAATATAAAGGCCCTAAATGAACCAAAATTTTTTTGAGAAAGAGATGCAGTGTTGGAGGATTTACACGTCCTGACTTCAAGACTTATAAATCTACAGTAATTAAAACAGGATGATGCAGATTTAAGGATAGGCATATAGACCAATGGAACAGAATAAAGATTTCAGAAATAGGCCATACAACATGTTCAGTTGATTTTTGATAAAGATGGCAAGGTAAACCAATGGGGGCGAATAATCTTTTTTCAACAAATAGTACTGGGACAATTGGATGCCATATGGAAAAAACAGGAACCTTAGCTCTTACCTCACACATTAAGCAAACTAACTCTAAATGAACCATGAACCATAGTAGTAATTTAAGAATAAAACTATAAGAGTTATACAAGAAATTTGGTGGCCTTAGTTAGGTAAAGCTTTCTTAGAATCCATTAAACATCAATCATTTTAAAAAATGGATAAATTGGAATTAAAAAACTCCTTTATCCTCTTAAAAAAGCTGCACAGGAAAGAAAAAGTCAAGTCACTGACTAGGAGAAAATATATCCAGAATATATATAATTACTAGTATAGAAAAAGCCCTATAATTTAATTTAATAAAAAGACAATAAGATTTTAACAAATGGACAAAAATTTTGAAATGACACTTTACAAAAGGAGGTATATGAATGGCTAATAAGTACATGAAGATATCCAATCTCATTAGTCATTAGGGAAATGGAAAATAAAATCACATTGTGTTACTACTACACACTGAAACTAAAAAGACTAACCATATCAAGTGTTGGGTAAGATCTTATATATTGCTGGTGGGAATGTAAAATGGTTTAATCAATTTGAAAGTTTGTAAGTTTCTTGTAAAGTTAAAACATACCCTTACCAACTAAATCTACTCAGGTATTACTCAAAAGAAATGATAATATAGTTTGTACAAACACCTGTATGTTAATATTGGCAGCACCTTCTTCCATTTACAGATAATTCTATAATCACAATTACAGTGATAAAGTACTAGCTTAGTGCTTGTCAGAGGCTGGGGATGAGGGTGAAGGTGGGGTGAGATTCACTATAAGGTACATAAGGGTTATTTTAGGGGTGATGAAAAAGAGCAAAATGAAATATTTTCAACATAAATAACCAACAGAGAGTTAATATCTATATTAAGCACTTCTACAAATAAAAAAAAGCAAAATAGAAACAACCCAAGTGAAAAAAAAATCAATGGATTTTACGAGTAAGCATTTTACAGAACATATGGAGGTGAAAGAATTGGGAAATAGAGGCTCAGGGTTCAAATTTTGATGTCACTGAAAATTCCAGAATAAAATCAAATCATTAAAACTCTGAATCTTTGAGAATCAGATATAAGTCTTCACAGGGAGATATGTCTTCACAGGGAGGGAATATGCTTCTTAAAGCATGATCACTGGCTTGGAATATGTATGGAATGTATATATGAAAATAATATCCCAGTGCTGTGTTACTGGATCAAATTGTATGAGAATTTTATAATAAGGCACTTCAGATATTATTAATAATAAAATTTATTTGAATGGTATCATTAAAGACTCAACTCTGTGTTGAATGATTATTAGTATAATTTCATTCAATATTATTAGTATTGGCATGTTATTAACCAAAACAATAAAAAGATTTAAACTCAATAATGACAGGTTACTTTTGGATTCCACTATTATATTAGGACATGTCATTTGTGTGGATATATATTCCTTTCTGGGGCACTAATGGAATCTTAAAAATATGATTACTTAAGTAAACAGGTATTTTGCTAACATTAGCAGAAAAAACACATAATTTTCACACTCTTCCTGATAAATAGTAAGCCAAAAATCTCTGCAAATATTTTAAATGAGAAAAAAATAGGAAAAATATGAAACTCTTACTTTTCTGACTGGCATGAAAAGCTAAAAAATACAAGCCAGGAGAAGAAAATAAAAAAGAACAGCCTTGAGAAAAGGAAAAATAGAATTATGGGAGCTGGAACTTATTTGCATAAATTATGCTGCACAGGAAGTGGCAGTCTGCAAACTTCACCTGAAAAAAAAAAAAAAAAATCTGCAGAGAAGGTTGAGCATACTCCTTACTGAAGAAAAAAGCAGATGATGAAGGGCAGTGGAGATTGTTAGCAAGTGCTTCTTTTGGATAAATTCCTTTTCTTTTTTTGTCTTTATTTTTTATTGTATTTATTGTATGTATTGTATGTATGTATGTATGTATGTATGTATGTATTGTGGAGGAAACACCCCCATTAACAGACTTTAGAAACATGGTGCCTGCACTGCTTCCCTAATCTTGAATTGGAGACTCAGGGGGTTCTGACCCTAATTTTTCCTCACACTCACTATTGTCTTGGGCTTCTTGGTCTTTGAGACTTTTCAATGTGAGGCCAATGGCTGGTCAGAGTCTGGATGAATGGGCCAGAGATGAGCACAGAAATCTAGAGGAAACATTTAGAAACTTCTTATAGTAATTGGACAAAGTAGTTGGAATTACTTCCTTAAGTAATTTTATGACTGTTGAATCTAATGATAAAACACTTGGGCTTCTATTTTTTTTTGTGTGTGTGTGTTTTTCCTCTCAATTTTATTTTCTAGTATTCTATTTTCATTATATTTTAAATGATATGTGTCAGCAGGAGATGGAAAAAAAGAGGTCACCATAAACAGTTTAGGAAAACTTGCTCTAAATATATGTATAAAATATCTAGAGATAGTAATTACTTGAGTGTTTCAGTGGGTGGTACTTTAGCTCCAGTGTATCTAGATGGAGAGAAAAGATAAAAACACTCTTCTGTTCAGCATTTAATCAGCCTCTGAATTAAACAATTGTTGGTATTTGCACATTTCTTACTATTTGTTATTTACATGGAAGAGCAACAGGGTAAGCATTCTTAATATTTCAACTTGGAAATTGAAAAAAAATGCTTAAAGGAAATGGAAGCATTTTTGCTTTTGCAGTTTCATGCATAGTGAGTGGTTCACATCTGGCACCAAGACTATAGATCATCAGTGATGCAAGAACACTGCAAACTGAAATATTCAAAGAAAAACAAAGGGTGGATGGTGGCAGGAAATAGAGCAGGCAAATTTGTCATTTAAGAGTAAAATATAATTATTCTAAAGTAAACCTTTTTATCTAATTAGTTTTAGGAAATGGTTAGCATTTCTTAGGAGGATGATTTGCTCTAAAATCTGAAAATTGGAGATCTTTAGAAGAGACTATTTTCATTAGTTCTCTAAATTCATGTATCTTCTTTATCTTAATGATATAACTTGTTATTTATTATCATGAGCAATAGTTGAATTATAATAAAGCAGAATTCAGTTTTTAGAAACATATCACCAAAAGCAAAAGCACAACTCAAAAGTTTTGACTTTTTTTTCCAACCTCATTTACTTAATCCCTGTAATATATACATATTAAAAGTCCTTATGAACAGTGATTGTAGTTATTATCTAATAGGTTTCTGGTATTGTAGTACATCATCTAAAAAAATCTGGGGGTGCCTGGGTATCTCAGGTAGTTAAGCATCTGACTCTTAATTTTGGCTCAGGTCCAAAAATTTTGGAATTTTTGGCTCAGGTCATGATCTCAAGCTTGTGAGATGGAGTCCTAGGTTAGCTCTGTGCTGTGTGTGGAACCTGATTGAGATTCTCTCTCTCCTCTCCCTTTGCTCCTCCCCACCCCTAAAAAAATAAAAACACAATTTCTGCCTCTTTTTCCTTTACTACTGACTATAGAGTTTAGAATAAGGATGTCTGGATCTTTGCAGCTGGGATAGTACCACTGATTAATTTAATAAGATTTACTATTCTTAGTAAAAGTTATAATCACTCTTCTAGGCCTGCTGAGTCTGGACCCATCCTATTTTTTTCCAGTTTTCTCTCCTTCCAAACACAAACTCCATGCTCCAGCTTGCCAGGCTGCACAATTTCATAATCGAGCCATGTGTGTTCCCACTACTCTAACTTTGCCAACAGTTTTCCATGCCTAGAATTGTCTGTGATCTCCCTTCCCAGTTTTCAAGGCTTTTCTCTCCCCCATATCCTCTCTGGAGCACTCCAGCCCAGTGAACTCTCTCAGCTCAATGTCTAGAGTGTCTTGAGTATCTTGCCACCTAAGGTTACAACTTATCTTGCTCGGCAGGCTGGAAGCATTCTGAAGGGATGGGTTCTCAAGGTCTAGACCAAGTAAATTCTTAGACAACAAGAGGAGCACGAAAAACAGCTCACAGCAACATCACTTGTTCCTAGCCCTTGTACCCTTAACCCCTGGCCCTCAGCTTTCTACTGGAGGAGGGAGGAAGTGAGAGAGTAAGAGGGTAGCAAAGAGAATTGGATGGGCTGACATTTGGCTGGACTTGAGTTAACCTGGAGAAGGGAAAATACATCCCATTAAGGGCAAATTGAGGATTGTAGTCTTATTAAAGAATTAAAACATATTAGTTTTCAGCAATATGTGGTAGTGATTTTTCAGGGTCACTTGGGCTGTTTCTAGGATTACAAAATTACAAATTAGGTAATGTTTGTTTGTGTCATTCCTCATGTCCCTCACTGAACAGCTTCATACTTGAGATCTCTTCCTTTTCCCTAAAGCATTGCCTTCTGCCATCTGACTGTCCAGAGTCACCACTGCGTGGTGGTTTACTTCTTCACCCTCACTCTCCCCTCATCTCATAGAGATCAGAATTCTGTTATATGGGTTCTTGATAATACTTGCTGGGCTATTCCAAGAGGAAGTTTAGCTCTAGGAGACAGTATAGAGCTGTAGAAAAATTTATATATATAAAATATCCCACATATAAGAGAGACTATACAGTATCTTTCTTTGTCTGACTTACTTCACTTAGCATAACGCCCTTGAGGTCCATCGGTGTAGACACAAATGGCAAGATTTCTTTCTTTTTTATGGCTGAGTTGTATATATATATATATATATATATATATATATATATATCTCCATTCAATCATTGATAGGCTATTTCCATATCTTGGCTATTATAAACAATGGTTCAATGAACATGGAGGTGCATATGTCTTTTTAAATTAGCATTTTCACTTTTTTAAAATATTTTTTTAAATTTTATTTATTTATGATAGTCACACAGAGAGAGAGAGAGAGAGAGAGAGAGGCAGAGACATAGGCAGAGGGAGAAGCAGGCTCCATGCACCGGGAGCCCGACGTGGGATTTGATCCTGGGTCTCCAGGATCGCGCCCTGGGCCAAAGGCAGGCACCAAACCGCTGCGCCACCCAGGGATCCCCAGCATTTTCACTTTTTAAGATAAATACCCCAAGGCAAAATTACTGGATCATATGATAATTTTATTTTTAATTTTTTGAGGAACCTATTTTGAGGAACTTGCATACAAGGTTCCCTTTTCTCCACATCCTTGGCAACACTTATTATTTCTACTCTTTTTGATAATAGCCATTCTAACAGGCATGAGGTAATATCTCATTGTGGCTTTGATTTGCATTTCCCTGATGATTAATGAAGTAGAGCATCTTTTTATGTACCCATTGGTCATGTGCATGTCTTTTTTGAAAAAAAAATTCAAATCTTCTACTCATATTTTAAATGAGTTATTTATTTATTTCTTTAGTTATTGAGGTGTAGGAGTTCTTTATATACTTTTGATAATTCCTCCTTATCAATATATGGTTTGCAAATATTTTATGCCATTCAGTAGGCTATCTTTTCATTCTGTTGATGGTTTCCTTTGCTGTGCAGAAACTCTTTAGTTTGATATAGTGCTGCTTGTTTAGTTTTGCTTTTGTTGTTTTGTTTTTGCAGTCAGATTAAAAAAAGTCATCACCAAGACTTTTGTGAAGGAGTGTTGGCTTATGTTTTCTCCTAGAGTTTTATGGCTTCAGGTCTTACATTTAAGTCTTTAATCCATCTTAAGTTAATTTTTGTGTACAGTGAAAGAAGGTAGTCCAGCTTCATTCTTTTGCATGTGGCTATCCAGTTTTCCCAATTACACTATTTATTGAAGAGACCATCTTTTTCCCCATTGTATATTCTTGGCTCATTCATTGCAAATTTATTGACCATACATATGTAAGTTTATTTCTGCACTCTCTATTCTGTTCCATTGATCTATTTATCTGTTTTCATACTGGTGCCACACTGTTTTAATCACTGTAGCTTTGTAATTAGTTTAAAATCAGGGAGGGTGATGCCTCTGGTTTTGTTGTTCTTCCTTAAGATTGCTTTGGCTATTTGGGGTCTACTATGATTCTGTACAAATTTTAGGACTATTTGTTCTATTTCTATGAGACATGCCACTGGAATTTTGATAGGAAATGCATTAAATCTGCATGTTGCTCTGGATAGTATAGCCATTTTAACAATATTAATTCTTCCAATCCATGAACATGAAATAGCTTTCTATTTGTGTCTTCTTCAATTTCTTTCATTAATGTCTTGTAGTTTTCCATACATTGGTCTTTCACCTCCTTGGTTAAATTTATTCCTAGGTCTTTTATCTTTTTAGATGCAATTGCAAAAGGGATAGTTTTCTTAATTTCTCTTTCTGATAGCTCATTATTAGTGTATAGAAATGCAACAGAATTTTCTGTATTAATTTTGTAGCCTGCAACTTTACTGAATTCATTTATTAATTCTAACAGTCTTCTAATGGAATCTTTAGGGTTTTCTACGTATAACATCACAGCATATGCAAGTAGTGACATTTTTACTTCTCTCTTTCTAACTTGGATGCCTTTTATTTCACCCTCCCCCACCTGTCTTCTTCTGCCTAATTGCTCTGGGTGGGACTTAAAATTACATTTACTACTTTAACATGTTGTTATCTTTAGTTGATTGGATGAGCAAGTTAACTAGTGGCAAATTTGTGACTATATGACATAATGTGGCATCTTTGATTACTTTGCTTGTTCAATAAATTTTTCACACATATCTTTTCTCTCACCTTTTCTGTAAGCTCTTGCAGGATAGTATCTTAAATAGTTTTATATGTCCAGTACACTATTTGTTAAAAATAGACATTCAGAGATATTTCTGGTTATATTTATAATGTAATATAAATATAGTCATTCAGTGTCACAATCATTTGTCTTAAGGTTTAGGACTTTGTTATGCAAAGTACAAACTTTGAGGTACATATTGAGATTGCAAGCATGTGGAGGAAGAATAAATGGGAAACTATCATTAACATTAACCAGTGATGCCTCAAACTTTATTGTGGACAAGAACTCTCTGGGGAGTATATTATCTTAGAGATTCTTTGGCCTATGAGCCTCCAGGCCTGGAGTTATCTAGGAATCTGAATTCTTAAGGAAGCATTCTTCAAGAAATTAAGAAAATTATGAGGTACATTTTAACAAACATTGCATTAAATAGGTATGCCTTTGTTTTCTTTTTTAAAAAGACTTATTTATTTTAGAGAAAGAGAGAGTATTAGTAAAGGGAGGGACAAAGGGAGACGGGGAGAGAGGATCTCAAAGAGGCTCTACACTGAGTGGGGAGCCTGATATAGGACTTAATCCCAGGACCTCGTGGTCACGACCTGAACAAAACCCTAAGAGTTAGAGGTTAACCAACCGAGCATTTATTTATTTATTTATTTATTTATTTATTTATTTATTATTTTATTTATTTATTCATGAGAGACAGAGAGAGAGAGAGGCAGGCAGAGACATAGGCAGAGGGAGAAGCAGGCTCCATGCAGGGAGCCTGATGTGGGACTTGATCCCGGGACGGTGGGATCACGCCCTGAGCCAAAGGCAGATGCTCAACTGCTGAGCCACCCAGGCATCCCGTATGCCTTTATTTTTAAATTAAAAATGCTATTTTTCTTTCAAGCAAAAAATAATTGGGTGTCCTTTAGGTGAAGACATTTAAAGATAAACTGGACATGGATTTTATGATATAATAGGGAGAATAAGCTTTAGTAATCATAAGGAACATAAAGGAATAAAAATCTTATGAGAATTTCGAGTTTAGTGTTTGAGCTTTCTGGGGAATAGGGCTGATTTCAGAGCAGAGGTGGTCATGGAAGGCTTTAAAGGGGAGATAAATATAGAAATTTGGAAACAGTATGAAAGAAAGTTCCTGGGAAAGGTAACAGTATTAGCAAAAACACTGCAGGATATAGAGGGTGGGTATTTCTGTGATGGAGTCTCAGGGGCTGCTGAACATGAGAAAGGTGGCTTGGCTGATAGGCTAGGGCTGGAGATCGTGGAGATATAGCTTTAGTTTGGTGAGATTCCATGTAAGAATGTGTAAGGGCAGGTAAGGGAAGAAAAGACAGACAATAAAAGAAAATCCAAACATCAATGCCATATAATGTATTTAGGGTTTAGGAGGATTTTTGGGGAGATAATAATTTAACAGTAAACATCTCTTCTTAATTATACTAAACATCATATCAGTGAGTGCTATGATACAAATATGTAACTTTATTTCTATGTGTTCTATGATATTAACTTCTATCATTTGAAACAAAATAAGACTCAAATTAGAATTAAAGCCAATATTAAAACTATTAAAGTAAAAATTTTAAAAAGGTAAAAATCGCTATCTAACCTGTTCTATTATATTAACTTCTATCATTTGATACAAACAAAATAAGACTCTTAAATTAGAAGTTTACAATATTAAAACTATTAAAGTAAAAATTTAAAAAAGGTAAAAATCACTATCTAACCTAATGCATTTCTAACATATAATTCCAGAGTTGAAAAGACATTTGTATTTTTTACTGTCTAGATTACTTATGTAGACACTTCAAGAAATAGAAGTGAGACTAAATTCTAGAAAATCACGAAGACAGTGTGAGGTATTCTCTTGCTCTCCTTCCTCCTAAAAACAAAACAAAATAAAACAAAACAAAATAAAACCCTGAAACCCCTAAGGGTTGAATAATTTAACTAAAGAAAACAAAAGAGAGGTAAGCTGAAGTCACGGGAAATGGAAGAGAAAGAGCAAAAGGCTGAAAACCTACCACAGATGGAGCAAAGATTTTCCAGATGTGGAATTCTTTCTATGGATCAGTGCTGTTAGCTTGGCTTACTGAGGTTCTACCAGGAAAAAAAAAAAAAAAAAAAAAGGAACTATGGCTTCCTTTTAACTTCTATCTGTAATCTAACTAAACCTACTTTGCTGAAATTTTATATCGTGTTTCCTTTAGGAAAATGTCTTGATATCTGTGATCTGTGGTTATTTTTCAAAACTAAGCTTACATTGTAGATGGGAATGCTTTTGGAATGCCTGAAGATATTTGTATGTGTGTCAGAATTTCTCCATTTGGAAAGACGTTTATAACATCTCTACATCACGGTCCTCTTGTCTGCATCACAAAAAGGCCAGGGTGCTGCCTGCATGTGAGGATGAGGGGTCACTGTTCTGTTTATGTTCTGTTGTCCTGGACCATCTGGGGGGATGGTTCTTGATTAGCTGCAGAATGATGAGTGCCATCTCAGTGTCAGGGTCACAAGTTAGACAGAGATGACTTTTTTAAAGGCCCCCAAATTTGGTGCTCAAAAATATTACAAAATGATGAAAGTTTCTGTATATAATAAACAAGCCAGCTTCCCACTTCACTATAGTTATAAAAGAAGAAAAGCCTCATGTTCCCCTTTGAGTCACCTAGCTGATCTTTCTTTGAAAAAATGAAAGCTAATTTCTTTATCATTGTAGCTAGAATATAGCCATTAGGGTCTCAGGGGAAGAAACATCACTGAAATACCCACCATGTGGGTAATTTTTTTAAATTAAAAAATACTAAGTCATAGAATATAGATATATCTAGGAGAATTCTGATTTTTTTCTCATAAAGATACTTTATTTAAAAAAATGTACCAAGTGTCTCCCCCTCAATTATTTGTTTATTCTTCCTTCTTTTGGTTTTACAATGTTAGCTATTATTATTTAATATCTTACTGTGTTTAGTGGAATGGGAGAATGTGATATAGTCTATTGAACATAAATTGTTGAGGGTATCAGCACTTGACTCAAACACATTACAATGCAAATCAAAAGCCAAATGGCGTGTTCAGGATAAAGTTGAGTGGTTTTAAAAAGGAGATAATTTATTTGGTCAGGAGGAAAGAGAAAATCCATGAATCTCATAAATACAAGATAAGATGGTGCTGATGTAGGTGAGTATAGCTAAAAGAGCTAGGAAAGGTTCTATGGGTTGCAGGTAATTATGAAGTAGTAAGATAGCTCTGTAGACTAAAAAGGCAGTATAGCTGTGAAAAGTTAAAATTTTATTGAACATTCACTATATACTTAGTTGATGGTAGGTCTTATAGATTAAAACTAAACAAAAATATGTGATGGCTTTTCATTGAGGCTGCTTATAGCATATTTTAGGGGACGGGACACATATGTAAGAAGCAGAGAATGATGTAAGACATTGGGTAAAATTAAATAATAGACAATTTTTGATACTAATTGTACATGCAATCTGAATTTGAAGAAAGATGTCTAATTATCTGAGTGTAAGGAACTAATTTATGTTTAGTCCAACTAAAAGCCTGAGGAGGCATGAGAATACAGAAATATTCTGCAGATATGGGACATAGACCTTCTAAGAATTGAAGTTGGCACCTAGGGAGTCATCTGGAATGAAAGAAGCTACTTTTTTCATTTCTTTCTCTAGTTTGCATTGTTCTGCACTTCTCTGTCTTAGCCCAACTCTGCCATTATTCTCTTTTTTGCAAGGTGGTTTCCTCTGTTACTTTATCTCACAGTCCATGTGAACTTTTCACCAAAACACCTATTGTAGGTTGACTATTTCTTCAGCTCATAATTTAACAGAGAGAGAGAGAGAGAGAGAGAGAGGCAGAAAGACAGAAAGAGATTGTCCATTGGTCTGCCCATCTCTTCTCTGACCTTGAGTCAAGTGTGTCCCTCCCCAACCCCTACTTGCCTGTCTCTTGTCCAGTGGACTTTGCATGAGTTAGGATAGGTGGTCACATGGACCTAGGATGTTCCTTGTGACCTAGGAGCAGTGAAACTTGTCTGATTCAAAGGAAGAATTAACTGAAGAGTAGAGCAGTCAGAGGAGGCGTGGTGGAAAAAGTGGCATTCAAATGAGTCCTTAAAGGAAAAGTATGGTTTGGAGAAAAAGAATAGAAGAGTATTTTGGGGGCAGTAAACTTTGGAAGCAAAGGCATAAGGACAGGAATATGTAGATCATATAAATTATGTGAACTCATACTTTCGTTAGACCATTAGAGGTGGAAAAATGGTGATATTAGGCATAAAGAGGTAGATAAAACATCAGCTTTGGAGCCCAAGGGATTCATGTACCATGTAGCTTAGTATTAGGAGGGTCTAGCTCTCTTCTCAGAAACTACATGTTAGGTACACAACAAATAACAGCTGTTGTAATACATATATTGAGTGGTAGTATTTTTCATTTGAAAACCTGAAGAAATTCCACAGGAAAGAAATGAAGTAATTGAAATCAATGACTAAAAGAATAGAATTACTTTTTGCCTAAAGACAAAAATATAAGTGGAGTGTGCAATTATTTTATGATTAATGAGTTTTTAAAAAGTGTTTACACTAAGAATGTATTAAATAAGCTCTTTAAACTGAGGTATATCTATATAATGAAGTATTACTTAGTTGCTAAAAAGAAATGAGCTGTCAAATAATGAAAAGGCATGGAGGAACCTTAAATGATACTAAGTGAAAGACACCAACTGAAAAGCCCACATGCTGTACCATTGTAGTATCACACAGAATAGTTTCCTTGACCCTAAATCCTCTGTGCTTCATCAATTCATGCCTCCCTACCTGCAACCCCCTGAACTTTTAACCATATCCATAGCTTTGCCCTTAAAAGAATGTCATATGTTTGAACTCTACTTTCCACTAAATTTTTCTACTTTTCCACTAAAGGAGATTACTTTCCACTAATCTAAAATTATTCCCCCCAAAACAGTTTATTTATTAAAATAAACCCTTTTAAGTGTACAATGCTATACTTAATGACTTTTAATAAGATGTTTAAGACTACTGGAGGCAATGCTGAGACAAAGAAATCACTCAACACACAATGACAACCCACATATCATTAAACATGAAAATGGCATTATTTCAAAAAGTAGGAAATTAATATGAGCAGAAGTTGTCATAGAGACTTCATGGTGAAGGTGAGACCTAAATGAGACCTTGGGAGCCGAGGGAGTTAATTTCTGAAAGGAAACAGGAGGATCAAAGGTCAAGTTATGTAGAAGCAAATTTAGGCAAAAAGTGTTGCTACCATGGTTACAGCGGAAGGTACATGTTAGAAGAGGATGGGAGATAAGGTTAGGAAGGAAGGCCAGGGTCAGATCATGGAAAATTTGTTCATCAGCCTGAGGAGTCTTGGCATTTAACCACTACACACAGCATAGTAGTTAGGAGCATGCATTCTAGTCTGTGTTGCTTGCTTTGAGTCTTGCATTGAACAAAGTATGACTTTGGGTATTTTAGGAAACCTCTGAGTCTCAGGTTCCTCATCTCTATAATGTGGAAAATAGTAACACTTAACCTTATAAGGTTGCTAGAGGATTTATTGAGCTCATATATATAAAGTGCTCAGAAAAGTGCAGGCAGAGTAAACACTTGCTATTATCATTTATTCAACCATTCATTTGACAAACGTTAAGTCAAAAACCTTCTAGGAGGCTGAGATTACACTGATGCAGGGAAAATGTAGGAGATCAGCGCACAGTGGGGAAAACATTTGGGTAAATATATCCAAGAAGACCATAGACTTAAAAAGGCAGATAAACTAAAGTGAAAACTGTACTATTATCCTTTTTGTATTTGCTTAAATCCATAAGAAAGAATTGATTATTATATTAAGAAGTTTATAACATTAGCAGTTGGGAGTCACTGGAATGTGTCTTCTGGTTAGAAAGATCTTAAAGCCAAAGCCAAAACCACATTGTGGTGGGCAAACAAGGGCTTTGGGAGATCATTTTGCTTAAATTTGACTTATAGAATTTATAAGATCTCTTTTACCTGATTACAGTAATCAGGACAAAATACTTTCTTAAATCCATGGTCCATTCTGACATAGCCAGACTTGTGTTCTGCACAGCCTTCATACAACAAAATGGGCACCAGCCTTATCTTGGGCATCAATAAATTTGTTATGGTTGTTAATAACTATCTTGGATTTCCTACTTAAGATAAACCACGTCTCAAAATCATATTTTTAGTTTATAATAGAAATGCTTATAAATCCATCTGTAAGATGATCTTAAACTTTTGTCCATAGAAAAACAAATCAAAGTCCTTCAAATCAAGTGAGGTTCAATAAGAAAAGGAAAGCAAAGTCCTACCAGTAGAGTTTGTAGGTCACTTCATACTCAGAAGGTCGAAGTAATACTTTGCCATATTTACCTTTCCAAAGTCAGTGGACCTCTTTGAAGAAAGCAGAGTCAATGTACAGTTATCTTGTGAGTATATGTGTTTATATTCGTATTATTAATAAAAGTAACTGAACTGCAAATTGTGCATTGCAAACTGTATAAAGATAAATATTTGAGAGCATCTAAAAAATGATCAGATATAATTTTCAAACTAAATGAAAGTTCTATTGCTCTATAAAATACAACTAATGCAAAGGGGCCTTTTAATAAATTATTCTTCAGGGAAGATCAGAAATGACAAATTAATTTTTCTAGGGATAAAAAAAGTCAATGTCAATTAAAATACCAAAATGAAAAATTGTGTCATTAGCCTGGGCTGGTAGTTCCTAGCTACTCCTTCACAGTCCTGATAGCCATTCTTTCAAGGGATAAAGTAGGGAGCAAAATATGCACAAGACTTTTTGGAGGAAGAAATTTTAAGCTCATCAAATGTGAAAAGTTATTGTTATTGATAAGCTGGAGATTAATGTAGCGCCTGGAGGAGTTGCTGGGTATGTCAAATAAATAGATTGATTCCATCTTTCTTGGGCATCTGCTTGTGCAAGGACACTACACTGGATGTGGGGTGACAAACATGAAATTGAGGGGTTTAGGCCTTTAAGAGCTTACAGTGTGATATGGAAGATAATTCATGAACAGAAATACATCACAAGTATCACGATATGCCATAGAAAGATATAGCTGCCTTTGGCTATAGAGACCTGGGGAAGACCTTGCCAAGTAGAAGAAAAATGGTTCAAATTGGAACTCATTAAAGAGAATTATCATGTACTCGTGTCACTTGAAATATGATTGGGTAGAAAAGGAAATATGTTTGATTGGTTCTGGTGATACAGTAGATTTATTTTCCTACCTGGTAATAAATGAAATACCAACAGAACATTTAGAAGCAGATTCAGAAAGTTATTTGTATTGAAAAATATCCTATGAATTCAAGATTTTTGGCATTTAAGAATAGTTTACTTATATTTTTCATGAATTCCTTGATACCTGAAAGCTAATGTGTTTCCTCTCAACAGCCCAGTCGACCACAGCCAACTTTTCATGGATTAGTTTACATTAGGTTTCAGAGAAACTGAGAGGTTATGTGTGGGCATACCCTAAATTCCTTCCTCATAAAAAAGCAGGCAAGCAGAAACCATAATACTAAGAAAAGTGAAGCAAGTGAGTATTTATAAGCTACTAGTATAAAAATAATGAAATTCATTTTTGGAGAGTTAAAGGGAATAAAGAATTTGGAATGTTGGCCAAAGCCCTGCCTGGTCAGATAAAGACAATTTTCAGATCCTGCCGAATCTCCCCCCCCCCCTTTTTTTTTCCTGCCGAACCCTTTTAAACAGCTTGGGGTCTTTACAGTCCCAGAAAATGCTTCACTTAGAATAGAATGATACGATTTTGCTTTTGGCTCTAGGAGTATTATGCATATGGAGTAAAGCATTTGCTGCTTTTTTTTGAAAAAAGGATTTTATTTATTCGCTTATTTACCAAACATCCAGGAACTACCCTAACATCAGGCATAGGGAGTATGAGTTGAATAAAACAAAATTCTGTCTTCCAAGGTGCTTACAGCCTAGTGAGACAGCACTAAAACTAGTGTGATCTAGAGATATGACATAGAGCAGTCTTTCAAAGGAAAACTGAAATACAGCAGACCTATTTTTATTCTTTCATTAAATCTCAATATCAGTAGATATTGAAACATGACTTAGAGTGGAATACATCACAGGGATGAGTCTGTATCAAGCAATGATAGTGAGATTGGAAAGGGGAGCACATCTTTGCATTTTAGCTCTTTTCTGCTGTTGTTGTTGTCTGTATTCCCCTTCTCAGTGATCAAAGGCAGTCAAGAAAATTAATACCAAAAGGCACCAAATCTGGGCTTTGTTATTGGTATGTTTACAAGAACTTGGAATGAAATTATGAAAAACCCTGATTTTTTCCCCCTCACATATTTGTCACAAAGAAGTGTTTGATTTCTATGCTCTGCCTTAGTAGCCACAACACAAAGTTTAGAGAGACTGTGAATCTGTTATATGGTTCTGAAAGCTATCTTTCACGAGTGTTTCAGGCTACAATTATTCATTATCTTGATTTTAACATTTTCTTGCCAATGAACTAACCTAGAGGCAGGAATACAAACATTCTAAGAAAAATGACCAAGGAATGCAACCAAAGTCACATTCTAAGTCATTTTTCTCAATGGTGCCCTTTACATATTTGTGTGGGATAGATCCCCAAATAACACCATTAATTAATTATCCAGTTGAAATATTTGGCAGTTGTGGGGGTAGTAGGAGTACTGAGTGGTAGGGGCAGTTAAATAAATTTTTAGAACCATATCAACATTAAATCATCAAGATTGAAGCTAAAGCATCTTTGTAATTATAATTTATTGGTTAGCATGTATTTACAGAACACTCACTATGTGCTTATCAGCTGTTTTAATTATAGGGCACACAAAGACAATATTCCTTATCTAGGAAAGTTCATGGCCTAGAGATGAGGACATACAACAAAGCAAGATGATAAAGATTGCTGTAACAAACCTATAGAGATTTCTAGGAGCACAGAAAAATCCATGACTAACTCTGCCTGGGAAATCATTAAGGAGATATAATAAATTTGGATCTAATATTTGATCTAATAAAACAAGTATAATTTTCAAGATATGCAAGGCAAAAAATTTGCCATTTTTGGCAATAATTATGGTCTATTTTCCAGAGCTGCCATGCATTCTGACAAAATTTGCAAGGTGTTCTGTGATTTTATTTTAGAATGAGAGATTTCATATTACTCAATATTACTACTTTTCAAATATGCTCAGAGAGTCATATTTTGGTGACTAAAATGCAATGCTAATTTTCTAATTTATATACATCTATAGAGGGTGATTCTAAATCATAAATGTAGAATTTTTTTCTCCCATGCAATTAAATGAAACTATATTCATTGAAGATGAAGAGAAACATGGTCCATATCCTCTTTTCCCCCAGAATAAACCATTTCTCTCTTTCTCTATCTCTGCCTATCATCCGTATTTTTTTGAAAGGTGATTGCATGATCCAGGCAAAAGTAGAAACTTGATACTAATGGAAAAGTTTCTATAACTGAATGAAGAGGCTAAAGTTGGATGAACAAACCAGCAAACCAACACAAGAGAAGAGAAATAAGAGAAAATACTGGTAGATATATTGGAGAGACTCCTAGCAGGAAACAGATGGTATATTGGGTAAACTGAGGAAAGCTTGGTAACAGAACTATTTATAAAGATTAGGGAAGCCAGAAGGGCAAGAGGAGAATGATTTTCAGCACCTGCTAAGTTGGGTGGAAAGGGTCACCTAAGAGAAGCCAGCAGTGATTCCTTGGGAAAGAGATGGGAACTAACTACCCAACCTCACAGTCCCACTGTCATGCCCTGCCTTATTTTCCTCCCAGTTACCTCCAGCTCCTCATTGGTGAAATAGGGAAGATAAAAAGGTGGGCAGCCCACTGATTCTGTCCACACTAGTCAAGCCTCCAGGGCACAGAGCTGGGAAGAAGCAGTGGATCTCAGTGACAAAAAGGGCATATCTAGTATGATAAATTATACTACTACCAGATTACAAATGGCCAGGTATCATGCAGGAAGTTTGACCTTAGCCTGTGGAGAGCAGGGAGACAAAGAAAATGTTCAGGCAGGAATTGATATGACCAGGTGGTGCTTTTCAAACATCACTCTGGTGACCGTTAGAGAGTGGACTGATGTAATGACAGGTCGAGGCAGGGAAAGCAGTTCTGGTTGCTGTTGTGAAAGTCCAGTGGGAAGTGGAGGGCTCCATTAATGCAATGGCAGGGAGAAGGGATGATGGTTGATTAGAAGGCAGTGTTGACAGCATTGTGTACAGGGGGTGAGGGAGTGAGGATGGGAGCTGGGAAGATAGGATCCAATTACCCCGGGATTAAGGATGCAGTGGATAATGTAGTCATAGGAAGAGAGGATGCAGGGTATACATTTCTCATAGACTAATTGTTTGTGAAAACTGAAGATTATCTGTTCACAAGAGAGAATTTCACCCTAATAGAGACAGGACTTTCTAATGAGAGGTTAAAATACGACCAACTCTGCCTATGCTATGATAACTTCTGTCTGAATTAACTTACTCAGAGGCTTACAGAGAAAGTGATCTCTTTTTTCCACATGGACGGCTGCTTAACTGTTAATTGGTGCCCCGAGGAAGCATTTAAGAGCTCTTAGAGCAGACATGGGCAGCAGTAACACAGCTAGATTCTATTTGGCTTGTACACATGGTAATTATAAGCACAACCAATTATCATAAAAAACAGCTACCATTTTTTAGGGCCTATTTTGTGCCAAGCATTGTTGCCTTACAACAACAACATGGCAGCTTCTTTATTTATACTCTAGAAATGAGAAAATGAGGAGGTTAAGTAACTTGCTTAAGGCCACACAGATAGGAAGCAGATGTGCTAGAGAATATACCAAAGGCATTGGGCCCATTCTTTAGGGGCATACAGTTGCTGGTGGCATGGAGGAGGTTATATGAAAATACTATATGTTGGATATGATTATACATTACTATGTGATTATGATTTTTTAAAGCAAATTAATTGGATTCTATTTCAGATCATGAGAATGTACATTTTAATACTTTGATTCTTTTCCTGGGAACTTTCTGAATAAGGTGGTTTAAGAAATTCTCAATTTAGAAGAAGAAAAGGTAGATGCTGGGCCAATGGATTATTCTTGACTAGAGATTGAGTTCCTTCAGGGCAAGGAACATGCCTTATTGGTAAACTGCTTCCTTGATATAACCTAATAAGATGCCTAGAATATGTTGCTGTTCAATACGTATATTTCTGGAATAACGAACCAATGGGAGGCTCTTTCAAAGTGCCTCTCCTTGGAAATTTTTGTCATCACAAGGTGGAAGATGAGCAGCAGGATTAATTCCACCAGGATGTATTTATATAGCAACATGGATCAGAATAGAAGATGTCTACTTAAAGCATACACAGAAACAACCACACAACTGTATCTCAAGAATTATTAATGGAATGTACCCAAAATGATTTTTTTTAGAGCTTCACAAGGCCTGGTGGGATTGGTTCCAGTTGGCTTGGATGAGAGGTCACACAGATTAAAAATAGACTTTCTTAATATGGAACAATAGGCTACATTCATTTAACAAGACAGAAAAAAAATAACAGGCCTTAGGGGCGGGAATGAAGCTTAATCCTATTTAAGAGCTCAATTAACCCTCAGAAGATTGAGTAGGTACTCTCTCTTCATTGCCACTCTTCTGTCTTGCCGAGCTTAAAATCCAAGATTCATAAAGAGGAATAAAGAGATTCATATTTGTATATAATACTGAAAATATTTTAAATAGGGTCATAATAAAGTTTAGAAATATAAGAATTAGTTTGCTTAGTCTGTTATGGTCCTTTAAAACTTGAAATAAGTCATATTCTGTTTTAATTGTCAAATCCTTTACCATTATTAACAAAATATTCAAACACAAGCCTTTATCTTGACACATAAATTCACTGATTTTAAAAAAATCATTTATTTCTTATACTATCAAACAAAATTACATTTCCTTCTAAGCTAATCAGTACATTCTTAAGAAATCCATATCAAACTCCATGGTGGAGTACATTCTATCACTCTAATGATTTAATACACAGAAGCCAGGTTCTATTCAAATCAGTCCATCTGGGTTAAGCATCTGAGACCTGGGTAGGTCATTTGTATCAACTGGTAGATCCTACTTTCAAAGAGATTCCATCTCTTTGAATGGAATTTATCAGCTTTTTTCATTCATGCCCCATCATTATAGAAATGACCCAAATAGAGCATTGAAAAGTAACAATGTCTTGTTTTTGTTTCTTGCAGTTGAATTACGATAAAATGCGGTAGTTACATTATAGTTACACTTTTTGTTTAGTTAGTTCTTTGTTTTTATAAACATATCTTTAAAATATTTGAGAAGCTTGAAAAATTGAAGGTCCTCTCCCTATCAAACGGAAATCATTTAAAGATATTTCTGCCTCTCCATTCCCCCAAGCAGTAGCATTTCTATCCCTTCTTCCCCTTCCCCACCAGCCAAGAATTCACATCTTAATTTTCTCCTTGGGGTATGAAAGAATTTGCTGACGTTCTGGAATAAGATGACAGCTTTGCTCTGTTATATACTTTGTTTAAATTGCAGCTACTCTTGGAAATTACAGAGAATGTCACAACCCAAGATAAAGCATGACTTTGGCTAAGTTTTTTTCTCTTTGTGATGCAAATGTTACTTAACCATTTATTTCTGGTCCCAACTAGACAGTGAATACATCTATTTTTGGTATTAGAGCACTGGGACTATAATTGGGATTCAGTTACTACATGCTACTAATCCATATAATACCACTGCCTTGTTAAATTGAACAGTTTTTCTCTTGAACTGACACAAGATGCCAGTTCAATATTTTTCTTTTGTTCTGAAGGCTACTTTTCAACATATTAGAGTAAAGAAATCAGACACAGCCTAAACATGAGAGAAAAGTTTAGCTCATAGAAGCATATAAACTATGAAAACTTTTGTGTGAAAACCACCTAGCAGTGAAAGTAAGATCACTGAACTAGAAAGAGAGTATTCTCCATATAAAAATAATCTAAAACTAATGTTTTAATCATTAAGTTTGATGGGTAAAGTCATTTAAATCATGTTATCTTTTAGATGACACTATAAACTTTGAATGCAGCTCTTAAAAATCACAAATATCTAATTTCTAAGTTCTATGTTTCAAGTTTGGTAATATATCTTCGATCTGTTTTTTAAAAAGATTATTATTATTATTATTATTATTATTATACATAAAACCTAAAACAGTATTGAGGAAGCTCAAAAGATTTTTTTAAAAGCACCTGAAACCACCAATCCAAGTCTAATTTTTCGCATTTCCATGTTTCTCATCAGTCCCTATTAATCTCCCATGATACTGCTAAATAGCTATATACACTTTTGATATTTAATGAAATGTCTACACAAAGATGGAATTTTATTCTAGAATATGATGAAAAACATAACCAAATGTCCACTTACCAGCCTTTTCCTTGTCTGAAATGCCTGGAATAGTCTGAAAAAAAAAAAAAAAAAGAAGTCACAGAATTGTTATTATTAGAAAGAAACACCAAAACATTATCAGGAACAAAATGAACTACCATAAATGGAGCAAAAATTAAATAGAACCCAAGAGTAGAAAAATGAGTGGGCACAAAAACTGAATAGACATCTTTCCATAGAAAGTATACAAATGGCCAATAAGTACATGAAGAGGTGCTCAACATCACTAATCATCAGGGAAATGTAGATTAAAATCACAATGAGATATTACCTCCCAACTGTTAAAATAGTAATCAAGAAAAAGTCACAAAATAAGTGTTGGCAAGGGTGTGAAGGAAAGGAAACCCTTGTGCACTGTTGGTGGGAGTGTAAACTGCACAGCCATTGTGGAAAACAGCATGAAATTTCCTCAAAAAAAAAAAAAAAAAAAAAAAAAAGAACTACTGTATGATCCAGCAACCAAACTTCTGGTTATATACCCATAGGAAATGAAAAGAGGGTATCAAAGAGATAGCTGTGCTTGCATATTCATTGCAGCATTGTTGAGAGAAGCCAAGATATGGTAACAGCCTAAATAAATGTCCTTCAATGAATGAATGCAAAAGAAGATGTGGTATATACACAATAGAATATTATTCAGGAATGAGAAAGAAGAAAATCTTGCCATTTGCAATCACATAAACCTTGAGGGCATTATGCTAAGTGAAATAAGCCAGACAGAGAAAGACAAATGCTGTATGGTATCCTTTATATGTGGAATGTAAAAAAAAAAAAAAAAAAAAAAAAAAAAGAGAAAAAAAGAAAAGAAAAGAAAAGAAAAGAAAAGAAAAGAAAAAAGAAAAGAAAAAGTGAAACTTCTAGAATCAGAGAGTAGAAATGTTGTGAGGGTCTGGATAAATAAGAAAGATTTGGTAAAAGGGTATATAAACTTTCAGTTGTAAGATGAACAAGGACTGAGGATCAAATGTATAACACGGTGACTATAGTTAATAACACTGTACTGTATAATTAAAATTTGCTATGAGAGTAGAACTTGTGTTTTTACAAAAAAAAAAGATGAGAAGTGATGAATGTGGTAATTAAGTGGAAATCCTTTCACAATGTATATGTATTCCAATTATTGTGATAGAAAACTTTAAATATCTTACAATTTTGTCAATTATACCTCAATAAAGCTTAAAAGAAAAGTAAAAGAAAAATGAAAGTTGAGGAACTATCAGGAATGTTATCAGACGCAGGTATAATAATTGTTAATCATGTAATTATTTTCTTCCCTGAAAACACATATTAACCCTAAAAACATATTGGCAATAAATGAAACCAAAGACATTCTTTGAATTTGGGTAGAATTTTTTAGTTCAATTTCTTTGTCCTGTTTTGGAAGACAGAAAAAGTAAATTGTCTGGTGAGTTTCTGTGCATTTCAAATCTCTGCCCTATCTCTTTGAGGCTCAGATTCCTCCTTTATTAGATGGGGACAATCACATCTACTTCTTAAGGTTGCTTAAAGGACCAACTGTGGTAGCTTTGATAAAGCATTTGAGGTCTTCAGGAAAAGGTAACTGCTGTTACTATTTGTTTCTATGGGCTCTAGGCCAATGGGTCAATTTATTAATAGGAGTGTTCTAGAAGTTCCATTCCCAGCAACTATCATCTATCACTACCATTGTTTAAAAATTAGAGTTCAGGAGATGTTTACAAAAGAGTTTAACGTATAAATGTCTAGTTCTACTCTCAGTGGATATTCTAAAACAAATTAAGGAAGTTGAATTTCTGTTTCCCATTCACCTGAGTTATTCATGTATACAATATCATGCACATGAGGGTATTAACTTGTATTGGAAGACTTCAATACATCTGAGCCACTGGGATTTGATACCTTCTACCCAAAACCACTGACCAAACAAAATATCTACAACTGACATGTCTCCTTCTCTTTCGGGACAAAGTCCTCAGAGTTGGGGTAAGAAAAGTAGACTTAAATGGATAATTAATTTTGTTGTACATGCATGTATGTGCATGTGTGTGTGTGTGTGTGTGTGTGTGTGTGTGAAAGAGAGAGACAGAGAGAGAGAAAGGGAGGGAGGAAGAGAGAGGAAATTTCACATGCACCTAGGTTGCAGATACGCCTACGGAAATAGAATAGCATCAATCTTCATTTCCAGAAATATCAAATATCGAGATATCTATGTATCTTTGTGAGATATTGATTACTGCTGAGACCCTGACCTTTGGAACTTAGGGAATTTGGAGGTTGATACAATTTCCAAATAAGGGGCAAATATCTCTCTGGGTAAAAATAGAGGGGGCTTTTATTTTGGCAATATTAATCCATAGTGAAAGTATATTTTGACTCAATCTCTATCTACATTTAGTTGTTTACTTCTTGTTCTCTGAGTGTGAATGCTGACTCTGCATCCTGGCAAATGTGCAGCTGTGAGGAAGAGTATCAGGTGAGTACATGGCAGGGTGGAAAGTCATGTCCAGAGACCAGGACATTGAAGGGATTGCATAGGCTCTAGGTATCTCCTTCAGCATCCTTTCATTTATAGCTGGGTCATCTATTTTTTCTTTCTTTCAGGAAGAACTGCTGTGATTCTACAGTTTAGAAAAACTGTTTCCCCCTTTACAGAAAAATTACCACACAGTGTTAGTGATATTTGTTTACTTCTTATGTATCTTTTTTGAGAGGGGTTTAAAAATGAACTTACATTTGGGGCGCCTGGGTGGCTCAGTCAGTTGAGCATCCGGCCCTTGATTTTGGCTGAGGTCATGGTCTCAGGGCGTGATATTGAGAGCCCCCAACAGACTCCATGCTGAACATGAAGACTGTTTAGGATTCTCTCTCTCCTTCCCCCCAACCTCCCTCTTGTGTGCATTCTCTCTCTCTCTCTAAAAAAAAAAAAAAAAAAAAAAAAAAGGACTTAAATTCACACTGTGTGTTATATTTTAAGCTTAGCCCCTAGATTTCCTCCCTGCCTGGAGATGAGGTCTTTCAGATTAAATTTTCTCTTCTGTGACCAGTAAATAATAAAACAAAGCCAAAACCCTTCCATTGAGAAGATTGTAAATGTTGGTAAAGGTTGGTGATAAGCAGTTAAAAGATGTTCGTGGAGAAAGTGCCTCAGAAAAAAATAGAAAATATTTACTAGGTTCTGAATATGTACAAGGTACAGTTTTCAGCTTTCGCCTGCATAAACTCACTGAATCCTTAGAATAACCAATGGAGTCCTGGAAAGGGAAGTAACTTATGTGAGGCCACAGTCAGTGATGGAAGCCAGGACACAACCATTGGCATGCTGGCCTCTGAGGTCACTAACACTAGTTTGAAAATACTAATTAGAGTCTTTTTAAAACAAAGGAGAAGAAAAATTTGGAGAGATTCCATGCTAAAATATTGACTGAGATCACAAAATATCTGTGCAGGAATATCTGTATGAGGTATTTATAAATTATCTAAATAAGCCATCTCTTCTTATAAAAAAAGGCATTTTAAGATGAATTGAATGTCTTGCCCCAAATCACAAGTTGACTAGCAACAAGTCTTTTCCATATTTTGTTCTATTTGATTACAAAGTGTATAGCAAACACATATAAGTAAATATTTAATAAAAATGTTAAACAATGAGTTGTACTACAAAACAAAAATATTTTAGCCTCCACGGAGCCAGTGCCTATTACTTTAGAATATCACTATATTCTGTATGATGCTTTAAGCCTCCAAGGCTCACTTTCATGAAATAATTGCATGATGTGGAGGTAGGAGAGTCAAAGTTTAATGCACCCAGAATTTTATAACTGCTCTTTCAAAGTAAAACCACACAGTCAACAGCTGAATGTCTCTCAGCTGGTTTATCTTTGTTTTGTTTTTGTTGTTGTTGCTTTTTTTTTTTTTTTGGTTTATCTTTGAATTTGAGGGAGAATTGTCTCTCTAGAAAAGTTTTAGAAGTAAATTTTTAAAATGCTGACACTTCATTTTAAATTAATTAAAGCTATATGTTGATTTCTAAATTACATGCCTTACATTATCCTATGTATAGAAACCCTTGGCCAAGTGTTCCTTCCTTGTGGAATACAAGTTGTGGAATA
This sequence comes from Canis lupus familiaris, assembly GCF_011100685.1. Classification (NCBI taxonomy): domain Eukaryota; kingdom Metazoa; phylum Chordata; class Mammalia; order Carnivora; family Canidae; genus Canis; species Canis lupus. Next base: position 37,562,131 of record NC_049237.1, read on the forward strand.
CAACTGGAAGTTTCTTCCAGTTGAAGAATACATGAAAGACAGGACAGTTCCATACAGTGGATGCTCAATGGCAAGGATTAGCATCATCACTGATGTGACATCAAAAGAAGTGAGAAGACAGTAAATAAGTAGAACTATCCAGGTAGAAATGGAATGGTTTTCTTGGGCACTGAACCCTTCGGAAGGAGTATTGGTCTAAAGATTGGTCTTTTGCCTTTGACTTCAGAGAAGAGGCATGGCTGGATTTGGGCTTCAGGTCTTTTTTTTTTTTTTTAAGATTTTATTTATTCATGAGAGACACACACAGAGAGGCAGAGACATAGGCAGAAGGAGAAGCAGGCTCCCCACAAGGAGCTTGATGCGGGACTCAAGAATCCTGGGATCATGACCTAAGCCAAAGGCAGATGCTCAACCACTGAGCCACTCAGGTGCCCTGGGCTTCAGATCTTCAGGTTCCATAGTGTTGTATCTATTTCTGTGCTTGAAACAAAACAGTCCATGCAAGGTGGCTCTATAGTCTGGTACACAGTAGGTTTCATCAAACATTTGTGGAATTAAAGAACCAAACACATATCCATATATACAGTTTAAGAAACATGTATGACTATTGCTTATGAGAAAGCTCCTATAAAAAGCATATTTTTGAATTCATTAGGGGTTTTTGTTAATAGTTACCATATGTTTCATTTGAACTGTATCCTCAGGAAGTGATTTAACATTTCTGGCAATAAAGCAATTAAATAGGATTTTCCTGCTGCCCATATGGGTTCGCTGTAACTTCATATTTTCTTCTCTTATTTCTTAATGGAACAAAGGGAAGTCTACTAATAACTTCCAAATGAGAGAAAAACACCATTCGTGTCTTGTTATTCTTCTTTTCAATATACAAATGATAGGATAACAATCTTATATATATTTTTTAATGGCTGTACTGACCCTCCAGTAGTTCCCTACAAGTCAAGATTTTCATTTGTGTTGATCTGTGAAGGTGTTTTATAATTGAATTTTAAAAAGCCATTAAAGAGAAAGCATTTTAGGAAAGGAGGAGTAAATAATTCTCTTTCTCTTAATGAGGTCTTTTAAAGCTGTGTGTGGGAGCTTAGACTGTGTGTGTGTCTGTTTATGTTTTTGACGTGAAACATGGTTACGGGAAATGCTGGTTTTGACATGCCTTCCGGAAATGTTGTAGACATATGTTGATTCTTTCGGTCTGCTGCTAGAATGACTTTCTACACTTACAGGAGGGACCTCAGCTGGACACCTTTTAAGAACTTAAACAAGTACACAGAAGCTGCTAACATGCTGTCACATAAGTAATAGATGTCATATCTGGCTTCATTTTTGTACAATGGCAATTTATTGATCTAATTTCTTCTTGATGATTTCAGTTGGAAATGGAGTATGATTTTTCCTCTTTAATGTGCTATTTTCATAATATGCCATGTCCCTCACTTATATAAGTTATTTCTCTCTTAGTTCTTTGGAATCAGAACCATAGAAAACTACCATTAAGAAGGCGCTTTGAAAGCCTATCTTCCAATCACTGGGCCTTTAAGCTAGACTGAAAGGATCCTACTCGTGTTCTAGGAAGGGATTTCTGTTGTTATTGTTCTGCAGTAAACAACAAAGCATGACAATTGATTTTGTATTTTCTCTCTTTATAGGCAGCACTTGTTTTGCATATTTTATTAGACATGTTCACACAGAAATGGCTAAGGTACTCTCTATTGTTTTATTTATTTATTTATTTTATTTTTTAAATTTTTATTTATTTATGATAGTCACACACACACAGAGAGAGAGAGAGAGAGAGAGAGAGAGGCAGAGACACAGGCAGAGGGAGAAGCAGGCTCCATGCACCGGGAGCCCGACATGGGATTCGATCCCTCGGTCTCCAGTATCATGCCCTGGGCCAAAGGCAGGCACTAAACCACTGCGCCACTCAGGGATCCCCTCTCTATTGTTTTATAAGCATTCTCTTCATTTGCCTCTAAAACGGCAAGAATCAGTGGCAAAGTAATTTATTCCTTCCCCTCAAAAACATTCACTTTTGTTCCCACAAAAATATTTTACAGACAGATTTCAAAATGGGTAATCATGTCCTTAGAAATTGCAGGAAAACATCCTCCAGTGATGGAGCAGCCTCTGTCCCAAATGAGGGCGCAAGAGCCCATTGTGGCCACAATGGGTAACAGGAAGAGTTTAGAGCTTCACATTTTGGGGAAGACATAGGAGACAACATAAAAGAAAAGAAGGTAAGTTGAAAAATGAGTTTATTTCCCATCTCTTTATTTAAAAACTCTTTTCAAATCAGGCCAGTATGTGATACTGTTACTAGTCAGTGATTTCTATGTCATCTCACTTGAACAAAGAAGTTCACTGAAAAGCTGTGTCTAATTGGCAACTGATATCACCTGTTTTGATTTACAAAGTATTTCTCTCATTTTGACAGTCACCATTCTTTTATTAAAAATATAGGCTCTTGGGATCCCTGGGTGGCTCAGCGGTTTAGCGCCTGCCTTTGGCCGAGAGTGTGATCCTGGAGTCCCGGGATCGACTCCCATGTCGGGCTCCCGGCATGGAGCCTGCTTTTCCCTCCTCCTGTGTCTCTGCCTCTCTCTCTCTCTATATATATATGTCTATCATGAATTTTTATATATATATAAAATTTATGATATATATATATATAGGCTCTTCATGGTGGAGGGGACTTAGGTATCATTTAGGTGTGTTTCCCAAACTACTTCTAATACTACCTTTTCAATTTTAACTACATACACATATCACTTATAAATTTTTTATTTAATAAAATTTAAATATTATATTTAAATAAATATTTTTCTTGCCTTGTTCTAAATAACAAAAATAAAACACATGAATTTATGGTTTGAATTTTTGGTTGTATTATTCATACTACACATTAAAATAAATAACTATTAAAATTTAAAATAATTATCCCTGTGTCAGCTGATGTTTACCAATAATCTATGTAACCCTGGGAAACACTGATCTAGTTCTTTGTCTGTCATTTTGCCTATAAGGATGTTGAGATCCAGAGGGATTAATGATTTACTGGATGTTATAGACCTTAAGTAGGCCAATTGGGGATTAGAGTAGAATATGGTTCTGAAAGCACTGTCTACAATACATTAATTCCTAAGACTGATGAAGTCAAAGGTCACCAAGGTCTTACCCCCTAGAATTTATGATTTCAATTAAACTTAGCTTCTGAATCATTCAATGGAAGATAAAGGAAATTCAGTTACAGTGGAAGAGACATGTGTTAGGAAGATTGATATATATATATATATATATATCAAAGTGAAGTGAAATAAATGTATGTATAATTACCTGAGAAATGTAATTGTGCATCCTTACTTCCAAAAAGAATTTGACATGTCCTATTTAATGGAATTGTCAGCCATATTGAGGAATCCTTTTTATTGGGGGGTGGGGGGACAACATTTCTTTAGCAAGCTAGATAAACAGAAAAATCCATGGCTGTGTCACATTGAATTAACTCTTCTCAGAATTTATAGATGCTCTTAATTTTAATGCTTCTGTATTTCCAATAAATCACTTAATATTATTCATGAGAGAGCTCAATATCCTTTAGATACATTTTCTTTTTTTTTAATTTATTTTTTATTGGTGTTCAATTTACCAACATACAGAATAACCCCCAGTGCCCGTCACCCATTCACTCCCACCCCCCGCCCTCCTCCCCTTCTACCACCCCTAGTTCGTTTCCCAGAGTTAGCAGTCTTTACGTTCTGTCTCCCTTTCTGATATTTCCCACACATTTCTTCTCCCTTCCCTTATATTCCCTTTCACTATTATTTATATTCCCCACATGAATGAGAACATATAATGTTTGTCCTTCTCCGACTGACTTATTTCACTCAGCATAATACCCTCCAGTTCCATCCACGTTGAAGCAAATGGTGGGTATTTGTCATTTCTAATGGCTGAGTAATATTCCATTGTATACATAAACCACATCTTCTTTATCCATTCAACTTTCGTTGGACACCGAGGCTCCTTCCACAGTTTGGCTATCGTGGCCATTGCTGCTATAAACATCGGGGTGCAGGTGTCCCGGCGTTTCATTGCATTTGTATCTTTGGGGTAAATCCCCAACAGTGCAATTGCTGGGTCGTAGGGCATGTATATTTTTAACTGTTTGAGGAACCTCCACACAGTTTTCCAGAGTGGCTGCACCAGTTCACATTCCCACCAACAGTGTAAGAGGGTTCCCTTTTCTCCGCATCCTCTCCAATATTTGTTGTTTCCTGCCTTGTTAATTTGCCCCATTCTCACTGGTGTGAGGTGGTATCTCATTGTGGTTTTGATTTGTATTTCCCTGATGGCAAGTGATGCAGAGCATTTTCTCATATGCATGTTGGCCATGTCTATGTCTTCCTCTGTGAAATTTCTGTTCATGTCTTTTGCCCATTTCATGATTGGATTGTTTGTTTCTTTGCTGTTGAGTTTAATAAGTTCTTTATAGATCTTGGAAACTAGCCCTTTATCTGATATGTCAGAGAGTTAGAACAAATTATTTTAAGATTTGTGTGGAATCAGAAAAGACCCCGAATAGCCAGGGGAATTTTAAAAAAGAAAACCATATCTGGGGGCATCACAATGCCAGATTTCAGGTTGTACTACAAAGCTGTGGTCATCAAGACAGTGTGGTACTGGCACAAAAACAGACACATAGATCAATGGAACAGAATAGAGAATCATGAAGTGGACCCTCAACTTATGGTGAACAAATATTCGACAAAGTAGGAAAGACTATCCGCTGGAATAAAGACAGTCTCTTCAATAAATGGTGCTGGGAAAATTGGACATCCACATGCAGAAGAATGAAACTAGACCACTCTCTTTCACCATACACAAAGATAAACTCAAAATGGATGAAAGATCTAAATGTGAGACAAGATTCCATCAAAATCCTAGAGGAGAACACAGGCAACACCCTTTTTGAACTCGGCCATAGTAACTTCTTGCAAGATACATCCACGAAGGCAAAAGAAACAAAAGCAAAAATGAACTATTGGGACTTCATCAAGATAAAAAGCTTTTGCACAGCAAAGGATACAGTCAACAAAACTAAAAGACAACCTACAGAATGGGAGAAGATATTTGCAAATGACATATCAGATAGATACATTTTCATGTTATAAATTCCTTTCAGTATTTAACAAGTCCTGTCTCCCTCCCCAACCTTGTAATTATGAAAGTTCAATGCCAAATGCATTAATTTAAGGAACTATTTTGGTATAATTGTTTTACCTTTTACATGGTTTTATATAATTTTGGTACTTTATTAATCCTACTTGGTGACTCTTGCTGTAAGTTACTCTATTTTTGTGATTTGCAAGGTATGTATTCTAAAACATCTGATTTTATGTCAACCTTAGTAATTCTGAAAGAAGAATCATTGCTGAAGTACCTGAATATGTTCATAAATTTCACTAGAAAAATTGTATTATTTCTTCCTTCTTGGATATTTGCAAATTTTTCAAAAATCAATTTGTGAGTTCTTCAAAAGATTCTTTTATATTTTGGTACAGTGATTTGCATATAGTAGCCATTTAGAAATATTGATTATTCAAGGAGGCTTTGTTTTTTGTTTTTTGTTTTATTTTTATTTTATTTTTTTTTTCTGATTAATGAAAGTTCTCAATTAAGGAGCACCATAGACATGTAGACTTATTTTCGGTAAAGATGATACTCAAGATAAGTGACTTATTCAGAAAGCAATTGACCCTGAATTGCTGATTATTTTTCTTGATGGACAATGTTAACCAGCAATTCATCTGCTTCTCAGTGTTAAATGTGTGCCCTTTACTCCTCCTAGTATCCCTCATAATGGATTTTTTTTTTCATTTGTCCATGTCCTCATTTTTTTAGCCTGAGTCATAGTTTTCTGCTGGTGCTACCCTCCTCCTCTCTGTATCTGATGGGCACTAGAAAGGCAATTGGCCCTGATAAAATGAATTACTATATCACTGTTTTCCTTAAAATGCTTTAATGATGACCTTCTCCCCAACCCCCTCCTGGAATGCCCGGCCATTAGTCATGTGCTCTGAGATTCTCATCCTCTTATGCCTAGTTCTAGCAACTCAGTTAATAGACACATGCTATGTACCCACCAAATGCACAGCTCTTTACTACGTGATGTGGTGGCACTAAATGAAATAAAAAGATATGCTGTTAAAAGAAATAATCTAATTATGAATTAAAGACATAAGACTAAAATAGAAAATTTGAGGTGGATATGAACAAATACTGGGTCCCTCACTGCTACTGATTGGCTCTGTGACTTTGTACAAGTTTCTAGAACTCTCTGAGCTCAGTTCCCTCATCTCTAAAAAAGAGGGTAAAACTAATATCTACATCTCAGGGATATTCGTGATGATTCAATGGCATGCTGCACAAAAGAGGATTATTATAGTACTTGTTCAACTGCTCCCTAAGTGTAAAGTATTCTCATTGTTGGGTTTGTTATCATGATATAAGAAAGTAACTATATATTTATTCTGAAATAATGCAAAGAAGCATAGGTTGTCTGTCTCTGCCCCCTCCACTTCATTCTGTCAGATTAACTTGTTTCCTCAGGTTTATTACTCCTTTATTTATTTTGAACTATTTATAATTATTTTCTGTGTTATTTTGAAAGAAATATTTTTCCTTGTTTTTGGTCAGCTACTTCCTTTAAGTTTTATAAAACCCAGTTCAGAAGCTATCATCCTCATACCTAACCTTTAATTTGGAGACTGTCACCAACTGCTACTAGATAGCTCTATTCTTGGCCCCTTTAGGTGTCAACACGTGACACTATTCTTCTTGGGTCCTTACACCGAAAACAGGCTCCTAGTTCTGTGCAACCTGGAGCAGCAGGACTTAAGGGCATATGTGGAAGTCACATCTGTATCACAAAATGTAGAATATTTCTCTTCTGCACTTGTGGGACCTTTCTGTGACTTCTGAACTATAGGAGATATCTAGGGCCACCGCTCATATTTAACCAGAACTCTTAATGGGATTTATCACTTACTGAAACTTCCCTGAACTAAATTGAATTCCATACATGATTCAGAAATTGTTGGATATATATATATATATACAAATAAAATAAATTTATATATAAAAACTTATATATAAATTTATTATATATAAACATATATATAAAGGTAATACGTAATATAATACTGACTAGTAGTCTGGATAAAAGTATAGATGGAAATATACACTAATAATGAAGTAGTAGAAAGAGAAATTAAGAGTCCCATTTATATTGTATCAAAAAGAATAAAATACCTAGAAATAAACTTAACAGAGGAGGTAAAAAAGCTGTGCTATATGAAATCTATAAAACATTGATGGAAGAAATTGAAGATGACACAAAGAAATGGGAAGATATTCCATGCTCATGGATTAGGAGAACAAATACTGTTAAAATGTCAATACTACCCAAGACAATCTACAGATTCAATGCAATCCCTATCAAAATACCATAACATTTTTCACAAAACTAGAACAAATAATCCTAAAATTTGTATGGAACCACAAAAGACCCTGAACAACCAAAGCAATTTTGAAAAAGAACAAAACTGGAGGTGTCACAATACTGGATTTGAAGGTATACTACAAGGTTGCAATAATAAAAAAAGTGTGATACTGACACAAAAATAGACATATAGATCAATAGAACAGAATAGATAGCCCAGAAAAAACTCACAATTATATGGTCAGTTAATCTCTAAGAGAGGAGGCAAGAATATGCAATGGGGAAAAGACAATGTTTTCAAAAAATGGTGCTATCAAAACTATTGGGACTTCATCAAGATAAGAAGCTTTTGCACAGCAAAGGATACAGTCAACAAAACTAAAAGACAACCTACAGAATGGGAGAAGATATTCGCAAATGACATATCAGATAAAGGGCTAGTTTCCAAGATCTATAAAGAACTTACTAAACTCAACAGCAAAGAAACAAACAATCCAAACATGAAATGGGCAAAAGACATGAACAGAAATTTCACAGAGGAAGACATAGACATGGCCAAAACACACATGAGAAAATGCTCTGCATCACTTGCCATCAGGGAAATACAAATCAAAACCACAATGAGATACCACCTCACACCGGTGAGAATGGGGCAAATTAACAAGGCAGGAAACCATAAATGTTGGAGAGGATGTGTTTAGAAAGGGAACCCTCTTACACTGTTGGTGGGAATGTGAACTGGTGCAGCCACTCTGGAAAACTGTGTGGACGTTCCTCAAACAGTTAAAAATAGACCTGCCCTATGACCCAGCAATTGCACTGTTGAGGATTTACCCCAAAGATACAGATGCAATGAAACGCCGGGACACCTGCACCCCGATGTTTATAGCAGCAATGTCCACTATAGCCAAACTGTGGAAGGAGCCTCGGTGTCCAATGAAAGATGAATGGATAAAGAAGATGTGGTTTATGTATACAATGGAATATTACTCAGCCATTAGAAACGATGAATACCCACCATTTGCTTTCGATGTGGATGGAACTGGAGGGTATTACGCTGAGTGAAGTAAGTCAGTCGGAGAAGGACAAACATTATATGTTCTCATTCATTTGGGGAATATAAATAATAGTGAAAGGGAATATAAGGGAAGGGAGAAGAAGTGTGTGGGAAATATCAGAAAGGGAGACAGAACATAAAGACTGCTAACTCTGGGAAATGAACTAGGGGTGGTGGAAGGGGAGGAGGGCGGGGGGCTGGGGGTGAATGGGTGACGGGCACTGAGGGAGGCACTTGATGGGATGAGCACTGGGTGTTATTCTGTATGTTGGTAAATTGAACACCAATAAAAAATAAATTTATTGTTAAAAAAAAACTGGACAACTACATGCAAAAGAATAAAACTAGACCACTTTCTTACACCATACACAAAAATAAAGTAAAAAGGAATTAAGGACTTAAATGTGAGACCAGACATCATAAAAATCCTAGAAGAGAACACAGGCAGTAATTTCTTTGACATTGGCAGTGGCAACATTTACGTAGATATGTCTCCCCAGGCAAGGGAAGCAAAAGCAAAAATAAACTATTGGGACTATATCAAAATGAAAAGCTTCTGCACAGCAAAAGAAACAATCGACAAAACTAAAAGTCAACCTACAGAATGGGAGAAGATATTTATAAATGAAGTATCCAATAGAGAGGTAATATCCAAAAAATATAAAGAACATATACAACTTAGCACCAAAGAAACCAAATAATCCAATTAAAAAATGAACACAAATTTCTTCAAAGTAGACATACAAATGGCCAAAAAATACATGAAAAGATGCTCAGCATCACTCATCATTAGGGAATGCAAATCAAAACCACAATGGGATATCACCTCACACTAGTGGGAATGGCTAGAATAAAAAACACAAGAAACAACAGGTGTTGGGGACAATGTAGAGAAAAAGGAACCCTCTTGCACTGTTGGTGGAAACGCAAACTGCTGTGGTCACTGTGGAAAAAAGTATGGAAGTTCCTCAAAAAATTAAAAATAAAATTATCATATGATCCACTAATTCCACTACTGGGTATTCACCCAAAGAATATGAAAACACTAATTCACAAAGATCTATGCACCTCTTTGTTTATTGTAGCATTATTTACAATAGCCAAATTATGAAAGCAGTCAAAGTGTCCATCAGCGAATGAATGGATAAAGAAAATTAGGTATGTATATATACATACACATGCATATAAACATGCACAATAGAATATTACTTAGCCATAAAAAAGAATGAAATCTTGTCTTTTACAATAACATAGATTGATCTAGAGGGTATAACGCTAAGTGAAATAAGTCAGTCAGAGAAAGACAAATACCATATCATTTTACTCATATGTGCAATTTAAGAAACATACAAAGAAAAAAGAGACAAAAAAATTGACTCAACTATAAAGAACAAACTGATGGTTACCAGAGAGAGGAGGTTGGTGAGGGGATGAGTTAAACAGGTGAAGAGGATTAAGAATACACGTATTATGGGGCTCCTGGGTGGATTAGTCTGTCAAGCATCTGATTCTTGATTTCTGCTCAGGTCATGATCTCAAGGTTGTTGAGACTAAGCCCCCTGTCGGGCTTCTCACTGGGTGTGGAGCCTGCTTAAAATTCTCTCTCTCCCTTTCCCTCTGCCCCTCCACCCCTGCTCATGCTCTCTCTAAAAAAACAAAACAAACAAAATCTTTAGATAAAAGGGTACACTTATTGTGATGAACACTGAGTAATGTATAGAATTGTTAAATGACAATATCGTACACCCAAACTAATATAACACAGTATTCATTATATTGAGTTAATTATACTGGAATTTGGGATCCCTGGTGGCGCAGCGGTTTAGCGCCTGCCTTTGGCCCAGGGCACAATCCTGGAGACCCGGGATCGAATCCCACGTCGGGCTCCCGGTGCATGGAGCCTGCTTCTCCCTCTGCCTATGTCTCTGCCTCTCTGTCTCTCTGTGACTATCATAAATAAATAAAAAAATTAAAAAAAATTATACTAGAATTTAAAAAAATATACAGGCAAAGTATTTGTCAATGGTTTAACACAGAATTGCATATAGTATTTAGCTTATAAAAAATAATTTGCATTATGAGTATATTTGTCATATTTTAACTTAGTCTTTAGAAGGCTGAGAGATAAAGAAGCATTTTGCTTATAACTACTTTTCTACCAGTTATATCCCAATATAAGTTTAGGTTCATATCAATAATTCAATGCTTATATGTTCACCTGTATTCAACCCCAAATTTACTAATATTCTTACAGTTTCATACCTTCCAACTTAAAACCTTTGGCAGAACTTAACTTTTGATAGAAACTCAAAACATATACCACTAAGTCATAACTGCAAAAAGAATATAGATTAAAACTACTTCAATGATATACATAAATCTGTTTATGACAAATTATAACCTTGTTCATTGAATTGGAATTTATTCTTATCAAATATTACTTCATTTAAGTGGGCTCTTGACTGGAGGCCAGAAACATTTTTGTTACAGGAAGATATTCATCATAGTGGTATTCACTAACAAAAATTGATTTGAAATAGGTATTTTATGTGTGCTATAAACCATAGACCTGAGCAAGAACAAGAATGCTCTAAATCTGACTGGAACTTAAGGACAAAACTTGGAGTAACAGAGAACAAGTTAGAAACTGAAAAAAAAAAAAAATCACCTAAAACTAGTGTTACACTGTATGTTAACTAACTGGAATTTAAATAAAAATTAAACAAAAAACCACAAAGTCTTGTGAATAAGGATACTAATCAACTAATAACCAAAAGTTTAATCCTTTTAAAGCTGTAAATTGTCTGAACATTGAGATATTTAAAAACGTTCTGCTCTTAGAGAATGTCTAACATAGGCAGTAGAGATGCCTGTTAGCATTTCTGAAGTATATGCCTGAATTAAGTCATAAAATGTGAGATGTCTATCCTACGAGGAATAAAGATGGGTTAATTTAGATGAATGTTATGTAGGGTTCTTTCTTCTTTTTTTTATTTATTTATTGGAGAGAGTGGGAATGAATGCACAAGTAGGGGGGAGTTGCAGAGGGAGAGGAAGAAGCTGACTTCCCACTGAGCAGGGAGCCCAACGTGGGGCTCGATTCCAGGACCCTGGGATCATGACTCAAGCCAAAGGTAGACGCTTAACTGGCTGAGCCACCCTGGTGCCTATAGGGACCTTTCAGTTACCTGCTGTTGATAACATGACAAATATTCTAGGACTTTTCTCCACTGACCACAAGGTCCTGGAGCCCAAATCAATTTTTTTAACCTACACCAGTGACTCAAATCCTCTTCTTTGCTGATAAGTTATCATCTGGCCTTCTAGATTTCCCTTCTACTCTATCTGTACAGGAAGTCTGACCTAGATGAGAAGGAGTGCCATATGCCCTGCTTTACCTGGGATAGTCCCAATTTATATGGGGCATCCTGGTAGTTTAGCATTTGTCTCAGAATGTTCCTTTTTTAAAAAAACAAACAAACAATCAGATCTGATTTTTTAGGATAGTTTCAAATTCACAACAACATTGAGTGGAAGGTACAGAGATTGCCTCTCTGCCTGCTGTCCTCACATGGCACAGCCTCCCCCAGTACCAACAGCCTCCACAGAATGGTGCATTTGTGACATCTGTTAATTGATTGGCACATCAAGATCACTCAAAGTCCATAGCTTACATTAGGGTTTACTTTTAGTGTTGTATATTCTATGGATTTGGACAAATATATAACATATATCTGCCATTATAAAATCATACAGAATGGTTTTGTTGTTCTAAAAATGCCTGTGCTCTGACTTTTCAACTCAGCCTCTCGCCAACCCCAAGTGGCCACTGATCTTTTTACTTTCTCTATAGTTTTGCCTTTTCTAGAGTATCATATAGTTGGGATTACAGAGTATGAAGCCCTTTCTAGTTGTTTTTCATTTAGTAATATGCATTTAAGTTTCTTCCATGTCTTTTCATGGCTTGATAGCTCATTTCTTAGTGGTGAATAATATTCCATTGTCTGGATGTACTAATTTATCCATTACCTACTGAAGGACATCTTGTTTGCTTCCAGGTTTTGGCAATTAACTATGAATAATGCTTCTATAAATATCTGTGTACAGGTTTTTGTGTGGACACAAGTTTTCAACTCCTTGGGGTAAATACTAAAGAATGCAATTGCTAGACTGTATGCTAATAGTATGTTTGGTTTTGGAATATTATTTTTTAATGACAAAATTATGAACAGTTGTATTAATATGAGTCAGGGCATAATTACCTTTCTGGCTTCTATAGTCTTATCTAGTAGTGTGTGATATGCATGTGCAGAGAACAAAGTTTCCACTTTAATATATGGTTACATCTGAAACACAACTAGTGATAAACAGCTTCTCTCCCTCACCCTTTCCAGACATAGTCTAACAAATACCTGCCTTTGAGCACAGCATGCATGTTGCTTGCTAGCTTAACAAAACACACTCAGACACAAGTGGCTAGGATCAGCCTTCCAGTGATGATGGAATGGACCGACTGCTGCTCTACTGGTCACTTGGTATACCAGCCAGTTTTGCTCTGGTGCCTGCTACAGTCTGCAGGACACACAGAGCCTCATGAGGTAGGAGGGAAATGTGGGTTAGGTGTATGAGAGCTATACATACAGAAAATATGGGGGGTGGGTAATAGAGTAGTCTTACCATAGAATGTATAGAGTAGTAGAGGCATTCCTATTACTGTCCCATCTTTTAATGTACAGTATAAACATCTACAGTAGTTGCATAATTGTTGGGAAGCATTTTGTTTGTAGTAATTACAATTAATTTAAGCAGCTCCTTTTACTCTCAAACGTATCCCAGTTTGGATGATAACTTATATGAAACCATTTTGTATGGATTTCATCAATAGGGTCTTATGCCTCATAGCTCCTCGTAGGTTAGGCCCATGGGGAGCCCCAGTAATGGATATAAGTGTGTGATATTATGATTTATAAAAAGAAATATATATTTGGTCTTCTATCTTGTTCCTGGCACAGAGCTCCTACAAATCTTGTAATTTCCTAAATTGTAAGAGTGATAAAGGTGTCTTTTTATGTTAATGAGGTGACCCTTTGGTACCTAGGAACTGAGGCGGGTTGCTAGTGGAGCCAACCAAATGATTAGAGGGTTGGAACTCCAGGGCTGGAAGAGGTGCTGGAGATTGAGTTCAATTGCCAATGGACAATGATTTAATCAATCACGTAGAGACAAAGTAACTTATTGCCAAATTCTCATCTTTTGTAAATGGTCAAGCCAAGAATTGAACACAGGGTTTTAACACAGATTAAGTGTATGTTCTTAACCTCTACTCTACATAGCTTCTCTGGACTGACATATTACTCTTTCTGTAAATATCTTCTACCATAGATAACAAGAGAAAAAAATAAGTGAGAAACCAAAGATACTGGTATTGTTTTTACTTACTGGGAAACAAGAACCTAACAGAATGTAAGCTTACAGGAATAATGAACATTCATCTTTTTTTTTTTTAAATGCCTAATAGGTGCAAATTCTAAAGGAGCAGGGGACTTGAATATAAAGTTAAACACAAAGCCCTGGCACTTTCCCTTTTCTGCTTGTCAGTCCTGGGCTGGTTGCCCCTTCCCCCTCTTCTTTCTCAGGCAGACATTACTGGCTAAGAGTACACTTACTGGGGTAAAAGGAAAAGTAACTTAATTTTTATGACCACACTAGAAAATGTTTATACACTTTCACGAGGCAGATTGAATGCTCTGCAGTTTAGCCTCACATAATGTCTCTCTCCCAAAGAAACACAACGGAGTGAGGTTCACTCTAAAGCTGTGCACTGCAAGGACCACTTCAAATGGAGCTAGCTTTTGCAGACCTGGAGTTTTTTCCATCAATCATCAGTGATGCTAAAGGGCTGATTTATACCTGTAATGGGTATGCCTTTCATCAAGGTCAAAAGTAATTGATTTAGTGGCTGTTTCATTTAAAAGACTGTTTATGATTATAGGCACCTCAACAAAATAAAAAACATTCTCTCAGAGTGAAAGTAATGCAGGGAGCATGTGATATAGACACCTGACCCTAAAGACTAACTTGGCATGATAAATGAGGTCCCATTATTCCTCAGTTGTCTGCTGTCCCAACTACACTCCTTTCAGCGTCTTCTCCAACTTCTCCTGAGACTTGATGCTTAGGGCTGCCAAAGGGCTGGTTTGGGTTTTAAACAAACTATCAGATTGGCACTAGATCAAATGATTTCTAGTTCTAAATATCAACAACATGCTACCTCATTATCTTAAACTGTGTTCCAATCAAATTTGGGATGTAATATGGCCTTCTTGTGATTTCTGCTATCCATGAAATGGGTTAAAAACTTGCCCTATCAATTCTTCACTTTCAGAACTCAGGTTCCTCTTGGCATAACTCTTAACTTTGATATTGGGTACAACTTTGTCCAATGACCTAGTTTCTGTAATTAACAAAAGAAGATACTTGGTAGCATGTTTTAAAATAAAAATAGTTAAACAAAGTCCTATTTTCCCTCTTTAAAGGATTACAATACAGCAGGATCCTGAACTCGTCCAATAACTTAAAATGCAAAATCTCATAGTAGGGAAGAATCATCATTTTAAAAAAAGTTTAGGTTTATTCATCTATGTGCTAAACAGGGAAATAGGCAAAGAAACTAGACACTGTAAAATGATTCCAAAACAAGATACTTAATGAGGCTCTTTCCTCTTTTCAATTAACCACTGTTTATTCTATAAGAAGTTATTATATGAGTCCTGAATCAGGGGGATAATTCATCTAGTTTTCAGGAAATTTCTTCTTCTTCTTCTTCTTCTTCTTCTTCTTCTTCTTCTTCTTCTTCTTCTTCTTCTTCTTCTTCTTCTTCTTCTTCTCCCCCCCACCCTTTTTTGATAAGAAACAAACAAAAATTGGCTTTTAAAAGTGTCTGATATTTGTAGGCTCTCCAGATAATGTTGCACAGCAAATCCACGTGGCCCAGATGAAAGAGGTGATTTATGTAAGAATTCAGTAAATGTGCTACATTCTCTGGCAAGCTTATTTTTAATTCCTACAGCTCTTTTTTTTAGTATTTGGGTCAAAATTCCATTAACAAAGGGAACTTTTCTACATATTCTCTACTTTGTGAACCTTGAATACTAGAAAATTAAAGATTTATTGGAGTAGGCCTGAGAAATATTTCTATTCAAAAGCATTATTTCCACTGGGTTTTGAACATGTGTTTTTATCAAGAACTCTAGTGAATGTTTCTTTATAATGCACAAACTTCTGAATAGAAAATAAGTCAAAACTGCTTTTATTAAATGCTTTAATTTCTTAATCAAAACATTTCAGATACTATCTACTGGCTCTTTTAACTGGTACCCACTGCTATTGAATACCCTCAATCATTTTGGTTCTGAAAGACAGCCAAAAAAAAATAAATAAATAAAGGAAATTATTTAATTGCTAAAATAAACAAATAATAGTCTTATTTGTTATGGTTATGTTCGGAAGCTTTTTGTTCTACCTGAAGTGCAAGCACTTTGAGGGCAAGTACTATCGTATTTTATCTATTTACATTCCCTATAAAACTTTCTTAGCTTACTGTTTATTATCTTTTTATCTATTTGTACCGCCTTTAAAACTTTCAAACTTTCATGAACTGTTACATTGAATTTTTATTATTACCTTGAAATCCATAGAGAGCTGGACATTCTAACATGTAATGAAACCCTATAGAATTTACAGTGGGTATTAATAGGGACATCAGATCTCATCCTGTCACCTTAAGAAGGTTAAACATTTTAGATCATAGTTTTCTTACTTATAATGTTTTAGCTTATCTTTCAAGTTCCAAATTTTAAATAATTCTTAATTTGTGCTGAAGTGTCTGAGTTTCTCTTGGAAATGTCTGTTAGTAAATACTTAGTCAAACTGAAACCATATGAGCTCTAGGAGGTAATATTTCTTTACTGCATAGAGATGGCATTACCCATAGAGCTTACTGTAATGGTTTTAATCTATGCCCACAAATTCTTTGACATTCCTTCTTTTGAAAGGTAAAGCCTCATTTCCCTCCCTGAGTATGGCTGAAGTAACACTGTGTAACTTCCGACACCTTATCATAACAGCCATGGCAGCTTCTTCCTTGCTCTCTCTTTTTAGGATGGCATGCTAAGCTAGCTCCCATGTTACCAGGACACTCAAGTTACCCTACATGTTCACCTGGAGAGAAATGGATGCTTCTGCCAACAGCCAGGTGCATGAGTATGTTCAGAAACAGAATCTTCAGTTTTAGTTACACTTCAGACATTCTACTTACAATCTCCTGAGAACTGGAGCTAGAACCTATCAAGCTCTGCCTGAATTTCTGACACACAGAAACTGTGAGAGTATAAATGTTCACTGTTATTTTAAGTCGCCAAATTTTGGGGTGATTTATTATGCAGCAATAAATAATACACTTATCTATATATTTAAATGAGGAATTTCTGTAAACATCGGCAAAACTGCAGCTAAACTAAAGTTCATCTTATTTCCCAGGGAACTAAGTTTTTGAAAGTTCCTTTAAAAGATTATTTCATGTTTAAAGGTATTACTATACTCCTAGTACAAAAATTTCCCCTGTCACAGTTAAACAGCGCTTCCTTTTGTGGCAGACCTAATGAGAACGGGCAGAAAGCTGGCCTCTCTTCATTATTATTCTTTCTTCATTCTTTGCAGTTAAGTTTTCTGCCTGGATTGATGGTCATCATTTATTAATTTGTGTTTATTGAGCTTCCCTGTGTATTTTAAGTCAAAATAGGAACCATATATTGCACAATAAAATTAGTTTCTATTCTTAAGGAACTTAAGGCTTTCAACAAAGAATGACGTAAATGGGGTGACTGGGTGGCAGGCACTGAGGGGGGCACTTGACGGGATGAGCACTGGGTGTTATTCTGTATGTTGGCAAATTGAACACCAATAAAAAATAAATTTATTATTAAAAAAAAGAATGATGTAAACATATGTAGGCAGGCATATGGTATTCATACCATATTGATATGGTATATTGATATACACAGAGATAAGGTAATGCACAAAATGAATACCTTATTGTAATTAAATATTTATAATACATAGTATCTTACTTAATCTTCACAGTAATGCCAGGAGACATAAAATAAACAATTTTACTAGTCCGTGGTATTATTTCTTCTGAAATAAATATTTTTCTGGTTATAAATGTATTTTAGAGACTTTGATAATATGGAAAGATAACCCTTGTGCAGTGTTACTGTAAATCATCCAGCAAGCTGGCCTAAGAATTATGTGAGATAGTTAATGTATCTTAACACATTTAATTCTGTGGCTTCATTAGAGCCTACCAGAAGGTGCTGCTGAGCACAGTCAGGACCAGTCTGTTACTTGAGAACAATGAATACAGAATCTAACATAGCAGACTGATTTTTTTTTTAAATCATTCATTAGAAAGTTGGCCATCTTTTAAAAATTTTTTGTTGTTGCTGTTGTAGTTTTGCTTTTTATAACACTATGTTGTTGCAGATCTTTCTCAAAAGTGCTAACAAGAGGGCAGCCCGGGTGGCTCAGCAGTTTAGCACCTGCCTTTGGCCCAGGGTGTGATCCTGGAGACCGGGGATCGAGTCCCACGTCGGGCTGCCTGCATGGAGCCTGCTTCTGCCTCTGCCTGTGTCTCTCTCTCTCAGCTCTCTGTGTTTCTCATGAATAAAGAAATGAAATCTTAAAAAAAAAAAAGTGCTAACAAGGGAACTCTCCAGAAATATTATAAAAAGCAAACTGAAGATTTTTTAGTCACTCACGTTATTGAGGAACATGTAGTAGACATGTCTCTAGGGCAATTTCTTAAAAGTAACTTTAAAAAAACGCTAACTTTATTAGTAGGATATAACTTTCTTTTCTTTCTGTGTAAATCTGAGTAAGCCCTTAGCTTCCAAACCAAATTCAAACCCATACTTTTACTTATGAAATGAAAATTGGAAGATTTTTTTCATATCAGAATCTTATTCCATAGCAAGCTGTTTTACTAAACTTGAAAAACTTGGAATTTAAACTAACCAAAATGTAATAATAGTTGTGCTTTTCTTAATAAATCTCAAAGGTGTTATGTTTATTTGTGTGTGTAATGTGTGTGTGTGTGTTTGTGTGTGTGTGTATGTTTTATTTTTTTAGGCAACAATTAGAGTATCAAATAGTCTTTTGATAACTATTTGGTGATCTGTAAAGATTATTTACCAAAATATCACTTGGCCTCAAGTGATTGATCTGTTTAAACATTATACCATCATATGCTAAAAACTGTTTTGAGTTTCTTCACATTACATACACTTATAAATTAACTATATAGAGAAAGACAAGAAAAGTACTGAGAGTGAGGATCATAACAGAAAATTTTTTAGAATCTTGTAATTTATGGCAAGTATTCTATAACACTGGGGGGAAAAAACAAGAAAAGAGAAATCTCAGAAGTTGGTTAGTCTTGGGTCTTTGCTTGTATAGTTTGTTTAGAGCCCTAAAAGCCTGGAGAGAAGTAGAAGTAAGGTTAATGAACTTGGCTTTCAGACCAGAGCCCATCCCTAGAGGAGACTGTTAGGTTAGTTCACATATGGCAAGAAGGGATAATGTGATACACAGAAAAAACGTTTTCTTGCTTCCAATAGTCATACAAAATTGCACAATACTTTATAGCATTTCTCAAACACTTAGACATGTTCTGGGACAATAATTTTATACACTCACAGAGGAAACCTCAGAAGGCCATAAATACTGCTCTGCTAAATAAAAGGAGGCTGATGAGTAGGTGGCTTCTGAGGCCTGATAGAGACATAAATGAAGCGGGCTGCCAGTGAATAATTCTCAGTAAATAATTGGTCTTTCATGTGAAGACAAACAGCTGCTGGAACTCTTTGGAAGATGCTACAGAGATTTAAGAATGCATAGAAAAAGAACTTTTGGCATTATCGCATATGAAGGTCAGGACTGGATATTCTCTGGGAAAGGTAAACACCAAGGGAAAAGATTGTCTTCTTGCATCACATTTTAAAACACAGTGGTTTATATTTATTCCAACTTAAAGTAAGAAAATGGCTCTCATCAACTTCCTAAAACTTAGTATTGCAAGGCAATGAGGAGGATATTACAAATTATGAAGTACAATTCCTTTTAAAAAAAAAAAGATTTTAGTTATTTGAAGTACAATTCCTAGTTTCAATGAATTTAAGATTTAAGAGAGAGAAGACACTTATATGCAAATTTCACTAATGAGTCACAAAACTGAAAGGTGATGTTTGAGAATAAGAAGGTCTAACTTTTTACTTAAGAAAGGTTTGCCTACACTTAGACCATAATTCTACAAGTATCAGTGGACCTCTAATTAAAGTGTTCAAGATATGGTATAGTATAGTAGAATATCCAAAGGGTCACAAAATTGTGTACGTAAATGTACATATCTTACTATTCATAACCCAAAAGCCACCAGAGACAGTTTATTAAGTTGGATTAGCAGTATTTGCTCCTAATATCTTTGCTCCCCTAAGTCCATTAAAAGAGCCTACCAAATCGGTTATGTTTAAGTAATAAAAAAAGGTAAAACTGGGACCTCAGGCATTCCTATTTCTGATTAGTTATATCAGGGGTTCTCAAACCTGTTTGTGCATCAGATCACCTGCTGGGCCCTGCTCTCAGAGTTTTCTGATTCAATAGGTCAATAGGTTTAGGGTGGGGCTCCAGAGTTTCTATTTCCTCTAAGTTCCCAGATGCTGCTGCCGCTGCTGCTTTGGAACCATACTTTCAGAACTGCTGTGTTAGAAGAATATACTGGTTTGGGTGTAGTTCTGAAAATAGAATCAGTGGCTGGAGTCTGGTGAGTAACAGAAAGGGTGGACATGACATGATGCTACAGAACTAGGTGCGTCCAGGTTATACAAGAGCTTGTCATTTCTGGTAAGCACAGAGCATCTACATGTGGGGTTAGGTAGATTAGTGATGATGTGATCCACTTTGGCTGCTCAGAGGAAAATGCATGGGGAAAGAAGAGGGCCAGAGATGGCATCAACAGGCAAGACATGACGGTTCAAGAAAGAGAAATGACTGTTGCTCAGGCTGCAGTGATGGGATAGGATGAAGATAGCAGAAGTGTTCAGACCAAACTTAAATTTTTGGAGGAAAATCATCAGTGGATTGGTTATGGATTGATTGTGAGAGTTCAGGAGAGAGAGCTGCCAAAGAAGATGGTCAGCCTCCTGTCCTATGACACTGAATGGATGAAGTACTGCAGGTGGAGAAAGCTGCAAGGAGCTAGGATGGGGAGGTGGCAGGAGCCAGTTTCAGTTTTGGACAGCTGTTTCAGTCTTGGACAACAATTTCAGTTTTTAAACTGCTGGTGCTCAGAAGAGAGTTCTGAGCTAGTATAAACTTGCTGGGGCCTGAAGCTAGGGAGAAGAGTCCTCATGATGTGAGAGTAGGACATAGAAGGTCTGGGACTCGTTGCTAGTCTCTGAAGTTTGGTCAAGAAGAAGCCAGCAGAGCACACTGACCAAGACCAGTCAGAGCAGAAAGAGAGAAACCAGAAGGCTGTGATGTCACACAGGTGAAAAGAAGAGATTTTTGAACCTAGAGGGGCATTCTGGAGATGGCAGATGAGAATGAAAACGTGATCATTTGATATAGCAGCATGGAAATTAAGGAGGTGGCTGAGAAAATTGGTCATGGTAGATGTGGAAATCTTGTGGGGACAGGAAGCTAGCTGTACTGGAGCATGTTGATGATCAAGGGCAGGGAAAGAAGCCAAGACAGTTGTTAACTGAATCATTGGTCAGATGTGGATTCATCCAATTCAATTTTAAACAGATATTATGCGAGAGGCATTGCAACCTTGGGGAAAAGATGAAGAATAAGGCTCCCACCTTGGAGTGGATCATTACTGGTTAGGTGGGAACCACAAGAAAACACCTCCTTTCTCCTTCTCCCAGACTTTCCTCAAGCAAGTACAACTTCCCGGAGTTGTGACTATCTGATGGTGTCACAGAGCTTCCCAAATTTTTCATATCAAGGCACGCATAGAAAAATGATAATATTAGTGCAGAACACTGGATTAACTGGAAGGGCTACTCAAGGCTGGGGCTGTATCCTAGAAAAATTTATCCCTGACCTTGGCTCCAGTCTGCAGGATAAATGAATTCCAGTCATCCCCAGACTGATCCCACTTGTCCTCACCTCAACTTAGGTGTGGTCAGTTCTATTCATATCTAGGTTCTTCTTATCAAAATGATAGTTCAAAAGGCCCAGGGGAAAGAAAAGATTCCCACAAATAATGATATTTCTACTGAGTTTTTGGGTGGCTTGACTTTCGGGTATTTTTTTCACGTATGTTTTATGATTAGGAGATAGTACCACTACTAATGTAAAATCTATCTGATATATATTATTATTTAAAAATATTTTTATATATTCTTGTATATTTATACTGTCAATCTTCTCCAACTAAATTCTAAGATCCTTCAGGATGGGACTTATGAATATATATTTTTCTTTTTGTTCTTCCTATGCCACTGTAGCATCTTTCATGTTGTAAATGATGCCTGTTGGTTAATACATACACAGATATATAAAGTCCACATATGATGCTCAGGCTTTGTAGTACAAGAGAGAGGAACACTGTTTGATTACCCAATGTTTAAAATTGAGACTGATTTTTGCCTTTGGCTGGTAGACTCATCTGATACTTAAAGAGCCTGGCAAAATCTGGCTGAGGTGGAGCTTTAGCAGACTACGTGCGCATAATCTATTTATTGATGATTAGATATTTAACTCAATACTTGTGAACTTTTGATTGAAAACAAAGGTCTTCCTGACTGAAACTGGTGTTGGGTCTGTGCCTCTTTTTTTTGGAGCCAGCTTCCATTAGTAGAATGTTGCCTATTCTGTGAGCTCTGAGCAAATATTAATTATAGCTAATTGTTTTGAGGTCAACACATTCAAACCAGTCATCAGCTACCTTTCTCCAGGTTTCCTTTACTAACTGGGGACCTTTCTATTGTGTGGTCATTGCTTCTGCATCGTGTTTCCAGGCCCCAGATCCTGGATGAGCAATGGGGTGAGGATAAGAGGAGACTGTCTAGTCAGGGTTAGGATTACATACATCTGTCTTCCTCACTATACACCTCTTTTTGTTAGTTTGTTTAATTTGTTCTCCAGACTCTCTGTGACACAACAGCTAATCACAGGGACTTTCCTCACATGTATAGCATCATGAATATGGATAATAAGTCCGCCTTATAGGTAGGGTTTCCTCTCTCTGAAAAATGTTTACATACCTGAAATTAGGTTAAAATGAATAAAATAGATATGAAAAGTATAGGTAAAGTGAAGAAAATGCCCAAAAGTTCTTAAAATAAGCCACAAAGATATATGAGCCAGTAGGAGAGAAGCTCACTCACTCATTTATGACTTGCTCTGAGTCAGGTTCCTCTGCTCACTGAGGTTTCAGTGGATTTCTGACTTCTATTATACCAGTTTCCTAGTAAACAGGTTCTCACACTGGTTGTGCTACAACATTTTATGGATTAATGGTTTGTAAATAAGCTTAAACTTTTAATTTAATTTTTAATATTTATAATTTTATAAGTACCAAGTTGCTGATTTTCTAATGGCAAGTACCTACTTTAGTTTTAGCTTAATGTGTTTATAAACAATAGGAGAAAAGCCAAATGGCATTTTCTTCTCTGAGTCAACCCTAATTCTGAGGTATTATTTTTAACGGAAATGATTTTTATTGCAATAAAAAAATAAGTCCCTCTCTTGACAGTTAAACCGAGGCCTTGTGAGCGGTGGTTACCTTTTAAAAAAGATGCTTTCTTTGGTTTCACGTGGAAAGCAACAATTGATAGGAGAAAATGTGTCCTTCTCCTGGGTGGCAATTCCAATTTGTAGGATTCCTTTTTGCTCAGAAAGCTGATAAAAGTCATAAAGCCATGGCCTAGATGTATGAAGAGCAAGTTCTAAGCCTAATAGTATTTTAATAAGTCTGACTCAGTAAAAGGTGACATTCCAAAGAAGATCAAGAATAAAGCCTGTCCAAACTAAGGACTTGTTAAGAGGATTCATATTGTTTTGTCACTTAGCTGAATTCTGTTTACTATAGAATGTTTTCACATTTAAAATACCCGTGTCCCAATTCAGAAATGATGCAGACAGAAACATCAACAAACAAACAAACCCCCAAACCAAAAAAATTTTTTATATAAACCCTAAAACTCAGGATGTACACTTTTTTTGTTTAAAAATACAACCTATTTTTTTAAATTTCTGAGATTTCAGAAGCACAAATATTTTTACATACCAAAAAGAGTAAAATATTGATATTGGCATCAAGTCAGGCCTTGCTCCTTGTTTTAAGTGGCTTTAATAGTATCCTTTCTGTGCCTTACTCCTTTTTGTTAGTCTGTTCCTTGACATAATGCACTGAGAATGTGACCACAGTGTAATGTGTGTAACTTCTGAAGATGAAGACTCAAACCATGTTAGGTTGACATCAGCCTCCATAAAACAACAACAAAAATCATTTTAAACCGATGACTTAGCTTCAGCATTTTTAATGATCTCTAAATTGCACACGGTAAAACCTTGATTGACCAGAATGTTTTGGAAATGGAACATAAATTGCATTTTTTCTTTAATGTAGCTTTAAATTTCAAAAAGGAAAAAGTTACTTTCAACCATTGTTGAAAACTGTTGTAAAGTGGATGGGATATTTTCCTGCCTTAGTAAACAAAGCATAATGAACACAATGCAATCTTTTTTAATGATTTTATTTCTTGCAGTGCTTCTGGCTTCTAAGGAGCTGAGTTTCATATTCCACCTTCTAGTTTCACGAAAGCCACAGAGGCAGCAGAGCACACACAGCTTACCCTGGAAGCTGCTTGAAACAGTAAATATAGGTATGGGTTTAACTATTCTCTGCCTTTGCCTTACAGGTTACTTGATTAACCTATCAATGAACACAAGTTAACTGATATTTTAGGGAATTAAGACAGTTTATTTAGAACAATATATTTAAATATGATCTTTTTGGAATTATACTGAGTCTCCAGTGAAATGAATGCATAAGGATGAAGCTATGATTCTGCTATTTGTCAAGAAATTTACAAAAATGAGATCTCTATCTTCCTTGAGGCAGAGAAATGGGTAAATCATCTATATAGAACTTCTATAGCACTGGGACTCTAGAAAGATTATTTAAGTAAAATAACTAACTGAATTAATTGTATTTTTAAAGATTATAGTATTTTTCACATAGCACTTAGTACAACTTTATATATAATTGAAAAAACATTTTTTGTTGTCTGCCTTATTATTAAATGCATGAAAAATTCTTACAAAATAGCCTTCTCATACCAATAATTTTCTTTGATATGAAGAATAAAAATTTTCTAAGACCCAAACTGCTCAAAGGGGGAATTAATTAATTAATTAATTATTTTTGTTTTGTTTTATGTTTTTTAATGAATGAATGAATTAATTAATTAATATTTTTCCCTGTTTATCACCTTTTTATTTTTATTTATTTATTATTTTAATACTAAATTTATTTTTTATTTGTGTTCAATTTGCCAACATACAGAATAACACCCAGTGCTCATCCCGTCAAGTGCCCCCCTCAGTGCCCGTCACCCACTCACCCCCACCCCCCGCCCTCCTCCCCTTCCACCACCCCTAGTTCGTTTCCCAGAGTTAGGAGTCTTTATGTTCTATCTCCCTTTCTGATATTTCCTACACATTTCTTCTCCCTTCTCTTCTATTCCCTTTCACTATTATTTATATTCCCCAAATCAATGAGACCATATAATGTTTGTCCTCCGATTGACTTATTTCACTCAGCATAATACCCTCCAGTTCCATCCACATTGAAGCAAATGGTGGGTACCTGTCATTTCTAATGGCTGAGGAATATTCCATTGTATGCATAAACCACATCTTCTTTATCCATTCATCTTTCGATGGACACCGAGGCTCCTTCCACAGTTTGGCTATTGTGGACATTGCTGCTATAAACATCGGGGTGCAGGTGTCCGGTGTTTCATTGCATCTGTATCTTTGGGGTAAATCCCCAGCAGTGCAATTCAATTTGCCAACATATAGTATAACACCCAGTGCTCATCTCATCATGTGCCCTTCTTAATGCCTGTCACCCAGTTACCCCATGCCCCTACCCAACTGCTCTTCCGCAACCCTTTGTTTCCCAGTTAGGAGTCTCTCTTGGTTTGTTTTCCTCTCTAATTTTTCCCCACTCAGTTCCCCTCCTTTCTCAAAGGAGGAATTTAAAGCTGCAGTGGGAAATGGGTCTCCAATTTGTTACAAAAATGTCCTTCATATCTTCTCTTCTCCCATTTAAAACATGGTTTTATTTAGAATACATAAAACAAAATGCACAGCAGCTCAAGTTAAATGTGAGTTTCTAAATGGTCCAGAACGACTTATTCTTTTTCATTACATACCATCAATTTGTCAGCTACCTACAAACACATTTACTGTGTTAGGCTCTACTTTAGAGTAGGAAACTCATTATAAGATCATAGCAAGCACAGAATTAGACACAAAACGTTTTTCAAATGCCTTTTCTATGTGCCAGGCACTGCTCTAGTATGGGGAAAATATTAATGAACAGAACCAAAAAAGCCCCTTCTTTCATGAAGCTAACTTTCCTGTTGGGTAGATCAACTAAAAACATGAACAAAAGTAAGGTGATGTCATATTCAAATAAATGTGAGGAAAATGAGAAGATAAGGCCGTGTGCTGGTGAGTGACAGAGGCTTGGAGAGGGCAGAGAAGGTAGCTTTATCCAAAGTAATCAGGGAAGTCAGCTCTTGTGTAGGTGATATTTGAGTTGCCACCTGAACGCTGAGGAAGGCCTGCACAGATACGGGGAAGCAGCAAGAGCTCTGAGTGTGCAAAGTCCTTGGAGTTGGAAGGAGTTTGGTGTGCTCAGAGGACAGAGATAAGGCTAGAGTCACTGTGGCAGAGTGGAAGAGAGAGGCAGGATAGAAGGGAAAGAGGTCAGGGAGCAGGGCACAGGCCAGAGCTGTAAGCCTTTGTGGGCTAAATTGCTGATTATAATGGGAAGCAGCTGGGAGGTTTTAAGCAGGAAGAGTAGCTTGATGTGATGCATGCTTAGAAAAATTACTCTGTGCAGAGGATAGACTGCAGGGGTGGGAGAAAAGGCAGATGCGAATGGATACTGGGAAATAGTGGTGACTTGAACTGATGTTATGAAAGGCAAATATCAATTATCTCCAGGCAAGAATAAGGTAAGGAGAAAATATCAAGAGATTTTTATAGGTAAAGTTGGCAGGACTTCCTCAATTATGTATTGGCTGGGTCATTTGAAGGAAATAGAATCAAGATGGCTTCTTAGGTGTTTGGCTTGAGATACTGGCTGGAAACTGGGTGTGTAGGGGAGAAGAAACCAATTGTCCTGCTCTTGCCTTGTTAAGCATGAGATACTTGTTAGATAAGCAAAGGGAGATAAGTCCTAATTATAGCTATGTTTTATTAGTGCCTGCTATGTGCCAGACACTGTTCTAAGCCTTTTTAAGTGTAATATAATTCATTCCTTTCAACTATAGCTGGAAGTACAGACAGCTATTATGACTGCTAAGGTTATAATAAATGGCATAATCCAAATTAGCCCACAGAAAACCTGGCTCAGGGAACCTGGCCAGTTGTCACTGTGCTAAGCTGAATGAAGAGAAACAAATCTGGGTTTAAGGGATATATCTAAGTTTCAAATATACATTTTAGAGTCATCAGCCTATGAGGTATTTTTAAAACCATGGGACAGGATGAGATCTCCCAAAGAAGGCATGCAGATAGGACTGGGGGTGTCTTGGAGCCTTCAACAATTTAGAGATCTCTTGAAGAAGGAGGAGTAGAGGAGCATGAGAGATAGCAGCTGGTGTGATTGGAGGAAATAAGGCATATGGATATAGAATCTTTCTCAACTTCATCAGAGTTTATATATAGGACCTTTTTTTTTTTTTTTTTTTTTTTTTTTTTTTTAAAGTAGGCTCCATGTCCAGTGTAGAGCCCAAAGTGAGGCTTGAACTCATAACCCTGAGATCAAGTCCTGAGTTACGATCAGGGTCCGACATTTAACCCACTGAGCCCCCCAGGCATCCCTAGGACTTTTTTCTTTTTAAACAATCATATTCAGATAATATGAAAACCAGGGATATGGGGTACACTTTCTTCAATGTAATTCTAATATTTTTAGAGAAAACAATGTGAGCACTCAAGAAAATTCAGATAACTTCATGTTTACTATCAAGGTATTCGACTTTCTGATGTAGGGTGGAAGACATCAAGGGAGGGTTGTCTGCACTCTGACATTTCTGAAAGCATATTTTAAGTAAACATCCTGTTTTTCCTCATGGTAAAGTCATCCCTTCCTCAAGCTGATGGAAATCCCTATTCTTCATAAGAATGGGCCTCAAGAAGTAGAGGACAATATATATTATATATTCTCCCTTAAGGAAAACACTAACAACAAGCAAATGCTTGAACAAGCCAAATCTGGATCTATTGTTCTATAGAACCACAGCACTAGCCAATTTATCTATGCAATATAAAGTCTGCTAAAAATGCATTACAATATAAAGAAACAAAATTAATCAATAATTATTCATTGGACCTATACTAAAATATGTATAAATATAACCTTATTAATTTCAAAACAACCTGATTTTTTTGACAAGAGGGTAGGTTTTAATAAATACTTGGTTTGGAAGTTATAAAAAATACTACATATTTTCATTTATGTAGGTGAAGTTTATTACATATTGTACTTAAAT
The DNA here is from genome assembly GCF_011100685.1 of Canis lupus familiaris. Classification (NCBI taxonomy): domain Eukaryota; kingdom Metazoa; phylum Chordata; class Mammalia; order Carnivora; family Canidae; genus Canis; species Canis lupus. The sequence goes on from NC_049237.1 coordinate 37,590,569, forward strand.
TTTAGCTAGCAGAGGAAAAGATATGCTATTCAGAATCCTTCCAAAAATTGCAAAGAGTGCATATTTCCAAAGGCTCATCTTTCTTTTGAAAATAAAACTGAGTTATTTTTCTTCTGAAACTTTTAAATGGAGCTAGAGACCATTCATCTAAATCTATGAAGTATATTCTATTATTTGCTAAAATACAGGGAAGCAGAACCTTTAATAAAGTTTATTTTTCTAACAAATACCCAATCCTAAGGTGAAATTGCTTGACTATGAGATAGTATAGTTTACTATTGGGACCACAGGTAGAATTGCAATGGTAGAAATTACAATGTATCAATACATATTATGATATTTGTTAAAGTATTTTAATATTTAAGACTATGTAACAATTCCAGGGGATTTTTTTTAACTTTCCAAAAGAGAAGTTCTATTTTTCTCAATTAATGAAATTAGCTTGTTGTTTACAGTTATGTTTATAGCTACTGAGACCTTATAGAGAAAAGGCAGTCAAGATTGAGTAATTGTGTTGGCCCACAGAGCTAAACTATATATTTTATTGTGGGGATCTGCTATATGGTCAAAAAGAACTAGATTAATCAGAAGAATGGCAGTGAATACAAGCTCTGTCACTTCTTAGCTACATGCTTTTTGGCTTCAGTCTCATCTTTTTTGTTGTTGTTGTTGTTTATAAGAATAACAACAGTATTTGTAGAGTTCTTGTGATGATTAATTAAGAAATTTGAAGACACTATGTAGTATGCCACCCAAATATATACTGGAATTATTGCTATATGACATTAATAGTACCTCAAGAAGACACAGTCAAAACATGGTGTCAAATTTGTCTTTTTTTAACATAATTTATTATTTTTTAATTTTTAATTTTTTAAAAGATTGTATGTATTTATTCATGAGAGACACAGAGAGAAAGAGAGGCAGAGACACAGGCAGAGGGTGAAGCAGGCTCCCTGCAAGGAACCCGATGTGGGACTCAATCCTGGATCCTGGGATCACAACCTGAGCTTTAGGCAAACGCTCAACCACTGAGTCACCCAGGCATCCCTCTAACATACTTTAAATATAAAATCAGAAGTGATGATTTGCTAAATATTCACTAAAGATAAAAGAAATAAAAAGAAAAATGTAAACAATATATAAAAACAAAATCAATTATCTGTAGTCAAAAGCAAAAGGTAAACTACAATCTTTTTCTGGAGGAAAAAATAGAAATAGAATGAAGACTTGTTAAAATACTTCCTTGACAACCCTTTATTATAGAACTGAGTTCCAGAATAGTATAAGAACATTGAATTTCATTTTATTTCTGCTATGCTAAAATCTTGATTATGTAGCTCATGAAAGGAGGTCTTTATTAAGAGAATATTATGTGGATACTATTTCTATAATACACATTAAATATTGGAAATATGCTTTTTCAATTCAAGTAAAGATACTTTTGACTCAATAAGGACTATTTTTAAATCAAGTAACCCATTATCTGCCTCATTTCAGAATAATTAATTATCTCTTTTTTAATTAAGGATGAATTCATTCATAGTTATATAAAATAATTGGTCCAATATTTTCAAAGGTATTAACATATTCTAGGAAATCATATTTTCTAATTATTTTTAATGCATTGATTTGATTTAATAATCATATTAGCATCATGGATTGTAAATAGATAGAAAAGTAATGGGAAGGGTTCTGATGTCCTACACATTGTTCAAATTTACTGCATATGTATGAGAGAATTTAGGTGGATAAGACAAATAAAAACCTGAACTTCCAAGATACGTATATATTAAAATATGTATATGTATAATTATACCTACAAAGCACCTTTCTCATAAATTTTGGTAAAATCAGACTAGAAAAAAAAGTTATGATTAATAGAGACAGATTCAGGAAAATAAAGAAAAACTTAATATAGTATAAGGAAATGACTGAATTAAAGAAGAATTCCTTAGTGTTAAGAGTCTCATTATTTTGAGCCACCTGTGTGGCTCAGTGGTTGAGCATCTGCCTTCAGCTCAGGTCATGATCACAGGGTTCTGGGATTGAGTCCTGCTTCAGGCTCCCTGCAGGGGAGGGAGCTTCTCCTCTGCCTATCTCTCTGCCTCTCTTTCTGTGTTTCTCGTTAAATGTTAAATACTAAATACTAATGTTAAATGTTAAATGTCTCGTTAAATGTTAAATACTAAAATACTAAAAAAAAGAGTCCCATTCTCTCAACTGCTATTGATATAAACTGCATGAAAAGAAATATTTTCCCATAATATTAATTGTATGCAATTTTGACCAGTTAGGCTTCTTCATTTATTTGCAGAATGACAATGAATGAACCATTCTCTTTCTTGTCAAATAGGAATTTTACAGACCAAACTATCTTTATCATAGAGTTTCTTTGAGGTTAAAAGATGAAGCGATGCATATAAGAACAATTTTCAAAGTTAAAACAGCTATACAAAGAGATGAATATAGCTTAAGTGATTCAGTAATCAGCCTCTGAGTCAGAGGACAAGGCAGTGTATGACTTTTCTGGCCTCTGGTGACAACGTTTCTAGGGTGGAGATTTATAAGAAAGAGTTGATGCATGTGAAGCAGTTAGCAGGGTGCCAGCAAATCAGAAGTGCTAAAAAATAGAGTATTTGTAATTCTCTAGTTTCAGTTTACCATTTTTCCCTTTTAGAAAGTCTGTCTTTAGGAATGATCATATCAGACAACAGATCACAGTTTAGTATTTGAGATGTTTTGTTCATATTTGTGTGTGTATGTGTGTTTTAGATTTATTTATTTATTTTACAGAGAAAAGCTGGAGTGAGAGAGTGCACAGACATGAGTGGGAGGGGCAGAGGAAGAGAGAAAAAGAATCTCAAGCAGACTCCCCACTAAGTACAGAGCCTGGGCTCCAGCCCACAACCCGGAGACCAAGACCTGAGCTCAAATCAAGGGTTGAACACTCAACCAACTGAGCCACCAAGGTGCCCTTTGTGTGTATTTTTAAATCATACTTGATTTCTAACTTGATACAGGGAAGAGATGCCCTATCCTTGTTTCAGTTTTGAAACAAGTGAATTGCTCTCATCTCCAGAAAATTTTCTTAAGTATCAGAGATTATTTCTGATTTAAATTTAAATGACCATTTCTACAAAACTAAATCTAAATAGAAATCAGAGTTTCTTAACCTGGGACCCCCTAGTTTTTGAACCCCTAAAATTGCATGCCAAATTTATTTGTGCATGTGCGCATTTATTTTTTTAAGAAAACAATCTCTAGTTTTTATTAAATACACAAAGGGACTGTGATTCTCTTCAAATTAAGAATTATTGGTATAAAAAGTCTATAACAATTATAATTTATGATGTGTTTCATTTGTGGCTTATGGGTTCATATTCATTTCTTCCTTCTTTCCTTTTCCATTCACTTAACAAATATTGATTGAATGTCTATTACGTGCTTAGAGCAACAGAAATACAGCAGTGAATAAAATGTGTAAAATCCCTTCAGTTCTCATTGGACTCATATTCTATGGAGGGAAGATGGACAAAAAGCAATTATGAAATATAAGATCAGCGAGAAAAGCAATTAATATAAGGTAATAACGAGTGTTATGAAAGAAAGCAGAGGTTCGGGTAGAGCATGATAGGTAGGTGCAGGGTTTCAGATGGGGGTTCAGGGAAACCTCTCTGGTGAGGTGTCCTCAGAACAGATACTTGAATGAAGGGCAGGAGAAAGCCATCCACATATCCTTTAAAGGCATTCCAGGTACCCTTTTAGGCTAGATTTCATCTTCAATGTTGTATGTTGACTTTTCCCTTTCATATAGTACTGCTTACTTTTTGTTATTCCTTTTTTTTGTTGATTTTTTTTCTGTCATAGACCCAATAGATATGAATTTTTGCCCTCAATTTCCTCTCCTGTTAAATAAGGTTGTTTGGCTGATGATTCCTTAAAATGTTAAAAAAAAAAAATGTTAACACACCATAGTGCCTATTCTTGTTTTATTATTGCTGTAAACTTCACATTTCAATGGTCTTCTAAATTCAGTAACCATCTGGACTAAGTCATAAACTCCATAATTAATTCACCCATCAAAGATTCACAAAGTAAAATGTATGCCTTTGCTTCTGAAGAGCTTAAAATATGACGGTGATAAACTTCTTGGAATGTTAAACTTGGCTCTATGGCTATATCCAATTGCAGGTGAACTATTCTTGTTCTTTGGGGTAATTTAGCAGCACTGATTCCGTCTGAAGGTTTAGGGTTCCGCATGCCGTGGCACTGACAAAGGCATAATCTCATCAAACTATAGGGATACTCAAGATCGCTGTTGCTCCTTTGAGACTTACGCTAGGGCAAACATTGTATCTGGTGGGATCTGAGTAAAAATAATGAACATAGGATCACATTTCAGCAAAAGCACTGTTTTTCCTGTTGAACCAATTTCTCTAGTTTATAATTGTAACACTCTGCAAAAAAAAAAAAAAAAATAAAATCTGTAATAAACAAATACCAGAGAAGGAAATGGAGGAAAGGAAAAGAAAGCCCTCAAGAAATTGGACACCTTCACAAATATAATCATATATAGCAGGACCACTGGGAATTGTCCAGTGTCTCCAGCCTTCTGTAAAACAGACCAACCTGCAGACAGGAATGAAGTTAGGTGAACCTGTAATACAGCTCTGAGTGTGAACTCACTCGCACCTAGGGTATGGGCACGTGCTGTGCATCTAACTTAGAACAAACTCTAAAGTGTATTGGGAATTCCCCTAAAGGGCTTGTTGAGACATAGGTTGCTGGGCCCCAGGCGTAGTCTCAGGGGCCTCAGAAGCTTTGATTTCTCATAGTTCCTAGGTGATGCTGATGCTACTAAGATCACATTTTGAGAATCGCTGGCTTGAAGAATTTCCAGGGAGTCTCTGACTGAAGCACCACAAGGCTGTCATGGAGGCTGGAATGTTACTAAGAATCCTTGCAGGAAGCCTTGAAGTAGGGGAGTCAAGATGGTGACTGCAGTAAGTAAAAGGCAGGCTCATCTTCCTGGTATGCAGCTGCCGAGATGCAAGACACTTTTCAAACATTGTGCAGCTTTTAGGTTGGTGCCCCAGGGAGGAACAGGCCCCATCAAGGCCAGCCAAGAGCAGACTGATTACATCTGTACCCGAGTGTAAAGGACCAAAAGTCATCCATCAAATTCTCTAATCACATGTGAACATGAGATCAGCCAAGTTGTCAGCTGAACAATCTTTCAATAAGTAAAATAATAAAATGCCTAAACTTAAAGCCATTTTATAAGACAGGTAGTACTTATTTTAGCAATAAAGACGCTCTTTAAATTTAAATATATAAGATCAAGAGATACATCTGGCAAGTGTGAGTTAAAGGAGTTAATTTGCTTTCACTCTGTGAATTCCAAACTAAAAATCATTTCCAATCATAAAGATTCTAAATATGATTGATGAGGTATGACAAAACAAAAGTAAAACCCTACTCTTTCTCTCTATGAATGTGTTAAATGTGAAATAATACATGACAGGTTATAGGAACTACCCTATTTACAATTTAATTTACTACAATTTGCAATTTAATATATAAAAAATTTACTATTTAATGCAGATGCTAAGAAGCTTTTACTTCATATTTCAGGAAAAAATGTTTAAAATACATAGCAAATATGGAGGAGACTCTGGAAGATTCTATATAATTAGAATGGTAAGAAAAGCAAACGATTTGGTCAGGTGAGAGATATGTAATGATTGATTTTATGTGTTAACTTGGCTAGCCTGTGGTATCCAGTTGTTTGGTCAAACAGGAGTCTAGATATTGCTGTGAAGACCTTTTTTTAGATGTGATTAACATTTAAATTAGTTGACTTTGAGTGAAGCAGATTATACTTCATAAGGTAAGTGGGCCTCCTTTAACCAGTTGAAGGCTTTAAGAGCAGAGACTGTGGTTTCCCAAAGAAGAAGGGATTCTATCTCAACACTGCAACACAGAAATCTTGTCTAGCTTTCCAACCCGCTGCCTTTGGAATTTGGACCTAAGACTGTAACATCAACCCTTTCCTGAATTTCCAGCCTGCCCAGTCTACTTTAGTGATTTCAGACTTGCCAGCTCCCACAATCATGAGAGCCAATTCTTTAAAGTAAGCCTTTCTCTGTTTCTACCTGTGTCTATATGTCTGCCTTGTGTCTATCTCTGTATCTCTGTGTCTCTGTTATGTTTCTCTGGAGAACTCTGACTAACACAGTATATATCAAAGGCAAGACTAATCAGAGTAGAGGTGTTAACTCTATTTTTAATGTGACTATGGTGAACTCAACAATCATTTTTTACTTTGACTACTTGAGAGTGATTTAATTTCCCTCTTAATTTCTATTGCCTTCACCCTTTACCCACCAAAAAGCAGGGATACTTATTTACTATTTATTACTGATATCTCTGTGAAGCACATATACCTGCACTTTCTATAATTTCCTTTACTTAGAAGATGCAAGGAGAGGTGAATTTATGATTCCTCAGTGATTTGAGTGGTTTGAGATATTGGGTCATCCACTATTGTGCTTCCTGCAGTTATTTCATGTTGTTCATGTTGTTAGCAGCCCTAAGTGTAACTACACCAAGTGATTATTCTGACCAGAAAGTGATGGCTCATTGCCTGAGACAGGAACATCATGTACAAGGCTGCCGTTTACACAACTCCTGGGATTATGCAATGTGGTGTTGCTAATCAATTATGTTCACTGAATGGAAAAAAAAGCATTAAAACTGCATGTTTCTGTACATTTAGAGCTAAACTGTTCTTAAATAAAAGTTACAAGATGGGGGAGGATTTATTGTCTAATCTGTACAAGGCACTATGCCAGGTAACCTAGATATATAATCTTATTTGATTTTTAAACATTCTGAAGGCAGATGAAGAAGGAGGAGGAGGAGGGGGTGGGTAGGAGGAAGAGAATGATTCCCATTTTCTGGGTAAGTAAAAGAGGGTCTAAGATAACAAGTGGCCTGCCAACGTCAAACTGTTAGTAAATTAAAAGGCATGCATTTGAGTCATATTTGATTCCAAAGCCTATATTCTTTTCCTATACTGGATTCTCTTTAGGTAAAAGTTAGACTCTGGCCCTACAGAACATAGTTTTAGTGCCATTGGTTCAATATATTGATATACCATCCTGATTTTTCTTAGAGAGGTATTTTTTTCTAGACAATGGTTTGAAAATAAATCTACAGTAAGTGAATCTAAAGTCAATATTTCATGATACTTGGACATACAATGAATCCAAATTTTAAATACTCAGTTGCAAAAGTTTCCAGAATTATAGCACAAACAGTCTAAGCCATCAAGATGTTTGGTTAGTACTATTTCCTTTGGGAAAATGATGAGGGTTTCTCAGAATCTTAGGATTTCTTTTGCTTTGATATTTTCTGAATTTATGTTATTGTCCTATAAAACATTCATTCATCTACTCATTAACTCATTCAATATTTATTGAACACTTATTTTACCAAAAGTCTATATTTTATATTTAGTAAAGTACAAAGATAAATTAGCTATAGGTTCTCCACTTATAGTACTTCCAATGTAGAAGGAAATTCTAGTAAATAAGTGGAAGACAGAGTACAGAGTGAGAAGGGGTTTTTCATGTCTGCCACAGAGTAGTGCCAGCAAAACAGTTTTTGCAAAAAAAGGTGGTAGAAATGGTTACTGATACAACAATGCACATGATTAGCCACTGTCTCTCTGTAGTTGTTACAATGACTATGATCATTATAATACAAGTCAGGTTGACATGCCAGGAAAGCAAGTGTAGATAAAATCATTTGGGTAGATATTTTTCCCTTGGGCCTCAGAAATAAGGGAAAGAAAGTAATAACTCATAGAAGTGGTCTTCACTTTGTCATTAGACATAGTTTGCATATGGTATGAAAAGAAAACAACCTAATTGTGTGCATACATTTGACCTACTAAGTTTAGTCAATTTCTAATTATGTAATTATTTTGTCAAACTGAATAATAGGTGGATAATGAGAAATGATAACGCTATTCTAGTACACTGAGAAGGTGGATAGATATAATTCCAGAACAGTGAAACAGAACAGGAATTTAGAGCCCTCTTATTTGGCAAATGGTGAGGAGAGTCATACTCAGAGAGGAAACACATTTGTTCATAAATGATAGAAGAGCTAGTGGAAGAAACTGGGATAAAATTTTAGAGGAGAGGAAATCTTGGGGACAGAACTTGTAACCTTGTTTATCCCTCCTCAACAATATCCAACTGTCATACACTGAGCCTACCATGTCAGGAGTTGCAGTGGTAACATCCAAATTGAGAATTAAAAAGACCGTTGATTTCAGTTGGCCGAGAGTGAAAAGACAAAGTAATCATTGCAGAGAAAGTCAAGGAAATGGATCTCTTTGAAGCAGTAGTTAAAGGCTACTTTGGGAGGGAGAGAGAGGTAGGGAAGAAGCCAAGAGACAGTTCAGAGGTCTGGGCTGGGGAGGATGAGGGATCTCTTGGGAGAGATAATGTACAAATATGATTAAATCAAGGGCTAGGTGAAGTTTTTCGTTCACACCTTCAAAGTCAGAAATGAGTTAGGGTGGAAAGATGACCTTAGAAAAGGACTTATAAAGCTTTGGTGCTGTTAAGGTGTTATTCATATAAATACTAGAAAACCATTCGAATCTGTTATTTGTGTTTTGTGCTGCATGTTTTCCATATCATGCTACATAAACTAGATACCTGTTACTACATTAGGAAATGACTTCACAAGAATCTCAGACATTGAGAAAACCTCTTTCAAAATATGTCCAGAGTTTTGTACTTTGGGATTATATACTGCTATCCTTGGAGAATATTATGTTACTCTCTAAAACTTGGCTAAATTTTGAGTGTACATATTTTCTTATGTAAAGAGATTCACAACAGCATTTAGAAGAGTTTCTTTCAATTCAGCTAGAATTTTGAACCACATTTCAAGGCTTTGAGGGGAGAAAAATTGTTCGCAATCATAGTCTAAGATTTCAATCAGCAGCAGGAATGAAATGTAGACTTGTTTGAATTTGTAAACAAGTTGTGGTCTAAATTTTCACTTTCAAGTCTGCTGTGTAGAACTCTGAAATCATTTTTTCATAGACAAAAGGACTGACGTGGTGGCTGGATTACCAGGTCTGCTCACAAAATCCCTTTAAGCCATCATGTACATAAAGTTTAACTGTTTTTCTAGTTCTTTGTAACATGAGCTGCAGGTACAAGAACTTGATGGCAAAGTGCAGAGTTCCTCTAATGTAATGGAATCACTGACTTGCCCATTGTCCACAGTGGGGATGTGTCCAGAAAGGAGGGAATGGAGTGGCTGGGTGGTCTTGCCAGTGTAAACCCCAGTTCACACTCTCCCTTTTATTTTGCAAGCCCTGTGATTGGTTCTCTTGCTTCCCTTTTCCCAGGTGCAGCAGATATTTCTGACAAGGTTTTAATTCTTTTGGAATATCTAAAACCATAATATTGGTATTTTATGAATATTTTAGAAAACAAAGGGAGAAAAATATCAGGTGGCTATTAAACCAATTTTTTTAAGTGCATCCCTTTCTCTTATTTTATGAAAAAAACCTGACTCACACTTTAATAATAATGGTGATGAAGAAAGCTTTTATATACATTTCTGAAGAAAATCAGATACAGCCCTAAGTATGTCATCAATAGAGCTTAAGGATGTACAAGTGTTTTGAGACTGAGAGGGACAGGGCTGGACATCTTTGAAGTAGCCATGTTGGAGGTGGTAGCATGAGAAAGATGCAGGCCTGGGAATTTAATTTCTTCTGAATATACAGCCCATTTGGGGCCATGCTTCATGTGCAGATTTAACTCTCAGTTAAATCAATTTGAGGGTTAGAGGTTAGTCCTAAGTATCAGAAAGTAGACAGGGGAGGGAGGAAAGAAGCAAAGCATCAAGAGTATGTCTGTGGCCATGTCCAGGAGGTTTAGGTCATAAGCAAATCAGGAAAGATGACTGAGTAACAGTTCCTATTCTATGGGCACAGAAGATGAGAATCTCATTTCAGTATATGAAGTATATATGGATAAGGTGATTTCTATGAGTACAGAGTAGGGGCTCCCAATCCTTGAGAGAGAGGCAATTTAAAAACAAATGATTCCTGGAGATGACTTACAGAAATATGGGGTAAATGGGGAGAAAGAGAAAAAAAAAGTACATAGTAATGCAAGGAGGTAGGAGAGAGTCTGAACTCCGTGTGGGGATTTGTGTGTGTTTGGTGGTTGGGCACAAACTCCAAGTTGTTGGAGCTTAAGGTACATGATGTGGCAAGGGGTACAAAGCCAAGCTAGAGAGAAGGGATCCTTCAGGGCTGTGAGCCATACTAAGGAAGTGAGATATTCTCTAGAGCATAGAGAGCTGGTAAGTTCAAATAGAAGTGACATGGAGAGATTTGCATTTTGGATGGATGAACAGAGAGGTGTGTTGGAAGTAGAATTAAAGATGGCAGACTGGAAAGGATACCATTTAGAAGGTCGTTGCAAGAGTCCATAAGAAAGATGATTAAGACTTTATGAAGACTCTTTGTTAGAGTATAGATAGTGGGAATGGAGAGCATGGTTTTGAATTCAAAAAGTTTAAGTACTTCTGATTAAATATGACTGAATAAGCACATTCATTTAACTTAGATTGCCTCCCCAAAATATAATAGTTAAAAAAAAAAACAAACAGAGAGAAAGAAAAAGAACATACAAGGGGAAACATGGAAAGGAAGGTGACAGGAAGATACAGATAAGATAAAAGTCATATTAATAATATTCTTACTCTGGAAAGATAGACTGTTTGAAGCTATGTTATAGGTTGTAGAAAGCCATGGTCTCAGCCTTCCTGGGGGAAAATCACTAAGAGGGAAATATATTCATTGAGCTAAGAAAACAAAACAAAACCCTGAGAGTGCTCAGGAATTGGGGGTACCAATTACTCTGGAAGACTGGGACAGGTATATGGGGATGCAAAGAGGAGGAACGACTTTATATCTAACAGCTCCCCAGATCCCCAGATCCCAAACCCTATGCTGTACAGCCAGTTAATTGCCCATCTGCCATTTCAGCAAGAGACAGGAAGTTTGCTCTCCAGAGAAACAAAGCTGACAGGTTCTGGACCCAAGGATACTGGGCAAAGCAGAGGGTAGGATGAGGTGCAGCAGTGAAAATAGAGAGTAAGTGAAAGTCAGCATTCCCTTCTGCTCAGCAACTTGAATTCTGATAGCCAGACATTACCTAGGAAGTGCTGGAGAATTTCTTTCTGGAGAAACTTGTCATCCAAAGAGAGAAGACTATAGAAGTCAAGATTTGAAAAACTTCTCAAAAAGACTTGGGTCTCAACCAGATTACTAACAGTCTGCCAACAAATCCTAGAGTACTGCTCTCCCATCCCCATCCCAATGCACAGCATCCAATCACTTTTTTTAAAAAAAAGATTTTATTTATTCATGAGAGAGAGAGAGCGAGTGAGAGAGAGAGCGTGAGAGAGAGAATGAGCAGGAGGGGAGGGAGAGGGAGAAGCAAGGAGGGAGGGAGCCCCAGATGGGGCTGGATCCCATGACCCTGCTGAAGGCTGATACTTAACTGACTGAGCTACCCAGGTGCCCCAGCATCCAAATCACTTTTAGTGACTTATCTTTATATAAACAGAGCCAAAGCTCACCAGATATATAGAGAAGGCTGCTAACATGAAAGGCAAGACAAAAAAGAATACATATAAAACATGAGATTTGGAGGAAACAGTGATAATGCAAAGGAACCCATAATTAGAATCAATATAAAAGTGAGTGACAAAAAATATAACAAGATCAGGATGTCATAGAAAAGGACTATGCAGAGGACGTGAATGGCCTCAGGTGTCTTTTTAAAAGAGAAATACCAAAATTCGATAGAGGTTTTGAAAAATAAAATTTCTCAGAAGGATTAAAAATAATAAAGACCTAGAATATAGATGACAAAGGTTATAAAAATAGAGGATAAGTCCAAGAGGTCCAAAATGCAAGTCATAGGAAATATGAAAAAAGAACACAAAATGCAAGAGGAATTAATTATTTTTAAAAATGCAGAACATAAAGACTCCTAACTCTGGGAAACGAACTAGGGGTGGTGGAAGGGGAGGAGGGTGGGGGGTGGGGGTGAATGGGTGACGGGCACTGAGGGGTGCACTTGACAGGATGAGCACTGGGTGTTATTCTGTATGTTGGCAAATTGAACACCAATAAAAAATAAATTTATTATAAAAAATGCATGCACATTTTCAGAAAAGAAAAAATGAGTTTTCAGATTAAAAGGGATGAACAAGTGACAAAAAATAGAAAGGGGAAGAGATTAATACTAAAGTATATCATTGTAAATTCTCACCACATTAGAGATAAGTAGAAGACTCAAATTTTGGATAAAGTAGGTGAAAATAGATAGCATATAGAATTGGGACTCAGAGAGACATTGATTGGTCTTCTCAAGAGCAAAACTGCAAGCTACAAAGCAATCAAGTAATATCTAGAAATTTTTAGGGAAAATGATTTCTAACCTAGAATTCAATACCTAACTGAACTATCAATCCAGTGTCCAGGCAGATTGAAAGCATTTTCAACCATGGAAATTAATTTCAAAAATTACATTCCTTGCACTGTTTCTTAGTCATTGGAGAATCTGCTCCATCATAACAAGGAAGTAAACCAAAATAGGGAAATATGAATCAATTCTATAAAAGAAGGGATCCAACCCAGGATGAGCCAAAGAGAATACCCTGGATGATGATGTCAGATTGATAGATGGGAAGAGGAATAGATAACACATAGTCCACAAAGAAGCAGAAAAATGGAAAGCACGATGAGTAATATCCTTGAGAAAAAAATAAAGTAGATAAAGCAAACTCGGTAGATACAAAATCAATAATATTAACACACTGAAAGTAGTTTTATAGTTTTGGCAGAGAGTCTGAAAATGAATAAGTGAAGTGAATGTAGAAAATAAGCCCTGTCTCACTCAAAGGAAGCAACTAAAAGGCAAAAAAAAAAAAAAAAGTTAATTTCAAGTAAGAGAATATAATAATATAATACAGTGTGTGTGTACATGTGGGTGGGGTAGGAGAGCTAAATCTTATCTTCTAGAGCTAAGTAACTAAAAGGGAAAAAAATCAAGAAATATCAGTTAAGCATGTTATTTAGAAATGTAGAAATAGGGACATGTGGATAGCTCCGTCACTTGAGCATCCAACTCAATTTTGGCTCAGGTCATGGTCTCAAGGTTGTGAGAACAGAAATCAGGAGAAAGAGAGAGATGGAGTACAGGTTTGCTCATTTTTGTTAGAGAAATATACAAATAAGGAATAAATATTACAAAGAAAAACAGGCAAAAGGATCTGGATTTGATGTGGACTGGGTATATGTGAGGTGAGGGAGGAGAGGAAACCTGACCAACTCCTAGTTTTCTAGGTGAATTATCAGGTAATATGAAGCTGACTATGAGAAAGGAGGAGATATTTGATGACAAGAGATATGGGGAGGAAAAAGAAGATATATTGCATTTCAGACATCCTGAATTTGCAGGTAGATGTGGCCTCTGGATGACCAGGTCTAACTGTATCAGGACTCTCTCCTTTGCTTGTCTTTGGTTTGCTGAATAATTTTGACCCCAGCTTCTACATTCAGTGGGCAACATGACTGTAAACACATTGAAAATAACATCTTTTAGTTTGTGACCAGAAAGTAAAATAAGAAGTCTTGTTTGACGGGTCTGAGAAATTCTGGAGCTATTATGAAGAGCGAAGCCAGATCACGTGCTCCCCTCTGTGGCCAGAGGCCAGATCTGTTACTAGGAGAAGGTGTCTGGAGGACAAAAACACCTCACACCACACCTCTAATTTCTCTTAAAGTTTGGATTCCCTTCTTCCAAGGCCCACTACCAAATGTACTCTAATGGTAGATATTATACCTACCTCAACTGGTATTCATGTAGCCTTCCTCCAGAGTACTCATTGTTTTATTACTTTTATGTTCTTTATCATTTATGGCACGGAGTTGAAATTTTCAAAGTGTGTATATTTCCTCTCTAAGATTTTAAGCTCCTTATGTGAAAATGTGAAGTGTAATAATAAAGAAAAGCACTCGAAGGATTATATATAAATGAGAATTGTTTACGTTAGGATAGTAAGCTTAGAGGACCACAAACTTTAATGATTCTATTACTCCCACCTTACCAGGAAGATCCTCTGTGTAATTGTTTTCAGACTTAGTACTCATTCTTTTGGTATCTTCTTTTAAAATAGAAGATAATATTTTGCAACAGTCAAATGTAGTAACAAGATTCAGAGTCAATTTTTGACTTTGATTTAGATTTTTTGAAATGAACAAATTTAGGGGCAGTTTCCATGAATAAAATAGGTAATGATAGTGTGGTGATGTTTTCTTCCAGGATTTGTAACTTGGCTTTAAAAGTCTTTTAAAGGAGTCCTAAGTATTTTTAAACAATGAGATAATGTATTTACTAAATGTAAATGTAGTATTTATTATATACCAAGCACAGCGGTAAGGGCTTCACATATATTAATGCATTTATTCCCACAACATACTAATAGGGAAGGTATTATTGTTACTCCTGTTTTATAGATGAAGAACCTGAATCACGAAGAATTGAAGAAATTAATGTGACAAACTAGGAAACAGAGTTGGGGTTCAATCCCAAATCCATATACTTCCGCTGATGATATGCTACACTATCAGTGTAATGTTAATTTTTCCAATGTAATCCCTAAGAAAGGGGTTGCATGTTTATGTCTTTGTGCCAAATCCATCCTCCTTAGTTTTTGTATTAGTCTGTAAGCTACATTTTTTGATGTTTGAAAAACAAAGAAAGAAAATATATTATGGCATGTGAAAATTACATTAAACCTGAAATATTAGTGTCCACAAATAAAATGTTATTGGAACACATCCCAATACTTTGGTTTAAGTATTGTCCCTGCTACTTTTGCAGTGGCCCACAAAGACTGAAATATTTACTTTATGACCCTTTTTTAAAAAAAGTTTGCTGACACCAACTTAGAAGAGTAAGTCTGGATGACTGGATGTTTAGGTTCTGACACATTTTTCAAAAGAAATTCCAAATAAAGCCAGTTGAAGTAGTTTATATTAAATTAAATATACACTATTTCAAATTATTTTAAATTACATTAATTTCTATGCATATAATAACATATATCCAACCATTTAACAAATGTTTAATTCACATATGCCAGACATTGCCTGTAGGAACTTTAAAAACATGGGAATGTATAAAGAGTAAAATAAAAAACTTCAGTAACATTCTTTACATAAGAACTTAGAGAGTTCTTATGCTCTCAAAAACATCAATGGAGTGCTTTGCACACCATTAAGAAATCAATAAATCTTTATTAGTGATTAATTTTGTTGAATTTTACACGTAGAATGTGTTTCCTGTTACGTGCTGAATGGCTCCATATGCTTATAAAGAGATAAAAGGAAATCACGTAGAGACAGCTTTATGATAAAAAAAAAAAAGTTAAATACTAAATGCAACTAGAAAGAGCTAATGGAGCACTGTGGTTGAAGGCAGGTCATGGAGCCAGACTGTCTGCCTTCAAACCCTGCTACACTATTTACTTCCTACCCAAGCTACACACAGAAGCACTCAGCTGGATGGATCACTCACTCTCTCTGGCTTTGGTTTCCTCATCTGTAGACTTCTGTGTCTGAGATGAAAGGATTTGTAAGGTCTCAAGAATTTTATGAACACATAAGTTTGCAGAAAGGAACAGATATGATGGATTTCACTTTTTAGCATTTTTATTAAGAGACATTGTTTGAGGTGGTGTAAGATACCAAGCAGATAAGAACGAGGTCAAATAAATATTTACCACTGGCTAAACATTAACCCTTGCTTTGTAAAATGGGATGAATTATTTTATCCTTCGTTTAAAAATAGGTTTAAAAATAGAAATGTTCACTTGTGTAGATATCAGTCCTTTTAGTTTTCAAAATTAAGTGATAAATAATAATATACTATTTATACTATTAATATATATTCAAAACATTATAGATAAGTTTGATATCTGAACAAGTTGTCTAGAACCATAAGCTGAGTAATTTTTTCATTAAATCAAAATATCTGGAAAACTCAATTTTATTCTTCAGTTCAAAACATGATTGATTTTAAGATATGTAGAGATGGGTAATAGCCCATTTTGGATAAATGTTTTTCAACTAGAGTTTTAATTTAGGATATGATACAATTTTCACTTTCCAGATGATTCTACTCTGACTTCTTAGTTGTCTTTAACATAGACCACTTCGTCCTGAAGGGTGGCTAGAGGTAGCTTTGCTCTTGGAACTGCAAAACTGCAGACAGGGTGCAGAAGTTAAACCATGGTGAGGCTTGCCCTGTTCAGTTCTTTGGAAGAGAAACTCCCAGGGAGAGGATATAGAGAGGAGGGAATGTTCTGGTCAGGGGTTTCAGATCATCTGAAGAATTTTTCTTTCTCAACTGTATAGGTGGCATTTCTTCTCAGCCAGGTGAAGAAAATATGTTAGAACTTCTACATAATACCTATAAAAAGTTTCACAACCTTTTATTGCTTGTTTACTTGAAACAACAAAGGATTATTTTTCTGAAAGCTCCCTCCAACTCTAATGTTCTATGCTACACAGTGGCACAGTTCTTAATTTATTCAAAGATGGTTGAGAGTGAATTGAGCAAAGGGGTTCATTCATGGAGACTTGCTTCTCTATGTTTCAGCCTCTTGGGATTCTCTCCTCCAGCCATATTGAACTTCTCTTTGTTTTTCTAATTGGCTATGCTTTTTCACTCCAGATCTTCAAACGCGATGTTTATTTTGCCTAAGAACTCATTCCCTACCTCTTTGCATGGCTAATTCCAACTGCTTAAAATTCCTTTATTTGACATTACTGGTACCTCATAGATGCCAACCTCCTTCCAGGCTTTGCTGAAACAAACTTTTTCTAGGAAACCTTTCCTGGCTCTCTAACTAGTTAGAAGCTCTTCGTCCACGCTCCACAGCAACCTGTATTTCTATAATGGCCCTTAGCATACTTTATTGTTTGTCATTGCCAATTTCATTGTCTTATGGACTTGACTTTGAACTTTAGGGAAAGCAGAGAATCATTTCCACCTTTGTCTATTCCAGGGGCCCAACATAGTATCTGGCATAAAGCAGCTGTTAAAAGATTTGTGTTGAGTGAATACCAAAATAATTACCAGAGATTTTAGTATAGGCATGCACATAAACAGAACTCCTTTAGAAGAAAAAAAAATGAATTGAATTTGTTTGGTCTGAAATTCACTTCTGCACCAAGTTCATTAGCCCAGTTCTTTGAATGCCACTAATACTTAGCTCACTGATAAAGCTCAGATATGAAGAAAAGATGTTTGAAAGAAATAAAACATCATTGGAAGGGTTATATATATTTTTAAAGATTTATATATATTAGAGAGAGAGCATGAGTGGGAGGGATGGAGGGAGGGGGAGAGAGAATCTCAGGCAAACTCTCTGCTGAGCAAGGAGCCCGACTCGGGGCTCAATATCACGACCCAAGATCACCACTCCAGGATCACGATCTGTGCCAAAACTAAGAGTCAGAGGCTTAACCCACTTTGCCACCCAAGTGCCCTTGAAAGGGTTATATTTATAATCATCATATAGTTGCATGACCAGTTAAAACTATAGTATTTTCTAGTGCTTCATGATTACTACAAAGAACTAGTAACTCAAAAGTTCTAAAAACTGCAATCACATTTTATCTTAACTGAAACATAAAAAATCTATCCTGTAATAATATCATTTATTTGGTATCTGTATTAGCTAGAGTGACCAAAGTACCATAGACCAGGTGGCTTAAACAACAGAAATTTATTTCTCACTCTTCTGGATCAGGGTCAAGCAGATTTGATTTCTGGTGAGGACTCTCATCCTGGTTTGCAGATGACCGTTCTTGCTGTATCCTCACATGGCCATCTTCTGAGGACATACACTGGGAGACAGCAGGCTTTCTGGTGTTTCTTATATGATCAGGGCTCATTTTATGACTTCATTTTAATTGCTTTCTTACTCTAAATATAGTCACATTGGAGATTAGAACTTTACTATACAGGGGATCCCTGGGTGGCGCAGTGGTTTGGCGCCTGCCTTTGGCCCAGGGCGTGATCCTGGAGACCCGGGATCGAATCCCACATCGGGCTCCCGGTGCATGGAGCCTGCTTCTCCCCCTGCCTGTGTCTCTGCCTCTCTCTCTCTGTGACTATCATAAATAAATAAAAACTAAAAAAAATTTAAAAAAAAAAAAAAAGAACTTTACTATACAAATTTTGGGTGATCCAATTCGTCCTGTGGCTTTATCATTCTAAGATAACATTTTAAGTAATTCAGCTTAAAGTCTGGAAAGTATTCTTTTTGCACGTATAACACAAAGTAGTGTTGGTCCATTAAAAAAAAAAAAGTCCCTCCACCTCCCTCTGCCCCAGTAAAGCCCTGATATGATGATGTAGGGAAGATTATTCTTCTAAAATTGGGAGTAACAGTCAACTACCTTGGTACTATCTTTACAGGAATTGATAGTATCTGGCCAGATTTCATACAAAAGCATTTCCTCTTGAACTTTTAGTGTAATCTCATTTAGACTTTAGACCTGGTCATGAACTCAGATATGGTCCCGTCTGCTCCCTTACTCAAAGATGAGGAAATTTAGTCCCAAACAGCCTGTGTTACCCAAATTCTTTAGCAAGTTATTCAAAACTTTTCTCAATTTGTCTCAACTTACATTTTATCTAAAGTATCCTTCTCCTACACTGTGTATTTTCGTCATACCAGATTACTGGCGATTACCTTTCATGGTCCTAATTGAAACCCCTCCAGATGCTTCTGCCAACACTCCTCAAACAAAACTAGTTATCTATTTCTCCCTGTCTCTTCAGAATTTTTCCAAAGGCTTGCATATCATTTCTCAAAGTATATCATCATAATTTGTATAAATTATATTTTCTATTAAATTATGAGCTTCTTGAAGTCAGCAACTGGCTGTATATGCACCAGTCCTACCCTATAATACCAGTCCTAACCTATAGTACAGGACTTTAATAAATGATTTCCAAACTTCATTTCTGAAGATCACATGGATAATAAGTGGTGCATTAATAATGGGAATTCTGACTTCCTGACCAGTCAGGAAGTACTGACTGGTACTCTTTTTCTCCCTCCTAGGTTGTATTTCACTTTTAAGATGCTAGTTTTAGAGTTCTAGAAGATCTTCTGGGTCAAAGCACTTTATAAGCAAAAGTCAGAGAAGCGTCAGAAAAGTTCTTCCCTGAGTCAGAGGTTATATCCTAACTCACGTGTTTGAAACCTACGTGTTTCAAATAGGCCATCCCAGAGAAAAATGTTATATTTCTTATTGGGCAAATTTACCCAACTACTCGGCACCAAAAGCCAAGTTTGACATCTGTTGTTATGACTCCAGCTTGCAGGGGAACTATGCAAGGCTTGAGCTTGGTCACGTTGTAAGATGCCTTATAGAAAAATCACCGATGCCCTGAAGAGATTAAAGGTCAATGAAGTTAAGCCTGGAGCAATTGTTCTCTGAACTCTGGCACATTCTTACTGGTTTTCTGCCGTTTTATTGTGTTTGGCCTTTCCTTTATGGTTTAGCAAGGATTGTGAAATGCTGAATAAAGCTCAAGAAGACATGTTGATTCTCCTTTTGTGAGTCAAATCATAATTCTTCAGAATTTTCTCTCTTGAGAATTACAATAGTTGAGATATTTTTGTAACAGATAAGCCAAACTCTTAAAAAAATTGGGATGAATGAAAAATACCTATTTTTTTTCAATGCCATGTGAGTACCCTGGATTAGTAACATATTAGAAATTTTGCAATTCTCTAATGACATAAAAATACTTGGAAGAAATTAGAAGAGGGCAACTGGATAATAAAAAGTATATAAATTCCACTTAGGATACATATTTTATTAAAATACCTGCATATATATTCTCATAAATTAGGTTTTATCTTGAAAGAGATAAGAATTTTCTGTAATTCCCCCAGGTAAATCTTTAAAGGCTAAACTTTCTATAGCATGTTACTTTTATAACGAATATTGTTCTATCTACTTTAAGTTTCTCTGGAGCCAACAGCTGTAAGTCAGAAAAATTCAACTCACTAGTTAATTGAAACTGATGGTGTCAGAAAGTCTCTTTCCCACATATGTAAAATCCACATGTAAAATATACCCATATATAAAATTACATGTACATAGATGTTTTTATTTATAAATGATAAAGTAACCTGAAGAACTTTGCTAAAGCTTTAATCAGCTTCCATCTCAAATTATCAGTTTTGTTTCCTCCAGTTTTGTTTCCTTTCCTGAGACTGCAAAGTATAAGTGCTTTCTTGGTAGAAGGATGAGGGATGACCTTTGCTTTGCATTTAGTCCAAAAGTCCTTGATTTCTCTGGTAAGTATTTTTTTCTTATTTGTTTCTTTAGCAATATGGATTATCATTAATTTGCTTCCTATGTTTTCTCCTGATCTATAGTACATGAGAGAAATATCATGAGTTCCTTTTTTTCCTTTTTCTTTTTTTTAAGATTTTCTGTATTTATTCATGAGAGACACACACACTTCACAGAGAGAGAGAGAGAGAGAGAGAGAGAGAGGCAGAGACACAGGCAGAGGGAGAAGCAGGCTCCATGCAGGGAGCCCGATGTGGGACTTGATCCCGGGTCTCCAGGATCAGGCCCTGGGCTGAAGGCGGTGCTAAATCGCTGAGCCACCCTGGGCTGCCCCCTTTTTCCTTTGAAAGAATAAACATTAAAATATTTTTCCATTTTATCCATTATAGTAAAACATAAAATTCCTGCTAAGGAAGGAGCCAAATAAAAATGCTAACCAAATAATAAATGCTAAAAGATTTTCCTTTTATATGAATTCTAGCACCTAAGATGGTCATTTCCTTCTTCTTTTTTTTTTTTTTCTTTTTGTATACACTCACTGCCAAAGTTATTCAACTTAAGACTATATTCTGCTGCAAGTTTGTGGACAGTATTTGATTGCAAAATTATCTGAAAGGTAATGCTTATTTTATCATGCAAAAGCAAAACATTTACAAGTGATCTTTTTAAACAGTATTTGTTCTCTGGTCTCTTTGTGGTCTCACAAAACTTGCCCCATAAGCTGATCCGGAATTCCTGGTAATTGAAATGGATTATTTTGTATCCTCAACCCATCAATTTAGCTTTATTGGGTAATGTTACGTTCAGGTAATGCTATACAAATCAGGGCAAATGAATTTTACTTCAAAGACCTGGGACTCGGGTTTTAAGTGAAAAGGCCAGTTCTGTTGGTGATGTGCACCTGTAGTTCTGCTTGAGGGTGGTGGGAATCTTGACTATCTGAAGGGGTGAAGTGTACTTTCAGCCAGTCAGCAGAACTGAACTCATTCCAAATGAAGCATCAGAGAGGAGATCTCAGCAAATCTAGTGATGTTGAAATCTGTCTGGAACAGTAATCCTAAAGCTGCTTTTGTGACATCCAAGAGTGCCTTCAATTATCTAAGGAGTTTTGCAAAATGCTTTAAAAAAGTCTCAAAATACAATTAACTATTTATTACCAAAAAAAGATTTAAAATAAAATAAAAATACCAACCATGCCATGATCTCAGAAGATGGGCAGTGTCATAAAGTGAGGCAATGAAATACTATTGAAACTTTTAACAAGTTGGAGGTTTACATTCTAAAGCATTATAGTACGTACTAGAACACATGTGAAGTTTAACTAATACAGTTCAGGTTGTCAGGGAATGAATAAACAGAATGTCCCAGAGACTGCAAATATGGTTACACATGATAGAGTTCTACGTGGAAATTGAATGCGACAACTGCTAGTTGAAAGACTTGTTATGAAGAGCTACTGCACCAACAATTAAAAGTGAGTATGCGCCTCCAGCCCAGGGCGTGATCCTGGAGACCCAGGATCGAATCCCACGTCGGGCTCCCTGCATGGAGCCTGCTTCTCTCTCTGCCCTTCTCTCTCTCTCTGAGTGAATAAATAAATAAATCTTAAAAAAAAAGTGAGTATGCCATAATCTCCATATTCGGGAATTTAGAAAGCCTTCCTCCCAGTTTCCCCATTTATCCCAAAACTGGGAAGAATGCTTTCTTTGCCCATCTTCATATGAGACACAACCTGGGTTCAAAAGACGTAGTTGCTAGAGCAATTTATTTCATATTTCTGAGTCTTAGTTTTCTCCTCTGTGAGATGAATATAATACTATCCACCTTGCTGGATTATTCTGAGAATTCAATGCACATAAAACACTCAGCTCAGAGCCTTTCCCAGAGTGAATATTCAACTCATAGTAGTCTACCTGACAGTGGCATGTGACCCTGTCTATACATCAGAATCACCTGGAAAAATTTAGAACATACTGCTGCCAGGGCTCTACTATAAACCAATTAAAATCAGAACCTGGGGTTAGGGACCATACATTGGTCTTATAAAAACTCCCCAGGAGATTCTAATTGCAGCCAGAGTTGCAAACCACTAAGCTATCCAATTAGTCTACCAATGGTTCTTAACCTTGGCTGTGCATTGAAATCATCTGGGAACTTAAAAATACTGATGCCTGGGTTACTGCTTCTGATTTAATTGGTAAAAGGCTTACCTTGGGAACTGGGAGTGTTAAAAAGTTCTCCAGTTAATTTTTTTTAACCTCACTTTTTGAGATCTGACTGACATACAAAAACTGTCATATTTAAGATATACAACTTCATGAGTTTAGAGATAAGTATACACCATAAAACCGCCACCACAGTCAAGGCCATAAATATATCCATCACCTCCAAAAGTTCTTTCCAACCCTTTATTTATTTAATTTATTTTCCCCCAGTTAATTCTAATGTGTTCCAGGTTGAAGACCACATAGAATCAGGAGGATAACACTTATTCTGTGCATTCTGGTTGCATAGTGTGTTTCTCTTAAAACGAATCTATTTTTCTGATTATGCAAGTAATCCACATCCTAACAAATTATTAAATGCTGAAAACCATGAAAAAATAATAATTAAAAAAATCTATAACCTTACTGCCCAGATACTGACATCATGAACAGTTTGGTTTATTTCCTTCTTTGTATGCTGTTTTACATGGTTGGGCTCATGTTCTATATAATATTATATTCCTTTTCTTTCTTTATAACACAAGCATTTTCCATGGAATTTAATACACATTTCAAGTTTTATTTATTTATTTATTTATTTATTTATTTATTTATTTATTTATTTTTTAAAGATTATTTATTCATGAGAGGCACAGAGAGAGAGAGAGCGGCAGAGGGAGAAGCAGGCTCCATGCAGGAAGCCCGACGTGGGACTCGATCCCAGGTCTCCAGGATCATGCCCTGGGCCAAAGGCGACACTAAACCCACTGGGCCACTGGGGCTGCCTTCAAGTATCATTTTAAAGAAGTAGCTTAAGGGTGCCTGGGTGGCTCAATGGTTGAGTGTCTGCCTTTGGCTCAGGTCATGATCCAAGGGTCCTGGGATCAAGTCCTGCATCAGGCTCCCCACAGGGAGCCTACTTCTCCCTCTGCCTATGTCTCTGCTTCTCTCTGTGTCTGTCATGAATAAATAAATATAATCTTTAAAAAAATAAAGAAGTGGCATAAACGTCTCCTTTACATATTATTTTGAATATTTCAAAGAAATTTCTGGACAAACTATTTAGGAACTTTTTTGGCAAACTCCCCCTACCAAAATTAAATGTCCCTCCTGGTGGGGTAGGAAGGAATAGACTCAATGTTCTTGTTCTAGACAGAACTCCGAAGACTGACAACAGTACTGCTGCCCCAGTTCTCCTCATCAGTCACATTTATTTATAAGTTATCTTCTATAAGGAAGTCATGGCATTAGAAGTTGGGCATGGGCTCAGGCAACGATTTTATTGCTAGGTTGACCTCAGATAGGTTTCCAATAGTCAAGGAAGCAGAAAGAGGAATCAAGAATGTCCTAAAACCAGAGAAATAAATCCAAGCTCACAGCCATAAAGCCACTGGACACAATAGATGCCAACCACTAACATTTTGAAAAATGAACAGAATTTTCCAGTTTCTTGCCCCAAAGGAGGAAAGTAGTAAGATGTGGCTTAAGTTGAATCTGCTTACAGTGCAGAAGTGAATCAGCATGTAGTAGACTGCAGACAAAATCTACGGGGAAGGTGAACTTGATGCTCCTAGAGGACATGAAGCCTAGCTGACTTGCCAGCAGACAACCAATAAAAGTGGAGTAAGAGCTTGTGTTTGGGAGACTTGTAAAGTCCTGTCTTGGGAAAATTTCCTTGACCTCTTCCAAAGTGGAGGAAACCAAGTATGAAATTAGAACACTCTGTCTTGGTGCAGTTAAATTTCTGGGTACTCTCTAAAGTGGGGAGCCAAGTGCCTGACAATGCAATAATTTCAAGGATAAGCCTGAAATTAGAGGTGAGTTCTGGTGTAGGTTAACCTTTCCTGGATGCATTAGCTCACATCTCTTCCACTCCTGAAGAGGGGCATCTATTCCTCATAGTCCATGATTAATTATCCACTCTCTAGTGTCTAATTTTTAAATATATGTTAGCCCTGTTGCCAAAACAAAACTATAAACAAAGGGAGGTGTGGAAAACGGAAAGGGAACTTACATTATGTTTAGAATGAAACTCACACTTAGCAGAGTCTGCAGGCCCTGTGTGATCTAGCTGCTTACCGCTCATCAGCCACATTGGCCTCTTCCTGTTCCTTCAGCATTCCACACTCTTTCCTGTCTCAGGGCCTTTGCCCTGGATATTTCCTGTCTAGAAATCTCTTCTCCTGGCTTTTTTCCTCCACAGGGCTGGCTTCTTCTCATAATTTAAATGTTCCAGATTCCTAGAGAGGCCTTTCTAGACTACCCTATCAAATGATTTACTCCCTCATATCTCTGTTTTCTCAATTACACCCCTCTGTTCATTACTTTATCACCATGCTTTCATTCATTTTTCTGTAATTGTGCATATTTGCCACCTCCGTGCATGGTATGGGCATACAATAGTTGCTCTCTACCACCACAGAGCCTAAACTTTAGTGGAGGACATAAACATTAATCACAAAACTAATTGCAAAATCCTAATTCTGTTAATATCTACAAATGAGAGCCCATGGAACTAACTGGCAAGTATTTCACGTGGGATTTCTCTGCGGTTTATTATTGATCTCTCACTTGAATATTTGCTCCCTGAGGGCAGAGTCTTTGCTTTGTGTCCAGTTCTGCATGCTAGCCCCAGAGCAAGCATGCTTTGGAGACTTGAGGTCATTGAATAAATGGATACTAAACATCTCCATTTATTCTTTCTTTCAAAAACATGGTAACCATGCGAACTACGTTCAATTATCCCTATCATGAATTAATAGCATTGAAACTCAGATGTGGATGGAACTGGAGGGTATTATGCTGACTGAAATAAGTCAATCAGAGAAGGACAGACATTATATGGTCTCATTAATTTGGGGAATATAAAAAATAGTGAAAGGGAATAAAGGGGTAAGAGAAAATCTGTGGGAAATATCAGAGAGGGAGACAGAACATGAGAGACTCCTAACTCTGGGAAACGAACAAGGGGTGGTGGAAAGGGAGGTGGTTGGGGGTTTGGGGTGACTGGGTGATGGGCACTGAAGGGGGGGCACTTGATGGGATGAGTACTGGGTGTTATGCTATATGTTGGCAAATTGAACTCCAATAAAAAGAAATTAAAAAAAAGAAGCATAGAAAAAAAAGAAACTCAGATAAGAAATTAATCCAAGGTCATAAAGCTGGTGACAGAACTGAAATTGAACCTAGTTATTATTTCAAGTCATTGTTTTTTTCATTATACAAAGGGCATAGAAAAGTCAAAAGAAGAAGTTATTATAAGTTGTTTTACTATAATGTAGAACTAAACTCATTGGTTAAATTGTTTTCACATGTTTTCCCTATAAAATCAAAATAAAAAACCAAACAGACCAAAAAACCCCACTATCATGCAAAAGAATCCTACAACTTCATTTCCCAGTAGCATTGTGGGACCAACAAAATCTAACCTTGCCAAGCATGCTCAAGTATTTCTTAGTGTTTGGTGATTGCAAAACTGGATTTCATTTGGATCTCTTTACATTTGGCACCAAAATGATAACTTGAAAGATCAAGAACAAAGATGTATGCTTGTGTGGCATTTGCTTTACTTGGCTAAAGGAAACCAGGTACAAAGGTATATGCTCTCTTAACTCTTTCTCTACTCTAAGAAGTTCTCAGAAATTTGAAAGGAAGTCCTACAGTGATTTCTTTGTTACTTATGACTTGAATGCCAGCAGGGAGGGGGTGTGTGTTTGTGTGTACATGCATGTGTGTGTGTGTATACACATGCACAGATGTGTATTTTGCAAACATGTATGCTTTCATCTCTTCTTTTTTTCTCCGCCTGGGACTTCTCCTTCCAGATCATGGATAACACAGTGCCAGATTCCAGTTTTAAAGGAAAGGCAGGAGAGTGAGGGAAACCAGAAAACAACTACTAAAGTGGTTTCTGGTCCATAGTCTCGAATAACGCACTGAACTCTTCATGGAACAGCAGCCCATTGCTTTCTCTTCAGACTTGCTCTCATGGTTTATTCCTCCTCAGAGTCAAACATTATTTCTAAGTTTCTAGGCCCCTGGGTAATATTATTCCTACATCCCCTCTTGCTTGGTGGCCCTGAGTACTGGCACATACATAAATCTCTAAGCTCACATGGATTCCCTTTATGGGATAGGGATAGGTGATTTATACATTTATCATATGCTAGAACTTCTTTCCAAACATTTCAAAGATGAGTCAAAAGTAAACACCTGTATAAATAAAAATATGTGTATTTTGAGGAAAATTGTCTCATGTCTAACTCAAAACAATAAGAACTGTCATCTAAGAAATCCTGTTGTCTAAAGCACTTGCAGAATTTTCCCATCATATTTAATGAATCTCATATTTTGCCAAGGATTAAACTCTTGATATATTTGAGATTGCATGGTAAATCTGTGCCCAAAGACTTTCAACACTTTCTTTAACTGGGACAAATGCCTTCCTGTTCTGATACTTAATCTACATTTAATCCAATCTGTATTTTATTACTATCATCCTTAGCCATCCAATTCCACCTTTAATTTCCATTTCCCAATCTCTATCCTATTACTAGCCTTTACCTAGATCAAGAGAATGCCCTGTAGGGATACTTTTGTTGACATAAATTGAGAGAAAAATACTCCGAGTTAAAATGATTACCTCTGTCCACGCCAGGCTACTGGATATAATCAGTCAAGTGCCCACATGGATTGCTAGTATCCAAAGTTATGTATGAAGAGCTGATCCATCTCTTTAAACTGTGTGTTATCCTTCCTTGTAGGTGGAATTACTGCCCTCAGTTCACCTCCAGATACTAAGATATTTCTAGGATCCTCTGGAAAGTCAGATGATTCTGTGCCTTTACCCTGCTGTAGGTGTGATTGGCCCGCAAACATAAGACCCCTTTGAACACATTGGAGGGACAAATGCCAGATGCCTAAGGTGCCACAGATTTCTCTTTTGAGAGTCTTGGAGTCTGCCTTCCTCAATTAACCGCTCACAACACCTTCATTGTATACCACTGAGCAAGCACTTGCGAGACGGTGTTGCTTCTGGGTTTCCAGACATGTGTCATTTCCACCGCATATTTAGTAGCACATAACTGCCTGAAGTGGGGAGGCCGGAATGTGAGGCATGTCTCACAGCGGAGTAGGGTTTTTATTTAAAAAAAAAAATATCACTCAACTGCTAATGGAAACGTCAACCTCCCGGCCCTATTCTTAAAAATAAATAAATACAAGGAGTTCCCCGTGTGAGAGGCACATTAGGGACGCAAGATATTCATTTCCATGAAGTCACTCACAGCAGGCCTGTCTGGAAAAATGCTTTCATCTTCTGCAAAGGAAGGGGGGGGGGGGGGATGTATAGCCAGAAGGTTTAAAGACCAAGGCTCTGAAGTAGAGTGTGAAGTGGGAAAAGCGATCTTTTAGTCAGGTGAGTTTAGGCCAAACCAGATTAATTTCTACACTTCATCTCATTGTGTGCTACACAGAAACCAAAGAATTATGATTGGTGGAAGAGAAGCCTCTGGTGGTCAAACTGGGTATCTCACAGTCCTGCTGTTCCTATGGGGACCCCAGGGGTGAAAGAGGGCGGTTGAGGTAGTGGGGTGCCACATTGCTTGGGCTAGGACAGCTCTGATCTGCATCATGGATTGTGGTCTGCTTTAATTCATTTAACACATATCATTGAGCATCTACTACTACGATGTGCTGGGCACTGTTCCAACTATGGTGACATGGTAATGATCTAGATACACATGGCCTCATGGGGCCTGTGGTCTGTGCATGGTTCTTTGTGGGCTGGTGGGAGGTGTGTGAATAGGGAGTTTCTACTGTTAAAATCCTGAGTGGTGTTCCAACATGCTCATTTTAAGGATGAATAAGCTGACGCTCAGAAATAGAGTCCTACGGCTAATTAGCTGAAGAGTTGATGACAGAATGTAGAGGCCTTGACTTACACTCCAGTGCTATTCCTTCCCAGTTCAAACAGGAAGAGAACAAAGTTTAAAAATTGGAAATTTGCTCAGCTAGAGAGGATGTGAATTTTGGTCCATGAACTTCCCCTGACACGGTTTTATCTCCATTTCTATCATCTTGAGTGCTCTGTTCAAGATGCAGTCAGGGCTGTACATCCACCCAACCTTGTACATGAGGAAGATTAGATGCACAGCCTTGTCCCTCCCAGACCAATGTCTCCGTTTCCCTTCTGAGGGGAGGTCATCTGGCTGCAGTTTATCCCAGGGGAGCCCTCATCAGTCCCCCTCCATCCATGTGGCCCTACTACACAATCATCCCTGTGAAATTGCTGGGACTCTCTTGCATTCTCGCTGAATTGCATCACTTCCTTCCTTCCTTTCTTGTATGAACAGGCAACACTTTCTCTCCAGCCCCCATCCCAGCCTGCTCGTTCTCCCAAACCACTGACTTTGCCTCTTTCCCCTTTCCTCTCTATTTTCCCTTGAGGCTATGTTACTGTATTGTATAATGCTGAAAACTAGAAGAGAGGTAGGATAAAATTCCGTTTATTTCTCTTTTGATTTTGTGCTTCTGCCTTGTTCTCTCATTCTCTGCTTAAGATCTCTCACCCTCTTCTAATTTAGAGTTCAGCTTTAGTCCTGGTCACTTGACCTGCCTGTTGTGTGTCTCTCCCCCTTCACAGCATCTGTGATCCTGTCTCCTGGCAAAGTTAGCTCTGCTCAGGCTCACATAAAGAAAGGCGACCTGCAAGGTTTGCAACTCAGGATGTGGAGAGCTCCTTACTCAGCCAGCCCAGACCTTGACCTGCTAGGAAATGTGGCACAGAGAATTGCTGGTCATGATCCCACACTGTCCTCAAAGATCCTGTGACACACTCAGCATCCTGTTCTGGGAAGCTGCCTGCACATTAGCTCACACATCTCTACCCTCAATGGAAGGGAAGCAAAAAGCAGCCTGCACCTACTAAAGATCTTTTCCTGAACTATTTCTTTGTGCAGCACTGTTTCTTTATTACAGCAGCAAACCAAAATGTTGCCTGCTTGGTTTTGAAAAGTTTTTTTTTTTTTTTTTTTTTAATGCAGACTAACATACTGAATCTTTCCTTGCCCTCTAACCCTACAGGTCAGGTTCTCTGTAAGATTTAATGACACAGTTTATGGAAATCACACTCTGTGACTTATTCATCTCTTTTGTATTTTTCTGCATCTGAATTGAGTTACTGGAGGCTGAAGGCAGCAGCCTTGGCCTATCTGCCAGCACCATTGTGAAGAAGGCAGAAGAGAAGAGAGTTGCAAGAGAGCCTCAGAGTTAAATTTGCAAATGAGGATAATGTGATATTATTAGAACAAGAGCCTTGGGAAAGTTTTCAATTTAGAGAGCGATGCTATAGAAATACACACACATTCTCTTCTAGCCCCAGTTAGGATCAATGATTGTGTGGGGTCTGAATAAGTGTGCATGGCATTAGGGCTGTTTTCTATGTTAAGCTGGTAAGCTAGTCAAAGACCAGATATTTGACCCTGGCTTCAAGTGACCGCTGTGTTCCAAACAGCTGAACTGATTCCAGTAAGACAGAAGTCAAGAGTGGGAAGGATTAGAGCTGTTTTGTTTTGGAAGAAATGATAGGGAATTTTCAAATGGATTAGGTTTTGATCCTCACTTCTGAGCTGAGAGAGTAATGTCCCACAGTGATAAAGTGCCCTTAAACACCACGTCTTCTATCTCCTTGGGGCAGTTTATTTTCCATTACGCCAAACCCCCGAGTCATGTGGTATCTCTTTCTTCCCACAGAGCCTTGGCATCTTCTCCTTCACGGTAGGGGGCATCTCTAGCAGACTGAAGTGTTGCCTTCATACGTCATGTGATGTCACAACAATAAGGTCACACTTATTATTTACTGTAGACAGATCATGAAGGACCTGTGGTTGAGACAGTGGATTATTACCCACCTGAAAATGCAAAACAGTTTTTTCCAATGTGGAAAAAAATTCTTACGAAATGCCAGTGTTCTATCAGAGGACACGTTCCATTCAAGCTGTTCTTACTGTATCCTGGGCAGGCCTGTCCAGTCCTGGGAGGGGGACCTAGTGACTGGATGGACACGAGGTTCTGAGCCTTTAGGCTAAACAGCCCTCACAGGTGGTTAGGAGAGTATTGGATTTTTCCCAAGCAAAGAGAAGCGGTACTGAAGTGAGCAGTGCTTTTCTTGCTCAACTGTTCTCTGACAATGTTTAGACATGTAGGCATGCAGGGCAATGCTGTGTATGGCTGCCTTATCCATGTTCCCAAGTGCCTACAGAACATATTGTGTCTTCAACCTTCGACCTCTTTCTATCTCCCAGCATGCTGCGCATAATGTAGATGTGTTGAATTGGACTGAGCCTCAGATCGGTTCACTCTTTCTATTCAATCTACTGATTTACTTCCTTTTATAGTCTAGTGAGTTCAGTACTATTGACTTTGGGAAAAAAAAAAAGGATGATAGTCATTCTCAATAAAGTCATCAAAGACTGGTTTTTCTGTTGTTGTCAAAGAGGCAACTTTCACTGCTTATCTAGTTCCCTTGGTTCTTCTGCAGCACTTAAAAGTTTAACCAGGCCCTCCTTCCCAAAGCTGTGTCCCTCTGTAGTCTGTGACAGCGCTTTTCATAGATACCCCAATTGACTTTCCTCTGTAGACTGCTCTCATGCTTCCAGTAGCTCCGGGAAAAAGCTCAGAAGTCATCCTGGATTTCTTTCTCTCACAGATGACATTCAATATATCGGAATTTCTGTTTGTTCTCCCCTAAAAATATATCTATAATATGCCAGTGTTTGCCACCACCACTGCTACTAAGGCCTAGCCACCATCCTGTCTTGCCGGGACGGTCATGCGTGCCTTCTGGGGGCCTCTCTGAAGCCCTTGCCCTGAAAGGCTATTCTGACAGCCGGCAGAGTGGGCCACTTGAAGCCTAACCAGATCATGAAACATCTCTCCTGAGAACCCTCCTCATATGAGGAGGAGGGTTAGGCTTCTCATCTAACTCAGAATAGAAGTGAAAGTTGTCCCTGTGGCTTGCAAGGCTTTCCCTGCTTTGGTCCCTCTTCCTTGCTCACTGGGCCCTAGCTTACTCCCCTTTGCTGAGTTTCCCAGCACAGAGGGTGGGTGGGCTCCTGCCTTGAGCCTTCCTCACTTTCTGTTCCTGCACGTGCAGTGCTCTTCCTCAGCCACGTATGCGGTTTGCTTCCCTATTTGCTTCCAATCCTTACTTAAACAGTCAACTTCATAATGAGGCCCACCCTGATCACTGTCTGAACACCCACATTCTACTCCTTCCTCCTCTCTTTTCCTTGAACATATCATTATTACAAATTCTAATATGCTTTTTCTGGTTGTTTTCTTTTCCCTCCATTTCCTATCAGCTCTAAAAGAACAGGGACATATAATTATTGCCATCACTTTTGTCTATTGATGTGGTATTTGTTCTAGAGAAAGATGCTCCGTAAGCATTTTTTGAGTGACTAAGTGGCTGAATGTTGGTGTTTCCCAGGGTTTTCTATCTTTTCTTACATCACTGGGCAATCATTTCATGTTTAAAATCAGTTATCTGCAGATAACACTCCATGGCAGATTTCTCCTTGGAGCTCCAGACACTTAAGCTTAAACTGCCTCCTAGACATTGCTCTTGGCCTTTGCATTCACTAGGACTCTCTCCTACAAATGTCTTAAGCATGTTGACTTGCATAACTGAAAAGTCCCGTTGTACGACTGTCTTCAGATGTGGCAGAAAGCAGGGGTCACACAATGTTATGAAAACCTACTTGTTCTTGCTTCTCTAGATTGTCTACATTCTTAGTTTCTGCTGCTGCGGGGGGGGGGGGGGCAAGATGGCTACAGTAGCTGCATTTGCATATTCTTATGACTCTAATTCCCATGCAGAGGAGAAAGCCTGTTTTCCATAGGTCCTGAAAATTCCTCATATTCAAACCCTAACTGGACTAGCATAGAGCATGTGGATCCCAGCCTCCCTCACTCGGCCATCAGCAACACAGACGACACACATTCACACACACACACACACACACACACACACACACACACTCCCACGTCACTTTGGCCATTGGCTGCAGCCCTGGCTCTGATCTGGATCACATGCCGTACTCTTAGGGGCAACCTTGCCTTTTCACATAAACTGGGTATTGTGGAGGGATCCTCAAATGAAAATCAGCAGTAGTTTTCAGCAGAAGGGAACAAGGATGCCAAAGATTTTCCCTGTCTTGGAGTTATTATCATCTAGCTGCTCAGTCATTATGAGGTCTTGGTTCCTTTCTCCTCTTTATATCCACCATATCACTTTTGTATAGAGATTATAATTCCTTAATATACTTTAAATCTATCCATGCCTCCTCCTTAGCATTCCTACCATGGAGGCTTCCATCTTTTACTTTGTGCCTGGATTGCTATGAAAGCCTTCAAAATAGTGCCTCTCTTAGAGCCATTCCAATGCATTCCCTCTCTATTCAGAAGAAACTTTGCCAAAATGCAGGAATGATCGCCCTGCTTCCCAATGTCCTTTGCTGGAATTCACTCATTTTCCTTGTCACCTTGTCATAGTGTAGAAGATACTTTTTTTTTAAAAAAGGTTTACTTATTTATTTTAGAAAGAAGGGGACGGGGAGACAGAGAGAGAGAGGGAGAGAGAGGGATAGGGAGAGAGAGAGAGAATGAACAAGGGGAAGGAGCAGAGGGAGAAGGAGAAGCAGACTTCCCACCAAACAGGCAGCCTAATGCAAGGCTCAATCCCAGGACCTTGAGCCCATGACCTGGGCCAAAGGCAGATGCTTAACTGCCTGAGGCACCCAGGCGCCCCTAGGAGACACTTTTGAAATCTGACTCTAACTGGCCTCTGCAGCCTCTGTGTTGAGTTCAAAGCTCCTGCACTTGTGCCAGACCGAACCATCTGCTAGTCTCCACATGTGTGTGTGTGGGGGGGCTTTCTCACCTCTGTCTTTGCTCTCACTCACTGCTTAGCCTGGAAATCTCTTCTCTTTGCTCTCTACACCTTCACCAGGGTAGAACCATCTGTCTTTAAATATTAAAGAAATATTTGAGAGCACCTACTGCATACCAACTTTTCCCAACTGCCTCACAACTAGCCTAGGTGTTCTTCCCTGCCTCCCTTGAGTTGAGATTAGTTGTTTATTAGTGTGTCTCTCTGTTTAACTCTGAGCTCTGTGAGGAAGCCTATTGTTTCTCAAGTATCTAGCACAATGCTTGGCACACAGTAGGCACTCAAGAAATGATTACTAAATAAGGAAATAAAATGTCAAATAACCAGCAGGTAATAGGAGGTGTCTAAAAGCATTTTCTCTACTGAGCAAGTACATTATAAAAGGATCCAATAAAAGCTGTGCTGCTTTAATGATTCATTTTCAAGAGCCAAGTCCTTTTGAGATTATGTTCACTGGAGAGTAATGGAGACAGATAATGAACACCTTACAATAGATTGAGGATCATTCATTTGATCTGAGATTTGAGATTTTGCTTATTGGGCAATAGTCATATCTCCCTACCATTTATATTGCATTTGTTACTTCTTTCAAAAAATGTGTGCATGTGTGTTTTGATAATGGGAAATGGAATACTAAATGTCTGGAAATATGGGGCCAAAGAGAATTGACCTTTATCCTGGATCATTTTAAAGCCCCAGAAAATTCCAAGTCAAGGGTTCAAAATCATGCTTTCCCTAAAAATTGCTAATAAAGATTAAACATTTACAGAGAAATGTGCAATCAGTATAAATCATTGTTTCTGTGGGTAGCCTGTTTACGACCACTTTGTACACAAACAGCAGCATTGTTCTACGATTGGTAGTCAGTACACTAGCATTCCAAGAAAATGTCCAAACAAATTCTTCTATGGTGATGTGGAAAGAACATCATTTCTTCAGAGGCGCCAACACAGTGCAGAAATCCCTTCTTTGAGTGTTTATATTCATCATTGATGAAAACTGATGTTTACTTGCTGCCATTTGAATTATTACAATTGCAAGACAAAGTTCATGAACTTTCTGTCATATTTTAACCAAATACTGAAGTATTTCCTCATCTTCTCAAGCCCAAAAAATGATAACCATGCCATTGATAAAAGACAAAACAAAACAGGAAAATCAATAGAGGTATATGAGACTTTGTTTTAAAAGAATCAGTCTTATTAGTTCATCTTAATATACTGTTGAGCACAAGATTTTTGCTCAGAAAGAGGCCTGTGCATTAAGCTAAGCCAGAAAAACAAATTTACCAGGAATATATTTATTTCTAGTTTATAATATATGTTCTTTGGAAATTTTCCAATGAAGAAAGATGATTAGGGTACAATAAATACCAAGACCTGGCATCCACCATGAGATGGCTTGGAAAGCAGAAACCAAGCCGTATAGCAACAGAAGTAGCAAAGATGACTATAGCCGAAACCCAAATGACAATTATTAAGATGGATGCAAAGAGGGGTGACTGAATTATTCATCTTTCTCATAATCCCTGTCTTCCCAGATAATCACCACATTCATTAGTGTCATTTTGAATACAAAAGTATGCTGTGGGGTTTTTCTTGATGATAAAAAGGCTCCTTCATTTTTCACTTTCCCCCATTGTTGGGTATTCCAATCTTTCTGGGAATCTGACTCTGTAAATCGTTCCTTATCTTATGCTAGGACATGTAGGACAAGGATGTCCTTTCTGGGCTGTTGATCTTGGTAGTTAACTCAATTGTCTTGGGTTGCCCTTTTTCAATTACAGATGGTGCCTCTTAATTCATTCTAGTACAGAAAATACTAGAATTTGATTTGGCTCAGAGAACAACTTGATATAGAATTTAGGCAAAGTGCAAATACACTAGTTAAAATATTATTTGGTTCATCATTTAAATAATTTTAAGTGTCCCTTTTAAAGAACAGGTCTGTTGTATATACTGAAGTATAATACTGACTGTCATTGGTGGAGGGATTACTATGCATTGAGCACTCTACTAAGAGATTTATTTCCACAAATCATGAAATCTTGTTTAATGCCATTTAAAAGGAGCCAGTTAAATTATTTAATTGAAATGAAAATATTTTAGAACTACTTTATTAAAAATATAAAAAAAGAAAAGACATAAGTGTGCCTAACTTTATAAAATGTTAAGAGTAATTTTAAGTCTGTATTGCTTTGTTCTATGAAAATTTTACTATCGTTTCCAGGCTTGGATTGCTTTAACAAAATGTAATCTGAATCTAATCAATTTCCAAAAGAATTTCATAAAACAGAAAAATAGGGAAAGCATTAATGAAGGACAAATAATAGGTACCTCAAGGCAATATTTTCTGCTTAAGGGATATGTATGAAAATGCTATAAATGAAAGAACTGTATAATTTTTAATTTGTGATTTTTAATATTTAAAATTTTTCCTCTTTAAATAGTTCTCAACAGAATAGGAATGCTGTGTCAATGATGGTATAGTTTGTTAGGACTGAGACCCTCCACAGTGATTTGGCTCAGAGAACTACTGAATCCAATCTTTCACTTAACTTCTGAACCAGGAGGATGAAAGGCATGCTGACACAATCTCAAATTCTTTAAATCTATTATCCTAACTATTATTTTTGCTTTGTGATGAGAATTTAAAAAAATTATGTGTATACTTCACAACTTGGTTGCCATTCTCATTCAAAGAAGAGCAAAAAGTACATGTAACTACGGCATAATGTATTAAACTTGGGTTTGAAAACACAGGAATATATATATATATATATATATATATATATATATATATATACCAGCCCCCAAATAGCAGGAAATATTGATATCTAGGATACTTAAAAGAGTGACTTATAGATTTTCTAACTTTTATCATGCATGGAGCCTGAATAAGTTTCAATTGTACTCTAACAACTGCTCCAAGAAAAAGCATCCAAAAGAAGAAAAGCTGTTCCTATGTAGTCTTAGTTGGGTCTTCTAGGTGCAGAGAATAGTTTAACTATGAGGAACTGATCACATGAATTCCGAAGCATACGTTCTGTGCAGTGGTTCACTATTTTCTCTTACAGAGAATACCAGGAGCATTTTCATGTAATCTCTTACATACCGCTCAACAATACATGTGATCATTTACCTGTTTCCTTTTAATAATGGGAAAAGTAGTGGAGTGCCAAGAGTGAAACAAGGCAAAGCTGGGGGGAGTTGCTAATGCATGCTTTCTTCATTCCTCTGAGCTATAAAGTGGCTCTTCATTGAGCAGTCATCCATGCAACGTGGTGCTGTCTGAGGGAACAGGGTCAGCTCCAGATCATATCCTGCTCTGGAGCACAGCACTCCTTTCCCTTCTCCCTGCCCACAACCAACCTCTCTAACCAGGCAATTTTTGAGCACTACCCTGGCAGTACAGCTACAATACCATTGAGTAACTCAAGTGAGTGGGTCTCAGTGTGCCAAGATTCTTCACCTTTTAAACATTGATTACTGTGCTGATTTCATGGCTATTTGGTGTGAATTGTATGTGTCAGCAAATTGTAAATATGATGGCGGGGCGGGAGGGAGAAAATTTGGTAGAAACCATCAGTGACAAAAAGAAGCAGCTCATGAGTCTTGTAGATGCTTCCTACTCTTGTGCTGTGATTTACCAGTTTTTGGTTTTGGTAGATTAAAATGTTTTTGATTAATTAGTAAAGGACTAATAGTCCTTTGAGGATTAATTAGTCCTTGTATTAGTCCAGTGAGGATTTCTAGGACTTGGCTAAAGAAATCCACTAAGTTGCATGCTTTTAAGTCTAAGGATGGCATCTTCTGTTTGAATTTTCAGTGCCTACCAAAGAAACTGGCACATGGTAAGAGCTTCAGTTTTTTTTTCAATGAATCAATAAAAAGGAATAAAAACTAGAGTGTGGGAGTAGAAGTATACATACAAGGAGTTACATATACTTGTTAATATCAAATCAAGCTCTTTAAATTGTGTATCTTTTAATAAATAATTCTAAAAGAAGTACAAATATAAACAACTCTAAGAAGGTGTCCCACAAGAATCTTCTTCACTGAAAGGGGAACACTTATTGAGGGTCTTTATAAAATACTATAGAAATATTCTTTCAAAATGAATTACTTAGAAAATGGTTTGTAGAAATGAATATAGCAAATATATGTCAAAATTGCTTAATTATTCTTAGCCATAGATTCTTACAGAAATAGAACAAGTCAAATATTCCCTAGAGACACTTTGCCTTATCTGTCCTTCTGTATATGCATTTACTGTGCAATATATATTTTGATAGCATTACAAATCCTGAAACATCTTCTGTGAATTTAACTCCCTAAAGTTCTTGAAAATTATTTAAAGTTCTCTAGTTTTGGAACATTAGAGGCATAAATCTTAAATAGGTGACTCCTAATGATAAAAGATGAATTTATATAAACCTAAATTGCCTCTGCTGTAGATCTTTTGTGTGTGAAGTAATATACAATTTGACCAGAAGATGGCAGCATTCTGAAAGAAAAAAAGAAACAAACGAAAGCAAACCTCAAAATAAAAAGCAAGATACTGCAACTACCTTGCTTTATATTATTCAAAGTTTTAATGATGACGTTACTTTTACTAGTGTTAATCTTTTTTTCTTTTTTTTGGTATATTATCCTTTTTCAAGGTGTAAGTTGCCCTCATTTTAAGAAAAATAACTTAGTGGTTGTAGGAGCCTACCTGTACTATCTTGTCACCAAAGAAGAAAGTCCTTTGAAAGATCCAACAATCATCTGAAGGCTACAGAATTTTAAGTCAGTGGCATATTAATTTTCTGTTGGAGTAAAATATAATATCTGAAAATAATATATTTAATAACCAAACTTATGATCAAAGAAAAGATTACATGTGTTAGAATTTTTCTCCAATGAATCTTTTTGGGGTGGAGAACATTTTTTTTGGGTGTGGGGTGGTGGAGAACATTCTTATGCATTGTGAAATACATTATATAGAAATACAATTTAAAAACATGAAAAGTTTCATCCATGGAGAAAAATATATATTATATATATTTTATATATTATATATAGTTTATTATTTACAAACCCTTCAAAGCAATGTGCTCTTATCTTAAATCTATTTTAAATTTAACATATATTTTTTGTTTATACCAATACTGAAAGTTGTTTCTCAGCTGGCAAGAGGAATAGGGCTTCCCTTAGGTGCCAACTTACTGACAACTTTAATTGAATTAATTTAAAAAGATGCACAGGGGAGCCTATAGTCGTGTCCTTGTAATGCCCCTTTTAATTTATACAGCAAACAGAATCATGGATAATCTAATGTGACAATATCTTTTAAACCAATTAATGAGTAACATCTACTCTGTGTAACTCAGAAATATGCTAGGAATAAATGTGGAAAAATAATAAATATATGACATTAACAGTAATAAAATATTGAAATGATTTTAATTTGTATCTCTAGCTTTTAAGTGGCATTATATAGTTTTTTTGCCATATATGCAGTAATTTTTAAAAAATATTTTATTTATTTATTTGAGAGAGAGACACACAGGGGGCAGGACTGGGGGCAGAGGCAGAGAGAGAAGGAGAAGCAGGCTCCCTGCTCAGTGGGGAGCCTGATGTCTGTCTTGATTCCAGGACCCCAGGATCGTGACTTGAGCTGAAGGCAGATGCTTAAACAACTGAGCCACCCAGGGACTCTATGCAATAATATCTGGTTTGATCACAATATTGTGATGAAAGTTTTCAGAAATTTTGTAAGAAAAAAAATGGTTTTGTATTCTATTGTCTCCAAAAGTTTAAGAAAAATAGTCCTTAAGCCTAAGTCTAAATCTAAGCATGTATTCTTGGAACCTATTCCTGCTGTCCATGCAGCAACTAAATCAGAATATTATCATCGCTCCTCCCCTGGAGCCAACCTGACCTAATTCCCTCCACTCATGCCTATCTGACCTTTTGAGACCTGGTAGGAGTACTTATTGCTAAAATCAATCCTTCTTCATCCCCAGAAGCTGCTGAAGCTCCTAGATCTCAGCCCCAAATTGAACTTTCAGAACTTTTGGCCAGATAGAGCCCATCCTTTGTCATAGGCCTTTTCCTCATTACACTTCCCCTAAAAATCTGACTTGTGTAGAAGGATGTTTCTTTAGCTCTTATTGGAGCTGAAGAGGAAACCAGGCCCCATAAAGATTATACCATGTAGAACACAAATTATAAAAAAGTTTAAGTCTAGGCAAATTGATATTTTATTCTCCCTGCAGAAATACTATGATTTGCTATTATCTCTGTCATTATCATTTTAATCGTTCAAATTTGTTAATCTATGTTTTGCCTGTAAGTCAACATACAAATTATTTTATGATGTTTTAACACATTACCTTATCAGCATGTATTCCAACAGCGGATTTAAGGAAAACCAATTTTTAAATATCCCCCCGCCCCCTTCGGGGTATATAAACTCTACATTTAGCAGGTCAATTAAGGAACTGAAGGGTGGTAGTCAACCAACTTTGGGTAGTATGTACCTTATCTTTAGTCCTGTCTGAATACAGTTTTAGTGAATGATTAAAAAAACAAAACAAAACAAAAAAAAAAAAACTACCATAACCTTGAATCTGTGATTTTATCTCCCTCAAAGTGTTTTTAATCTCTCAAATGGCAGCAGAGAGCAAATGTGTTCCTGGCACACCTGTTCACAGCCCAGGACACAGATCTCTGTGATAGGGTATTAAAATTGAGGTTTGGACTTAAACTCTAAGGTGACAGATTTCATATCAAACTGAGTTGTGATAAAGACAAAAATGTAGAGGTTGTAACAAATATTTTGAGGAGAATGTATCAGAGAACACTGACTTACCCCCACCCCACAAAGGATAGAATAGAATCAGGAATAAGTGACTTGGGGAAGAGAATTTAGTTTGCTATGAGTCCTCCCCTACATCTTGCCCTACAGAGAAGTGTTAGTAAATAGGGTGTCTGCTCTCATTTCAAGGCTGGTTAAACCGACTTCAAACATACCCTCCAGACATGGAAAGTCTGATATGTGTCCCTGCAGCACGGGGGACACAGGAAACTGATCTGGCCTGATTGGGCTCCCTAGCTGGTGAGGAGTCAAAGGAGATGGGCTGTATTAGTATCAGCTGGATTCCTAGATTTTTCAGGAAAGGCAGTATTAGTATTTCTTATGGATCCGAGATATATGCATGGCTTAATTAGAGGACTGACTAGAGGTATAAACAGGTTTCAGCCAGGAGAAGATAAAAGCGTCTGCATTCCTGGGGTCTGTAAAAAAAACCTAGATGACCTGCAAAATTAGAAATATTTATATTCCTATATAAAGAAATTCCTGCATTAAGGGAATTAGAGATGTGGAAGCTAATCTCCAAGATGGTTCCCAGTGATCTTTGCTTCCTGGTACACATGCCCTGGAGAGTCCCCTCCCACGCCGATTAGTATTGTATAATCAAAAGGAAAACAACAGATATATTGGTGTGTGACTTTCAAAACCAGTTCATAAAAAGCATTGCAACTTCTGCCTTGGTCTCTTAGATTTCTCACCGTGGGGGAAGCGAGCTGCTATGGTATGAAGAAACTAAGGCTGTCTCATAAAGAGACCCACGTGGGGGAAAAGCCAGTTTGCCAACCAATGATTAAATGATAATTAATCATTTTTTTAATAATAAATTTATTTTTATTGGTGTTCAATATGCCAACATACAGAATAACACCCAGTGCTCATCCCGTCAAGTGCCCTCCTCAGTGCCCGTCACCCATTCACCCCCATCCCCGCCCTCCTCCCCTTCCACCACCTCTAGTTCGGTTCCCAGAGTTAGGAGTCTTCATGTTCTGTCTCCCTTTCTGATATTTCCTACCCATTTCTTCTCCCTTTCCTTCTATTACCTTTCACTATTATCTATATTCCCCAAATGAATGAGACCATATAATGTTTGTCCTTCTCCGATTGACTCATTTCACTCAGCATAATACCCTCCAGTTCCATCCACGTTGAAGCAAATGGTGGGTATTTGTCATTTCTAATGGCTGAGGAATATTCCATTGTATACAGAGACCACAGCTTCTTTATCCATTCATCTTTCGATGGACACCGAGGCTCCTTCCACAGTCTGGCTATTGTGGACATTGCTGCTAGAAACATCGGGGTGCAGGTGTCCCGGCATTTCGTTGCATCTGTATCTTTGGGGTAAATCCCCAGCAGTGCAATTGCTGGGTTGTAGGGCAGGTCTATTTTTAACTCTTTGAGGACCCTCCACACAGTTTTCCAGAGTGGCTGATTAATCATTTTGGAGGAGATCTTCCACTCCTTGCCAACACCTACCTGCACCTTCATGAGAGACCCTATACTAGAACTGCATGAATAGGCTACTCCTGAATTTCTAGTATATGGAAACCATGATACATTGATTACTATTGTTTTAAGCCACTGAATTAGGGTTGATTTGTCATGCAACAACAGACAACTAATAGATTTTGGTACTAAGGATTGGGTGCTACTATAACAAAAAGATGTAAAAAAAATGACAAAATGTGGGAGTAGCTTTGGGATTAGGTGGCAGGTGAATGTTAGCTGGACTTGAGGAGAGTGCTTTTGACACCAAAGATACTGTTAGCACTAGCTGAATAGCCTTTGAGGAGGCTTTCGGTAAGACCTTAAAGAAATATTATTAGAAGAAAAGAATCATTTTTATTTAGTGACAGAAAGTTTAGGAGTATAGTTGTGGTGGTGCTGTGGAAAGCAGAAAACGTGTAAGGTATTTAGTGATCTGGCAAATGAGATTTCCAGGCTGGATTAAAGGCATTACATGAGTTCTTGTTCCTTACACTAAAATGTAAAAAGAGGGAGAAAGACTTCTTCACAGGGTCTCCAGACAATAAATGATACTAAAGTTAAGAAATTGGGCAGCCCGAGTGGCTCAGCAGTTCAGCCCAAGCCTGATCCTGGAGACCCAGGATCGAGTCCCACATCAGGCTCCCTGCATGGAGCCTGCTTCTCCCTCTGCCTGTGTCTCTGCCTCTCTCTCTCTGTGTCTCTCATGAATAAATAAATAAAATCTTTTTTTTTTTTTTTTTTAAGAAATGGTTTCAGGGTAAGATCAAATCAAGGTTCAGCCAAGAAAATATACCTAAAGATAAAATTCTTTGCCAAAGTCTCAAAAATATTTAAAACAATGCCTCAGAGAATTGTCCACACAAAAAGCTCACTAGGGATGTTTAGAAGGTACATCACACATCCTCTACATTAAACAACAGGAGTTTTAAGAATCATCAGGGCATGCCTCTCAGAAGCCTCAGTAGGAGTCTGAGGTAGGGAAAGACTTATCGTGAGGAGATTTGTATTTTGGCTCTGTCTACTGGAGCTCTAATAGGACACATAGGAGATGCACAAAATTTCAAAGAGATTGCACTAGCAGAAACACCTTCATCTCAGATCAAAAGATTCTGACAGTGCAGAACCAATGCAGGGCTTTGGAACTTCCAAACTCTATAGGCAGAGACCAAGATGAGAGTTTCTTTCAGATACTGAACTTATTGGAAACCATGAGAAATAATAATAACTATTATTGTAGGCCACAAAGTTTAAATATGCTTTGTTACATAGCAACAGAAAACTGATAATAGCAGGTAACAGTTTCTCTTACAGACTCATAGGCATTCATGTGCACCCAGTGAGAACTTTTCTGTTTTCCTTGTCATCCCACCTCTCATTTCACAGCTGCTAGCTAGTGATGTATCTGGTGAGAGAGGAAGGAAAAGGAAGCTGAACTCCCACTCCCAACCTTCCCTGGCTGCAGGCAGACTAGGAGAGAGAGGAGCCTTACAGGTAAAGGAAGATTGCAATGTTGACTATTGCAGAAATTAAACCTTCTCATTTCTAATTCATGAATGCTATGTTTTGGGATTTAAAGTGATTGTATGGGATCCCTGGGTGGCGCAGCGGTTTGGCGCCTGCCTTTGGCCCAGGGCGCGATCCTGGAGACCCAGGATCGAATCCCACATCGGGCTCCCGGTGCATGGAGCCTGCTTCTCCCTCTGCCTGTGTCTCTGCCTCTCTCTCTCTCTCTCTCTCTCTCTCTGTGAGACTATCATAGATAAATAAAAAAAAAATAAAAAAAAATAAAGTGATTGTATTATTTAAGAGTGTCTAGTAAGACTCATGGGAGTTTCTGAGTTTTTGTCTAATCAAGGAGGGAGAAAAGTAACTGACTTGGGTATTTGGTGTGGAAGGTATAATAAAAAATTAATTTGTTTTGTGATTTCACTCTATTTGGTTGTGCATATTTAGCTAAGATCACATTCCTGGAAAACAGTAAAACAATGCAAAAAATAAAAAAAAGATAATATAACTTCCTTCACTAAAACTTCCTCTGCTAGCATCCTTTGTTTTTCTTTCTTTTCATTACTACCAAAAACATCCTGGAGGTAGGCACACTTAAAATGGGCATATTTTATTGTATGTAAA
Organism: Canis lupus familiaris; assembly: GCF_011100685.1. Lineage (NCBI taxonomy): Eukaryota > Metazoa > Chordata > Mammalia > Carnivora > Canidae > Canis > Canis lupus. The sequence goes on from NC_049237.1 coordinate 37,634,715, forward strand.
TTATACCTTAAAATAAGGTTGATTTAAAAACTTTGCTTTTTCTCCTCCTCATTCCTACCTCTGCTTCTTTATTCCCTTAGTCAATGACCCCACCATTGTCTTACTTCTTCAAGATGTAACTCTTGAATCCACTTTTAATTTTTTCCTTTTCCTAATCCTTTGTATAAGGTCAATTTCGAAACCCTGTAAGTTCTATCATAAATGGGAAATATGAGTCTTCATTTTTCCTGTTCCTTAGGGTTGTTCCCTCAGGGTCCTAATAATAACTATAATTTGGTTCTTGTTACATCTTTTTATATCCACATGTTTGTGTATCTACTACTTGCACCAGAGAACACACCCATTGAAGGCGAAGGTCATAGCATCTGTGGTGGAGACTGCAGAGCTATTCCCTCTTCAGGGTCAGTGCATCAACTCTCTTGCTGCTGCCAATTTGGGAAATATCCTTTGGGAAATGGCCTTGGGAGCAAGGAACTGCCTCACTCAAAGTTTCATCACTTTCTAGGGGCAGCTTAAGACCAATGATTGGCTGGTGCAAGGATAGAGGTCTAACTCCCTCCCTCACTTTGGGACAACATGGAGAGACACCCAGCTCCAGGGATCTCCATACAATCACCTGAGGCCACAGCTGTTACTGCACTGCAGCTGAAGCAACTCTGTCTTCTATCCAATTTGGACTTCCTCACTTCCATACATGTCTATCTCTCAGAAACACTCAACAACACAGCTTCTCCAGGCAATTCTTAGTCCCAGAGTCTGATTCCAGAGATTCCAATCACATCCTCTCCCTCCAACACTTTTTTCTTAAGTTCTATTCCAGCGCTTAGCACAGTGGCTTACACATAGCCATAGCGAGTTCTTATAGCTTCTTGAAAAAACAAAGAATTGGGTTTCATGAAATTAATGTTCATAACATTAATAGTATTATAATTCACCTACATTATAAATTAGAATTGCTTTTTAAGGGAGATGTAGGATAATTTTATGAAGACATGAATAGATCAGTTATTACACATGGCTACTAATATTGTTCTATATCTTTTTATTAAAGTAAGGTGTACAAATATCTGATAAATATAAGAAAAGTACAATATTACTAGTAATAAAAAATATCCTGGCAAATATGCAATTCTTTTTTGGTCTATGAAACTACATAAATAAATATTAGAAATGCAGACAAAAATGTATATAGAACTGCCCATATATATAAACACACACACACACATATATATACACACACACATATATGTATACTATAAATGTTTTACAAGTAAGGAAATGATTGTAAAATTTCGATACCACAAAATTCCAAATGTAAAAATTAAATACTTAGCTAATATTTCCTTAGGAAATATATCTAAATTAAAATTCTACTAGTTCTGAGTTCTAAATATTCACCTATTTAAAGTTATTTAAAATTCTGACTTTATTCCCCAATAGAAACAAATTAAACAAGACAAACAAACAAAAAAGCAAACAAACATATTCATCTACAACCCGATATTGTGAAGTATAGATTTTGTTTTGTATTTACCACCTTAATGATCTGGGCCAACAGAACCCCAAGCCCAGGCCAAGTCAAATTGTTCTGATTCACACAGAGTCTTCTCCCTCTTACACTTTCTTGTTTCTTATCTCCCAGAGTTCAGGACTCAGTGATGATGAAGCTTTAGGAATGAATACCTTGCCCTTGGAGCATAGGAGTCCTAGGGGCAGCTTCACCACAATGATCTTGGAAATAGAGTAGATATATATCAGAGGCTCTCTGGACACACACAAAAACATTCTTCAACATTTTCTCACTCCTATAGTTTGTTTAGTCTAGGATTTGGACAAAATTTATGCCATGGATTGACCAAAGAAGATCTCATTCATAAAGCCAATATGTAAAAGAGATAAAAGTAAGTAAGTCTGGTTGGGGCAGGTGGAGGAAGGCAGGTGGAGGAAGGCTCTGATTCTCCAGAGCACAGTCTGAACAGCACTGATTTATTCAGTTAGTTTTGCCTGTTTGTATGATTCTCTGCATTTTGCATTATGGATAATTTGGTAAGTGGCCATTTGGTGAATTACTATAATATTTACATACAAAGATAGGACCTTCAAAATGGATCAGCAGAACAACAACAAATAAAATGGATAAAGCAATTTACAGTGAACAGGAAACAATGAGAGTCATTTTCAGGAACATCAACTGATCTTACTTTGAAGGAGTTTACAAACCCAGAATTCATCAGGATTACACTAAGGTGTTAGAATGGAAAGAAAAGAGAAACACTAAAAATGGCAGTGGTGACAATAATGTAAAGAATATGAACTATGGACATAAAAAAAAGAAAACTAGCACATAAAATGTTCATTAAATACCTAGAATAGTCAGGGATGTCGATATTTTTCAAGTGATGGTGTTTTAGGACATCATGAATCGAAAGTAAGTAATTCCTTTACTTTCCTATTTTTATTATAAGACTCCAAATGTTTAGATGTGTGATGTTCAGAATACTTAACAACATGGTAGATGTTTATATTTTTTCATTTAGAAATTAGCTATGTGGTAGACAGCTCACCACTAGAGCTAAAGAAGCCCCAACTGTAAACTTCGTGTAACTGCTACTGAATATTCCCATGGAATCCTTGGTTCAACATTTCATCTGACTTCCAACTGTCTATAAGAAGTGAGTGCTGAGACCAACAAATGCTAGGGCTGAAATTAATTATCAATCAAAGTGGAAAAGTTATAAAAAAAGGGGAACGTATTGAATATGTAATTAGAGCTTTGGGACAACGAAGTCTAAAATGAAGAGAGAGAGGACTGTGAAAATGACTTAGTGGTTATTATTACTGCTCAGTGCTATGAATTATATTCTTGGTTGCTGTGATGTGGCATGCTGCTGGCTTGCCATTTTACATTGCCCAGAAATAACTGGAAGTTGTTATTGCTCTTGGACAAAAATATGAGCTGGATTCGAGAAGTAACATCAGCACATGGAAAAACTAAATTTTTCTCATTGTAATGATGATAACACACAAAAGTACTATTCATATGACTAAACCTTAGATTGCAGAGATGATTTTTTATTTTGCCCTTACGGAATTTATTCCATTCAAACTGTTCCATGATCCATAGGTATTCTTTTTCCCCTTACCCCCCTTTTTTAATTTTAGGAATTCTGCTCTGGACAACTAATTAACTAGATTATTATACACTAAACACAAGCAAAATAGAAAAAAAAATTTTGCCAACTTGAAAAATTCTTTCAATACCATGAACTCAGTGTTTAGTGTTAAGAATCAGTGTATCTGGGTATAAGTTATGCTTATTTTTGACAAAATGAAACTCTTAGGTTCAAAGTGAAAAGGCTGACGTGAGGCGGTCATTGTGGAGATCAAATAACCCATCCCAAATGAGACTGTCATGAATTAATTTGTAAATGCATTGGAAACAGATGACAGTATCTTCAAACACAAGGAATGAGAGAATTTTGAATTTATTTTCAATATAAAAGCAAATAACTATAAAAATGTTGCTATTTTTCAAAGCCCAAGGTTAATGAATTACATATTTATTATTTCAAAATCCAGGATATGTGAATGGATTCCTCTATGCTTTACAGTCATAGAATTCTAAGAAATATCTCATTATAATAATCACAGAATGATGTCCTTTTCAAAAACATTTTTTCCAGTTCTTTGGTGGCTCAGTTTTTCTTTAAAAAGCTATAAATTTTGCTTTATTTTCCTTTCTCATAAACAATAAAGATCTTAGTGAACAAAGACAAATATTTCTTTAAAAATCCACATACTTTAATGTTATTGCTTTTCTATGTCAAAGTAAGATTGCCATATTCAAAAGCATTACAATCAAAGGCATTTTTCTAAGACCATTACATTTTTGCATTTATTAATGGTAAACTGTACTAATTCAATTTTTTTGATGTTTCAGAAGAGGTTTTCTTTTTTTTTTAAAGATTTTATTTATTTATTTGACAGAGAGAGAGAGAAAGCACAAGCAGGGGGAGCTGCAGACAGAGGGAGAAGGAAAAGCAGGCTCCCCACAGAACAGGAAGACTGATGTGAGGCTGGATCCCAGGACCCTAGGATCATGACTTTAATGATTGAGCCACCCAGATGTCCCTTAAACTTTCTTTAAAATTCAATGTGTGACATTTTTTCCTTTGCTACGCTATTTTCTTTACTTATTATATATGACATTATGGAATACTGTTAAATTCTAATTAATTTTATATATTATCTTGTGTTTTTTCTCCCAGACTTCAGAAAAAAGGAGTATTTGCAGTTCCTCTTTGTAAAAAAGACAGTAATGCTTTATCCCTCTATTTTGTTCTAAATAGTGGACAAGATTAGGGAAAAATACCAGCTGTGTTGAAAATAACGGTTTGACAACCATTTAAACAAAAATATAGTATATAATATAAAAATATAGTATATAGTACCCTGGTAAAACAAAATATAGACAGTGCTAAAATTCTATGCAGGAACTGGGTTTTTAAATGATGTGATTTGGACTCCAGAATCTATATTCTTGTTTTCAATTTTAATGCCTGCCATTTACTGTATCACAGGCATAACGAGGTTAGCTTCATGATCATATGTATAAGATATGTGATTGCATTTGGATATGAAACCTGATTTGCACTGAAACTATTAAGGAAACCTTTGATGATTTTTTCTTTCTTGGATCATTTTTAATTTTATTGAAATTCTGTATAATTGAGACAAATGCCAATGGTGTTTTATTCTGTAGCAGAATTGCTTTTCACATATCTATAAAGCATAGCCTAGTTTATTGCAAAAACGCTTCTGTGGAACTCTCCACTAGGAAATAAAGCTGAAAGAAATAATTCCAGTCCATGTGCCTGAAGTGTATTATTTGTAACAAAGGTTCTCTCATGCTCATCAGGTTTCTTCACGGATAACTGACTGAATCATCAAAACTCAAAAGAGCATTTTTTTATGGGGGGTTTGGAGAGTCTTTGAGAATCTGATGCAGATATTGACAGTCTTTCTATGTGTCAATGCTGGTGTGCATATACAATTTAAAATACAACTTCAAGGACTTTAGGTAACCTCTTAAATTCATCCTTAAATTCTGTGTTAAGAATTTTGTTTTTAATCTTGTGTGGCTAATTCATCATAAATTAATATCATATTCCCAATCAGACTGTCCTCGACATCTTTAATAAATTACTCTCCATCAAAACAGTATTTAGGGATCCCTGGGTGGCACAGCGGTTTAGCGTCTGCCTTTGGCCCAGGGCGCGATCCTGGAGACCCGGGATCGAATCCCACGTTGGGCTCCTGGTGCATGGAGCCTGCTTCTCCTTCTGCCTCTCTCTCTCTCTCTCTCTCTCTCTCTCTGTGACTATCACAAATAAATTAAAAAAAAACAGTATTTAATGAGCTTTATATTTTTTGTTTTTAAGCAGGCTTACATGGAAGTCCTCTTTTTACAGAAGCAATAATTTTTTTTAAAGATTTTATTTATTTATTCATGAGAGAGACACACACACACACAGAGAGAGAGAGAGAGAGAGAGAGAGGCAGAGATACAGGCAGAGGGAAAAGCAGACTCCAGGATCTCCAGGTCTCCAGGATCACACCCTGGGCTGAAGGCAGTGCTAAACCGCTGAACCACCCGGGCTGCCCAACAGAAAGAATAATTAAGTTGATTATTGGTTGTCAAAGATGTCCATTAACCTCTGTCTGCTACCTTATGAGCTTCTCTTTAGAAACTCTTTTTCACACCTTTCCAACCTTAAATCTCCTATTGTAGATACAGACATTACCACACCCCACACCTGGTAACAGTGAATAAATCTGCCTCTGTAGTTTCTGTGTTTATCCTGAGAAATAGTCTTACACAAAATTAATAAAGACATTATATAAACTTATACTGGATAATAATTTCATGACTATATAAAAACTTAATAATTACTAATTTGGTTTTATTAAAAATTGAACCATATAGGTAAGAATTATTCAACACACATTTTGGAAAATAACATCAGGGAATGTACGTCTATATATACACATATATACATACACACAAATATATGTATATATCTTCTGATATATGTATACACATATATGTATGCATATAATCTGTATGTATATAAACATACAAACACCTGTAAAAAAATCTATGGTAGATAGATGATTTAGAAAATGATGTTAGAAGAATATGACCCATGCCATGCTCTGATGAACTAGCTCTTTATTGTGCAATGAAACTGTCCTTGTGCACTCTAATAATTCAAACATCAGTGACAATTTGTTTCCGACATAATAACCTCTCAAACCAGTGATGTTGATTCTGAAGCCAGGTGGTTGGCAGGTGGATCTCTGCCTAAAGCAGTGTTTAGGAGCACAGAAGATCTGGGTGCCTTCCTGGCCCCATTCCTTCCTAGCAGTGAGGTCATAGGCAACTCAGATTAACCAGTTTCCTCATCTATGAACTGTAGGAAATCATAGCATCTACCTAAAAGGCTGTCCTGAGGATTCAATGAACTATATGCCCTGCTAGTGCATAATATATCTGCCCATAGAGTGCACTCTATACATGTCCCTTTTGTATTTGATATTATTATTATTACATAAGCAAAAATACTTTTCTCCATAATTATTACCTGAATAAAACTTGTGAGTCTTTCTTAAAGTTCATATTCCTGTTCATTCTCTGTCTCTGCTTTTACCATAGAGAAATATAGATCCGTAGAAATACTATGAATGACAATTTATGGTTCTCACATGCACAGTGGCAGTGGCCAAAATATCAACTGATAATTTTAAGAACAATATAGATTAGACCATATCTCATTGGGTGAAAAAGGGAAAGTGAGATTCTGTTTTTGTAATGATTTGAACTTAAATAACGTTCATTAAAAATAATGAGTCAAAATTCTTATGTAGTGCCATCACCCTCCATTTCCCTGCACCCCAAAACATTTACACCTTTAGGGAAATCAATGCTATTGACAAGCGAATGCCAAAACAGAAAATTACTATTTTGCTTCTATCATGCAGAGGGAAGGAAAATAATAGATTGTATGTGAATGCCTCATTAAACTGACTATAGCATAAACAGTTGTGTTGGGGGTCATCTTGAGAGACTGTCCTCTTCAACAATAGAATAGACTGACCATGCAAGTTTTAGAACTGTCAGTAAAAGCAGCTGGACTTTCAGGCTGATTGTAGTATTGGAGTCTTTTTAAAAGTCATCGAGAAATGATCCTGAACTGTAGTCAGGGCATACTCCTGAGCTCTATTTTCCTCACACCGTGGCAGACTGAAGGCAAGAGTTATTCTGAACCGCTCTCTAAAGGGGTTGGCAGAGTCTGGCTGGGCGTCATCCTGCCTGCCCTAAAGCTCCCATCCCTCCAGCAGCTGTTTTCCTTCATCTGTCCCATCACTATTTTGGTATTAATGATGAAAAGATGAGGGGTGTATTCAATCTGTGGAATTAGACCTACTGTTGCCACCTTAAGCTAAAATAAGATGTATCTGTCTTTTTACTCTGTAGCAATTACAGTAATGAAGGTTAATAATTTCTGCAGTTTTTTATGTCTTCAATAAAAGGGTTATTTTCCAGTATGTAATACATTCTTATATGAATGCTAATATGTTCCAAAATTCCTTTAGATAGTTTAAGACATACTCAAAGCTGCTCTGTCTAGCTGTGGTTCCAACATGCCCAAATGATTGAGGGTTTCATCACTGTTATTAGAATTCTATCACAAGGCAACTAAAAGAGTTTCTGGGACAAAGAGGGAAGGGGAATTTATACTAAATTGAAAACATATCCTTGCGTTACTCTTAGTGATGCTCTCGGTTATTCTACAGAATGCTAGACTGTCCCTGTTCCTCCAGTACTTATTCTATAAATGGGATATATTATTTCCTTTGTTACCTGGAGCGTGGTTTCTCTCTTCATAAATGTATGATTGATAGTAATTTAATGAGCATCTATATTTATAAGTATCTTCAGGGAAAACAACAAAACCCTGAGGTTTAATGTCCAGCTTCGAAATCTTTCGTGTAACAACCCTATATTCATGCAGAGAGGAACAGCTCAAGCAACTGATGCCATGGCCAGAAGGATGCCAGGATACCATTCTATAGTGAGTCAGAGCACTTGGTATAAAAATAATATGACTGATCACGAGTTGTTTGTGAAAGTGTTTCAAAGGGACAAAACAAAGATTTTCAAAGGGACAAAACAAAGATTTTGGGAGAGAAATCATTGATTTTTGGGATATTAAGCACTAGACCTCATTTTTTCTAATGTGTTTTTTTTTGGTATGGGGTATCCTACCTTACAACTTCTTCATTTTTGTGTGAAATACATCCCAGAAATCTACTTTAATGCTTACTTTTTGGCATGATATATACATAGTCTTCGTGAAAAATCTGAAGATTACTCATTGGTCCTGTTCTAATAATACATATAAAAATAAGAAATATTATTGAAAAAATAGGCACTTAGAAACCCAGAGGACTTCATACAAAAGGAAAGCCAAATATTTGTGGTAGCTAGTCACCATTATAAATAGATTTTGCAGCAGCAAATCAAATGTAACATTAAATAATTCTGAAATAAAAGTAAACATTTTGTAAAAATATGACATTATGGAGCAGAAGGTTAGTTTGTTATGAGTGAATGTTAGAAGTAGGTGTTTCTAGAATTTAATGTTTCTACTTAATATTAAAATTGAAATTTTATTTCCTGGTGAAAAGAATGGTTCTGTGGGGTACTGGTGTCTTCTTTCTTTTCACAAAGCAGCCAGACTGACATTACACATTATCTATTTCCCAAGCTCCAGATTGAGGGGGGGAAGTATATGTTTACTCTCTCGTAAAATAGGTAAAATTCTTCATTCTAATATTCCACCCAGAAACAACTGAAAACTTAGAATTGATCCATAGCTAAATTATCTCCAAACTGTAGTAAAAAAGGAACAATATTCAAAAGAATCAACACCAATAACAACAAAATTAGATGTATACACACATTAAAACAACCCTTCCCCTGAAACAAAAGCGTGCTTTTCAAGCTATTTTCTTTTCTTTATTTCTTCAAGAAATTTCCTAAAAGTCAGTTGTCTTTGACAGTGGAGTGTTTCTTTCTGGGTCCTTCTCATGGTCTACTGGAGAATTTTACTAAATTATAGTTCAGTAGCTGGACAGAGTTCCATGTACAGTTCTCTAACTGCCTGTGGTATTGGTCAAGATGGGTTAAGCAGTTTTTGGTTGTCTTGAAGTGGAATATTGTGTTTGGAGGCTCAATCCACTGCATAATGATTCTCAGTGCTCACTGACTTAGGAGTGATGGCATCACTACGAAACTGTGACAGTGCCTAGGTGACAAGTCACACCTGAACAGCTGGATAGATAGACACAATTTTACCTGAAGTTGACAACTTTTCAGTGAATATTTGCTTTAGGGGCATGAAAAAGTATGTTTCTGTTCAATAATTGACCTAGGTTTTTTTTTAATAAATTTATTTTTTATTGGTGTTCAATTTGCCAACATACAGAATAACACCCTGTGCTCTCACCTAGGTATTTTTTTTTTAAAGATTGTATTTATTTCAGGAGAGAGAGAGAGAGAGAGAGAGAGAGAGAGACAGAACCAGTGGGGGAAGGGGCAGAGGGACAGGAAGATTCAGACTCTTGGTTGAGCAGGGAGCCTGACGTGGGGCTCGATCCCAGGACCTTAAGATCATTATCTGAGCCAAAACTAGACCCTTAATGATTGAGTCATGCAGGTGCCCCTTAAACTTTCTTTAAAAATTCTGTGTGTGCCATTTTTTTCCTTTTCTTAACCCACTGAACAATACAAGTGCCCCAACTTTAGTATTTCTTAATTTTATCTGTGAGGCGAATAGTTTGGTCAATTGATATGGCAAACATGAAAAATTTGAAAACAGACCCATCTTCAAGTATTTTAAAGGATTACAGTCCCCCCAAAGCTGATGGTTTTATGTTTCTCATTCTAAAACTTTACTGTAGATGGTTATCATAAAAATATAGAGACATATCTCAATGGAAACACATTTATAAACATGAGCACATTTATAAACATGAGGTTATTGAAGAAAAATGATGGAACTACACACAAAGTTATATAAATTGCTACAAATTATAAGGTGACCACATATTAAAATATGTATGTTTCAAGGAAGAAAAAGAAGATACCAATGGCAATTATTCTAAAGTAAAAGATGAATGTGGAATAAATATCAGAGAGAAAATAACTGCACTTCAGGATAATAGCAGGTACTTTAAAAAGTGAATATAAGCATGAATACGTTTAAAAAGGGAATTCACCTTCCTTTCTACTTCTCTCTTATATATCAGCCCCATACCTTGTCTCAATGTTCAGAAAGCCAATGCTCCAATGGTTCCTAAACCTTCAAGTTAAAACTGTTGACTTTTACCTTTTACTTCAACAAGAATGTGGTAAAGTGAAATCATTTGGTTTCATACCTTAATTTTACATTTTAACCTTTTTTTAACCCATTTTGGAAAAGAAGAGCACCACTTCATTTCAGTCTACCTGTTGACACATATTATTTTTGACCCTATGTTTTCATTGTACCTAGAACAGCATTATATGTAGTCTGTCAGTGGTTCTTGCCATTTCCAATCTACACAGCTCTACCATATAGTATGATACTGCATTTCCCTGTTTACTCACCTACTCCCCTTTGCTAGATTGTGAAATGTTTAAAGAAAGAAAATACATTTTACTCCACTCCCATTCTTTTATCTGGCAGAATGCATGGCATGTAGTAGGTGTGTAGTAGGTGTTCAATAGATATTTATTCTATTAAAAATGCTCTAGATATTCTTGCAATTGAACATATTACCACGTTTTAAATTCAGAGTATTCTCTTTTGAGTCTTATTTCAGATTTGCTTTTTATTTTAAAGTCAGGCAAACAAGCAATCCAAACTTGTTTCTCTGTGTTAAACTAACATGGGCATTTAAAAAAAATAATATGCCACTATGATTTTCACTAAACTAGGAAAGGTTATTTTGGAGCAGCTGGGACTTCAGATATTTGAAGTAGTAATTACTTCCTCTATAAATGTTACCTTTTACAGTCAAATACTGCTTTCCTGTAGTAGTTCAACTTTTTACTTAAAGGAAAATGTCTTTTATTTACAATTCACTATGCTATATTACTATATGTGAAAATTCTCATTTTATTTGTTTTGGTAGCACTGTAAAGTTGATGAAGCATCATCATGATATAGTAGCTTATATTTATTCAGTATTTATTCTGTGCCAAGCATTTCACTAAGTAGTTTACATGAGCTATGTCATTTAATATCCACATAACATTTATGATGTGTGTGATTTTATCTCTTTCTCTCTCTCTGTCTAGTCTTAGAGAGGCAATTTTCTGACTGGTAAGTAGTTTGGTCAGGCTAATAATTCAAGAAGAACCATCTCCAGATTTTTTGTTCTTGGTTCTTTAAAGATGAGTATACAGCAGCAAAATTTGATAACATAAAATTGCATAATTCTAGAAACATGATCTGTTTTAGTGAAGTACTTGTGTAATTACTTATAAAGCAAACAAGCAACATATGTTGGATTGTACTTAGTTAAATGCTATCATGTCACTGCAACTAAGACTCAGAAGAGTATTTCTTCTATATTGAATGGATGAGGTATCAACCCTTACCATCATCAGCATTTCATGTTAAAATTGACTGGTAGCACTTATAACTTACCGTAGACTTGGGTTTGGTTCCAGAACTGGCCACTGGGGTGGACGATGATAGGTCAGTAGATTCGGTGTTAGAAGACAGATTTATTTGTGTCTGATTTATTGAAATGGTATCTGCTCCACTCTCAGATCCTGACTCCAGATCCTATTAAAAAATATATTGATATGAAAGGCATGTCCATGCTCTCTGAAGGCCTTTCCCCCTGCTACCAGCATCCTTCCAACTCTTCCTACTCCCAACACACACTGACATGCTAAAGAGTTGCTGACAACTGACACTGACTCGTCACCCACAACCATGGATTTTGTAATAAACAACTACAAATGGAGTGAGGAGGGATAGTGTTGAGGGATCAGGAACAGATCCCTTTCTCTTTTAGCACAGGGAAAAAAAAACACAAACACATGGTTTAAAAGAGCAACTAGCACAGAAAAGAGACTACACTAGAACTCTGCCAAGCTGGGGAGAAGCTGCGAGAAAGCTCTCCAGGTCAGAGGAACTGAAGAACATCCTGGTTTATAGTCCCACCCCACCTTAAAAGCCTAGAATGCAGCAGGATCCAGACACCAAAATGGGTGGGTCCAGTCATCTCTATGAGTTTATAACTCCAGTGAGTGCAGGGTCTGCAAGCCCACACCAGCCAGAGTCATGCTGGTGCACTGAAAAGAGAAGCTGGAGTTTAAAAGGACTGAAGAGCTGTGGGAATGCTCTTTCCCCCTCAACCTTAAAGTTCCAGTTGAGAGCAGGATTTGGCTGCCATAAGAAATTTCATAAACCGGGATCCCTGGGTGGCGCAGCGGTTTAGCACCTGCCTTTGGCCCAGCGCGCGATCCTGGAGACCCAGGATCGATCCCATGTCGGGCTTCCGGTGCATGGAGCCTGCTTCTCCCTCTGCCTGTGTCTCTGCCTCTCTCTCTCTGTGTGTGTGACTATCATAAAAATAAAAAAAAAATAAAAAAAAAGAAATTTCATAAACCATAAATGGAGCGGCCTGATGCCACATCAGGCAGGTCCTGATGACATAACTGAAGGGTCTAGTCATCATAGGGAGCTTGTGATCTCAGTGAATCCAATGTCCACTAGCTCACACCAGTCATCCTGTGACTGGGGCACAGAAAACAAGCCATGATTTTTGTGTCTTATCTTATTTTTTAAAATGTTTTAATTATTATTATTTTTTACTTTTTAAGATTTGTCTTAATTTTATTGTTTTATTTTTTCTTGTTCTCTTTTCTTCCTTTTTCTTTTTTCCCTTTTCTTTCTTCTTTTATTTCATTATGTTCTTTTTTCTTTTATTATTATTTTTCTTTATTCTTTCTGTAAATGCCATGACTTAAAAAAATAACTAGCATATATAGCCATAGTTCTGTCCAGCCAGCAAAAGTCACAGCACACACAGTCACATAGGGGACAACATACACAAAACCACTCCTTCAACTTTAGGAAAAGTAGCTATTTCACCTAATCTATAGAAATAAATACAGGAAGTCAAGCAAAATGGGGAGACAGAAGAATGTGCTCCAAAAGAAAGAACAACAACAAAAAAATCTCAGAAAAAGAACTAAATGAAACAGATAAGCAATGTATTTGATAAAGAATTTAAAGCAATGATCATAGTCATATACACAGGGGCAGAGAGAAGAATGGAAAAGCTTGGTGATATTTTCAATAAAGAAATAGAAAATATTAAAAAGAACCACGCAGAATTGAAAAATACCATAACTGAAATAAAAAGCACACTAGAGGGAATCAACATTAAATGAGAGGATGCAGGACATATAAGTGATCTGGAAGAAAGCATAATGGAAAGCACACAAGCTCATCATCAAAAAGAGAAAAAAAATTAAGCAATGAGGATAGATTAAGAGATCTCTTGGACATCATCAAGTGAATAAACATTTGCATTATAGGGATCCCTGAAGAAGACAGAGAAAAAGGTGTAGAAAATTTATTTGAAAAAATAATACTTACCTAACCTAGGAGGGAAATAGATATTTAAATCCAAGAATATTAAAATTTGTAAGGAGACACATAAGACTCCAAAGAGTCAAAGCAATCCTGAGAAAGAAGAACAAAACTGGAGGCATTACAACCCCAGATTTCAAGTTACACTACAAAGCTATAGTAATCAAAATAGCATGGTACTGGCACAAAATAGATATATAGAGGCAACAGAGTGAATAGAGAGCTCAGAAATAAAGCCACATTTAAATGGTCAACTAATCTATGAAAAAGAAGGAAAGCATATATGACGGGGATAAGACAGTGTTTCTAACAAATGGTGCTAGGAAAACTGACAACTACATGTAAAAGAATGAAACTGGACCACTATCTAACACCATATGCAAAAATAAACTCAAAATGGACTAAAGACCTAAAGTGATACCTGAAATCATAAAAATCCTAGAAAAGATGAAACATAGTAATTTCTCTGACATCAGCTATAGCAACATTTTTCTAGATATGTCTAGTAAGGTAAGGTAAACAAAAACAAAAATACACTATTGGGACTACATCAGAATAAAAAGCTTTTGCACAGAAAAGAAATCATCAACAAAACAAAAAGACAACTGACTGAATGGGAGAAGATATTTGCAAATGACATATCCAATAACATCCAAAATATATAAAAAACTTACACAACTCAATACCGAAAAAATTTTTGTGCTCATTAAAATGAGCATAGGACTTAAATGGATATTTTTCCAAAGACGTACATATGGTCAATAGATATGTGAAAAGATGTTAAACATCACTATCAGGGAAATGTAAATCAAACCCACAATGAGATATCACCCAATACATATTAGAATAGCTAAAATCAAGAAGACAAGGAACAAGAAGTGTTGGTACAAATAAGTGGAAAAAAAGGAACACTTGTGCATTGTTAGTGGGAGTGCAAACTGGTGCAACCACTGTGGAAAAGAGTATGGAGGTTCCTCAAAAAATGTAAAATAAAAATATCATATGATCTAGTGATCTAGTAATTCCACTATTCGATATTTATCCAGGGAAAATGAAACCAGTAACTCAAAAAGATGTGTGCACCTCTATGTAAATTGCAGTATTATTTATAATAGCTAAGACATGGAAGCAACCTAGGTGTCTATCAATAGATGCACGGATAAGGAAGTGATTTATATTTATATATAAATAAATATGTTTTTATTTATATAATTTTAATTTATATTTAATTTATATAATTATATAAAACTATTTTATGTAATTATATCCAATTTATATATTAAATACACATTTATTTATATATATAAATGTGAGTGCATGTCTAATGGAATAGTACATGGCCATTAAAAAGGATGAAATCATGCCATTTGAATAAAATAGATGGACCTAGAGGGTATTATGCTAAGTGAAATAAGTCAGACCAAGAAAGACAAACACCATATGATTCCACTCATAAATGGAATAAAAAAGTGAGTAAACAAAAAGTAGAATCAGAACTATAAATACAGAAAACCAACTGATAGTCGCTAGAGGGAAAATGGGTGGGGAGTTGAATAAAATGGATAAAGGGGAGAAGCAGATACAGGAACAAGTAATAGAATGAGTAAGTCACGAGAATAAGAAGCAGAGCGTAAGGAACACAATCAGGGAGACTGTAGTAGCAATGTAATGAGACAGATGGTAGCTATGCTTGTGGTGAACATAACATAATAAATAAACTTGTCAAATCACTAAGTCGTACACCCAAAACTAATGTAACATTGTGTATCAATATAGTATCAGTATAGTATCAACTATACTCAAATTTGAAAAAGGAAATGGGTATAATAATAGCATGCACTCAGAGTTTCTAGGAGTAAGCAAGATATATGCAAAGTACATGGAAACTGTACTTAATAATTTTCATTAAATGTTAGCCATTACCATAAACATTATTATTAATATCATTATGTCTTCTTAAAATTAGTACACAGTATGTATATAAGACATGTCTGCTGAGTGAATGCAATTACTTGGTAATCTCTCCAAAGGCAGTGCATTTAATCCATCAAATGTTCTGTTTGTGTTATAAGGTAGCCTGAGAGCATAGAGGAAAGTTGGGGAGGAGGGAATCCCAAAGAGAGGCAGCAGAGGCACGTATCACTCTACAGTTTTAACCTGAGAAAATTATGCGTTAAATACCTCTGTGCCTACTCTCCACATGTCAATCTTCTCATGCCCACATGGTCGAATATCATCTACACTACATCTATGCCCTCTGGCCTTATGTTCTACCATTCTCTTGTTTCTTGGTGTGCTTCAGCCATACAGTTGTTTTTCAGTTCTAAAACATCAAACTGGTTTCTATGGCAGGAACTATGTCTTTCTTGTCTCTTGCCTCAGAATTTCCCTCTGCCGGTCCCCTCTGGTCGAACCAGGTTTCTGCATGAATATTCATTGACATTTCAAGCTAAAGGAGTTTCCTCCCTTCAAACTCCACAGCATATAATTCTCTATTTCATAATACCTTGTTTATCTATCACATATCAATTATATCCACCCATCATCCTATTTATCTATCCATCCATCCATCTTTCCATCCACCCATCCATCCATTCCTCTGTCCATCTGACCATCCATCCAACCATTCATCTTCCACTCATCTCTTTTTTCTAATCTTATCTGTTTCCCTCTATTAGAATCTATGTATCACAAAAGGAGGGACTTCATCTATCTTATTTACTGATATACCCCCCAGATCTTAGAATAGTGCCTGGCATGTAAAACATGCTTATAAAATATTGTTTAAAGAAAGAATAGGGATGCCTGGGTGGCTCAGCGGTTGGGCATCTGCCTTCAACTCAGAGCATGATCCCATGGTCCTGGGATCAAGTCCCACATCGGGCTCCTTGCATGGAGCCTGCTTCTCCCTCTGCCTCTCTCTGTGTCTCTCATGAATAAATAAATAAAATCTTAAAAAAAAAGAATACCTAGACTCAAAAGTATCAATATCTCTTTCTCACAATGAAAGTAGTTTTATAGTTTTTGCTATGAAATTATAAATCACCAGTAGCATTGAAAGGATCCAAGGAGGAAATAGAGAGGAGTTGGCAAAAGGGTACAAATTTTTAGCTATAAGATGAATCAGGTCTGAGGATCTAGTATTAAATATGGTGACTACAGTTGATAAGACTACATTAAAAATAGTAATTAAAATTTGCTACGAGAGGGCACCTGGGTGTCTCAGTGGGTTAAGTGTCTGACTTTTGATTTCAGCTCAGGTCATGATCTCAGGGTCATAAGACCAAGACCTACGCTGGGCCCTACAATCAGTGAAGAGTCTGCTTGAGAATCTCTCTCTCGTCTCCCTCTGCTCCTCCACCCCCATCTCTCTCTAGAATAAATAAATAAATAAAATCTTTAAAAAGAGAAATTTGCAGCCACCTGTGTGGTTCAAAAGTTGAGCATCTGCCTTTGGCTCAGGGTGTGATCCTGGAGACCCAGGATCGAGTCCCACATCAAGCTTCCTTCATGGAGCCTGCTTCTCCCTCTGCCTGTGTCTCTGCCTCTCTCTCTCTCTCTCTCTCTCTCTCTGTCTCTCATAAATAAATAAAAATCTTAATTAAAAAAAATCTTCCAACAATGGAAAGGCCAAGAGCAGATAGTTTCACTGATGAATTCTACCAAACATTTAAAGAAGAATTATGCCAATCCTTCTCAAATTCTTCCAAAAAGACTGAACAGAACGGAATACTCTCAAACTCCGTTTACAAGCCCAGCATTACCCTAATATACAGCCAGATGCAGACACTACAACAAAAACAAAAAAAAAAACCAAAACTACAGGCCAATATCCTTGATATAGATGAAAAAATTCTCAACAGAATTCTAGCAAACAGAATTTAACAGTACATTAAAAGCATGTTACACTATAATCAAATAATATGCAAACATGTTTAACACATATAAGTCAATGAATGAGATGCATCACATTAACAGAATCAAGGATAAAAATATAATCATCTCAATATATTATAAAAAAAGTATTTGACAAAATTCCAAAACTTCTCATAATAAAAGCTCTCCACAAATTGTGTATAGAAGAAATATATCTCAATATAATAAGTGCCATGTATGACAAAACCACAGCTGACATCATATTCAATGATGAAAAAATAAAATCTTTTCCTTTAAAATCAGGAACATGACCAGGATGCCCACGCCCATCACTCCTTCTCAACACAGAACTGGAAGTTCTAGCCAGAGCAATTAAGCATGAAAAATAAAGTCATCCTAATTGGAAGCAAAATTTCAAATTGAATCAACATGAGATTCATAGTCATAAGTAGCAAGTAATTTATAAGCCATTTATATTTGACATGTATAGCAGCATTCTTTTTGCCTTCCTGTTTATACTTTGATTAGGTGATTAACAGGGTAATATTCTGCCTTTCTAACAATAAAATATTTCTGAGGCAAATTAAGAAATATTTAAAAAAATCTATCATTTATTGTGTCCCTACCTTTCAAAGACAATACTACACAGCAATTACCTGCTTCAATATTCACCAACCCTTTGTGGAAGGTATTATCATCACTACTTGACAGATGAGGTAGTTAAGGCTTAAGAAAAGTAATTTAACCAAATTCACATTATGCAGTAGGGCTTTCATTAAAAGTCAGATTTTTCAGATTCCAGAGTTCAAACTCCTTAAGTAGCTACTGAGATGTTCTGGTGGGGGCATAAAATACAACCACATAAGTGATTTAAGGAAGGTCACAAATATGTAGTTTAGTACAAATCTTTATATTATTGTTTCCTCTCTCTTCATTATGAGAAATAACATGCAAGCTTTCTCAGAATCTGTCACATCCATTCCTTCTTTTCTTTTTCCACTGCTATCATACCCAAATTAAGTGATTAATCAGCCCTAAATTATCATTACAACTGCCATCTAATAATTTTCCTGTGACTACTCTTTGCTTTGTGTAATTCATCTTCTGCATCATCTCCTTACTAGGCTCTATTTATCACTGTTACCCCATGCTTCAACTGTGCCAGGGGTGGGAATATAAAAATCTTAGTGTAGTTCCCCCTATGGGAGGGAACATAATATGATGTGTTATAGTAGAGATGCAGGCACAGTACATTTGTGACATAAACAAGTGGGTAGCTAGTGATTCATTGGATATACAGATCTGGGGATAGAAAAAAAGGTCTCACTGGTGACCCTCAATAAGCAGGAAGTCATGGAATTCATGGTAATTTCCAGGGAGAATATTCTATCAGATGTAGAGAGAAATGAGTTTAAATTCTAGAGATAAGATTTAAGGGTCAAAAATAGGAAGAGAAATCACTGAAGTATATGAAAAGTAACTGATGAGGATATGGAAGAAAAGGAAAGGGAGGAGCCAGAAGCCAACGGAATTGTGAAGTCCAGGGAGGAGAGGATACTCAATTGCATCAAATGCTACTGCTGAAGACTGAGGAGTTACTACTGGATATTTCAGATAGGAGGTGAGTTGCAGAGAGATGATGGAGCAATAAATAAGAATTAAATCACGGAATATATACTTGGTGAAGATAAGCTTGGCTCATGAAGGAGGTCATAGGAAAACAGAGAAGAAAAAGAATACCTACAGATATTTGCAATTGTGAGGCTGCAAAATCCCTGTCATTTGTTTATTCTCTCTGTGAAGAAGAACACAAAGATGTTTGCTAAGAGATAGGTGTAAGGGCTGGGCAGGGTTTGGGAAGAATAGTAAAATTTTTGAATAGCTGCATTGAACTATGGTAAAAGGTCCAGGAAAACCAAAAAATACTGTAAAAACAGTGCAGGAGGTTCAATTAAAAGTAGTGAAGTGGTTCTGGTTTTTATGTTTCTTAAGCTTCTCGATGGCAAAGATGAAATATCAGAAGATATTCTCAAGATTGCCTTATTTACACATTAATTCAAACACAATTAGTAGCTTAATATTCAGAGTACCTTATTATCAGGAAAAAAATTCTTGACAGTCAGAAAAGTAGGTTCTGGTTCTGGAAATGGCACTTATTCCATTGTGAATGGACAATTTGCATCTTGGGGAGGGTTATAATAGAGTGGAATGAGCACAAGCTTTGAAGTCTGACAGATGTGGAAGTAAATCTTATCTTCTGTCTGTCTTTC
Source organism: Canis lupus familiaris (assembly GCF_011100685.1). Classification (NCBI taxonomy): domain Eukaryota; kingdom Metazoa; phylum Chordata; class Mammalia; order Carnivora; family Canidae; genus Canis; species Canis lupus. The sequence continues at coordinate 37,654,582 of NC_049237.1, forward strand.
AGTAAATTACTTGCCATTCCCCACCTGTGTGAACTTAGGTAAATTACTCATCTTCTCTGAAGCTCAATTCTTATTTTAAGATTGTTGAGGGTAAATGAAGTAACATAAATAAAGATTAGTGCTCAGTAAGTACTACCGTCTTCTTCATTCCCCACTTGCATTCTTTCCATGAGATGGGCCATCATTTGGAAGCTCTAAGAGACTAGCACGCAGTGGATATTTGGACAAAATCAAGTATTTGGACTCCAGAGGAGGAAACCAGATTCTGGGTTGGGGTGAACCACCAAGGTGCCCCAACTCGCAAGTCTCTATCCAGGCAGTCTCCTTTAAATCTTTATTTCTATTCTGTTTCTACTTCTATTCTTTATTTTTATTATATTTCTATTCTTATTTTTCATCTTCAAGCCATTCTTAAAGACCCTAGTCTATTATTATTTTTTATATCCTTTATTATAGGTAGAAAACTCACTCCAGCATTTTCTCATAATTAATCTCAAACTGAGATCACTTTTTCATTGTATGTCTTGTCTTCCTTGTTAAACTGTAAATTCACAGTGGAATGTAACGGTGTGAAAGAGGGAGTTTCTCATCTGAATCTGGGACATTGCTCCTTGCTGGATGATCAAGGTCATAATCATGCTGCTATAATCCCTTTATTCCATGGTGCAATTATCAAAAGAAATGGAAAGTGCCTGTGGAAAAAATTTTGATGATGAAAGAATTTTAAAATTAGCAAAGGAAGAGAAATAAAGAACAAGGGATGGCCTAGAAAAACATAAAGACCAAAAAGATGTTTTGAGGACTTTAGGCTATATGTTATTTATCTTTAGCCCAGTGCCTGGTGTGAGTAAGTACATGGGAGAAGGAAAGGAAATAATACATTCTAAATATGTGCCAGATCTGCGTAATACATCTTAACATATATTCTTTCATTTATTCTTTCCAATGAATCAGTAGACAGGAAATAATATTGCCTTTTTTTATATGAACCTGAAGTTGAGAAGTCAAATAACTTTCTTGTATTCTTAGATATTCAGCTGTAGAGCTGGTGATATTTGAAGCCAGGCCTGTAAACTCTGAAGTTCATAAGGTTTCTATGGTATAATTTTGCTTATTCCAAGTATCTATTCAACTGAAAACTTAGAAATGGATCACTATTTATATAATCAACCACTGCTCAGCAATGGTGATGATATTCCATGAGACAGTACATGCAACATAAAATCCAGTTTATACTTTAAATGGAGGCAAAAGATGTAGATATAAGTGAATCCTAAAATCAGCACCTATAATTTGTTCCTGTTTTTGTTTTGCCTTTACCATTGAACAAAGAAACATGTCTAGCAGATAAAAGCTGTCTTGCTTTCTGAGATGGGGACATCACTATGGAGTTGAATTCAGCAATTTGGGTTGGGTTTTTTTCCCCACTAAATACATAGGGATTGAGGAAAGTTCAATATAGATGGAAAAGTGGACAGATTAAAAAAATAGGGAAATAATAATTCTCACCAGACAACTTCCAAAGAGAAAACATATCCCAAGCCTACATTCATGGCAAAAAACTACTAAGAAATACCTCTTACTGAAAAATATTTCTGGCTTTAAAAGTGTTGTAGATAAGTGTAATTATTCTCCACACCCTTCATATATAAACAAGATTAAAACACCCTTCTTTGTTGGTCTTCAGATTACTTTGTATTTCTTCCATTGGGATGCCTTTCCTACTAAAGTATGTGTAAGGCACTTTGACAGCACCAAGCAAGGAGTAATTGATTTTCTCTGGGATGATAGAAGGAGATTTAAGCAAGATTTCAGTGTAAAAATGAGATGAATCCTAAAAGGTAAGAAAAATTATCCAGAGGATCACAGAAAAAAACACAAAAATTTCATTCTACTAGCTTTTAAGTTGAAGCATCTGGTTTCTTTCCCTCCCTCCCTTCCTCCCTCCCTCCCACCTTCCCTCCTTCCTAACTCTCTCTCTCATCAATCTATCATCTATAATTTGCTTACACTCTAAGGTATCCACCATAGTCTGCTAGAGAAAGCAGTATTGTGTAGTGGTTATATGAAATGGCTCTAGATCAAGACTCACTAGGTATATACTCCAGCTCTGACACATACTTAAAAAAATGTGAGGAATGAATGTGTTAGCATGCATAAATCATTTAGAATAATACCTAGCATATGCCAAGGTTAGCTATCATTTTAATTTGTTTATTTACTTTGAAATATCCTGCCCCATGGCCAGAATAAGTCTTGAATAACTCCAGAGTCAGTGATAGAACTATACTAATTAAAGAATCTGATCCAGAGTATTTCTATTTTGGTAGGTTCTCAGATTTATGTATAGGATTTTTCACCCCTTTGATTTTAGATAAATACATAATTTCTTCACTTTATGTATTATTACATAGCAAAAGTAATAGGTTAATTGAAAAGAGATTCATGGCTTAATTATAAGTAAATCTACCATCACATTTGCTTGATCTATACAGAGTAAGCCATTTAATATAAAACTAATAGTAAATATATGAAGTGTGTAGTCAGTCCTGGAATCTGTCTTCCAAATTTTAATTCAAATGTCAGAATCATACGGGAGTGTCTTTTTTTTTTTTTTTTTTGAGTGTCTGTCTTATATGAAATTAATGCACAGTAGAATAAAACTCTCCCCTCTGGACAATTCATTATGTTTCATGGAGTGAATTCTAGAGTGTTTTCAGGTTAATATCATCTAGATTATTTCTTGATAGTAGTATGCTGGGTTAGTCCAGCATCCATCCATCCATCCATCCATCCATCCATCCACCCATCTATCCAAACATCGATACATGCATGTGTGCATGCAGCAAATATTTAGGTATCTTCTACATACAATGTAAATTTGTGGGATACTGGAAATGGTGTTTATAGGATGTCAGAGAAGACTTACAATGGGAGCAACAAGTATAATGAAGACGATTTGATCTCTAGGTAACATAATTTCCCCAGATGACTTTCTTTTTTGTCTAGCTAATAATAATCATTTCCTTTTAAATTACACTTACTCTTTTAAATAATATTGCATAAAGCACAGAATTACTTGAGTGATATTTACGGAACATTAGCAGGACCACATATAGGTCATGTTACCATCAAAGATGTTTCATTTGCAAGAGGGACTATATGATAAAAAGAGCTATCATTCTCATGGGAAAAGAAGTGGAAAGAGGAAAGCTCACAGGAACATGCCGCCGCAGGTTCGTTGGTGTGCTGGATGGAGAAGAGCTGGTGCTGAGGGCATTCTCAATGTCCTGATCAAGTTGGTCCAGTTTCATAATTAGCAGCACCATGGAGTCTAGCCGTGCCCTATCTCGATCTTCTCTTATTTCCTGAGGAACAGAACATGTTGTTACTGAATCTGAAAGGCCATTTCTTGGAAAGAATAAAAAGTTCCCTGTTCTTCAATGTGACAAAAAGGACACTGAATAATAGGCAGCCTTCTACTCAAGGGGAAAAGGAAGTTCTATTCTGTATCATCAATGGGCTCTTCATTGGGAAGATACTGACCTACTGCCAAAGAAACGTTTTACTTGAATTTTAAATATACATCTTCTGGAAAAAAGTGCAATGAAAAAGAAGTATAACATTAGCGAGTATTGATACATATTTACTACTTTTCAGCTATTTATTCTTGGGAAAAGTTATGCATTACTTTTTTCATGGTACAAATCAATTATGACATACTACTGTTTGTGGTTAGACATTTAAGGATCCATATAAGAGAATATGTTTGAAAAATGCTTCTGAGTATAGTGAAACATGGGAAAATAATCAAAGAAGGCAGGATTTTATTTTGTGCAGTGGGTAGGTTTTTTTGTTTTTGTTTTGTTTTGTTTTGTTTTGTTTTTGCATGCGGCCATTTACCTACTGCCACTTCAGGCTATATCGTCAATATTTCTTTTCAAACTTCTTTTGCTTTCACACATTTTTTTAAAAAAGTCCCACAATTGTATATATTTTTGCAAATGATCATAGTTTCTTATTCTAAATTTCCTATAATACAGAGATATGTTTATGGAAATACTGCTGCTTATAGGAAAACCTAAAGTTTCTGGTTGACCATATAGAGTTATTTGGGCATGACTGCTTACTATTCTTGCATATTCAAATCAAGTTAATTAATATTAGGAATCTTCCAGATTCCCTGTGTGTTGTGTAAGGTATCAAGGTTGGATAGAGTATTGTGTGGGAGAAAAAAGGCTGTGGAAAGCACAGTAAGTTTCTTCAGAATCAAAATCTATTGAGAGATGTAATAGACTCAGGGGTAGCCCTTTTGAGGAAAATCATCATTTCTCATTCATGTTGCCATATTCTCATCTGTCTTTGATATTTATCTGGATGAAATCAGCTTTGAAAGAAACACCAGTGGAGATCTCAAAGGGAAAATATATCATAACAGAAGCCTGAGGGGTATGGGTACAAGGGAGCAGGTGATGATATTGGCAGTAGGATGGTAGGATGACTGCCTGAATCAGACCTTTTGTTTTTGACATTTTTCTTTTAATCCCCTAAATTCTCTAAGCCATCATTAGGAAGGATCTCCAAAGAGCAGAGACTAACTAGGGTAATTTCATGGATTAATCTAATTCTATAGGAGTCTCTGTACCCACAAGACTTAGAGCAGATTGTTAATATTACAGAGCATTATTTTCCAGATGTCAAATAATTGGCTTATCCAAGTAAATTGTTCAAAGAATCATTAATTAAGCTAATGATCAGTTATTTGGGTAAGCTGAACTTGTGTTTGGTTTAAGAGACTAATGTCAAATTGAAAGAGTCCTATTTCCACAAAGACATCAAATTTGAGAATAAACTAATAATTTTTGTTTTGTTAATTACTTCATATTTCTGTTCTGTGATTATTACTTAAATCTCCTTTCACTGTCCCTGCTGTCTAAAACATGTAATGAGGTTCTGACATAATTACAGACTCTTGTAATCATAAAGGTTTGTGCTTTGTGCTTAAGAGTGTCCAGGGTATTTACAAACAGACTTAAACCTTACTATATATCATATCCTTCGGTGCTACAGACCTTTGTTTTATTCAAAAGAGCCTAATTGGGGTGCCTGGGTGGCTCAGTCACTTGAGTGTCCGACTCTTGGTTTTAGCTCATGTCATGATCTCAGGGTTGTCAGACTGAGACCTATGGGGGGCTCACGTTGGGCTTGGAGACTGCTTGGGATTCTCTCTCTCCTCCTTCTGTCTGCCCTGCTTGCACATGCACCCCCCCCTTCTAAAAAAGCAAACAACAACAAAGCCAAAAAAGTATTATTTATAGTAAAATCCTGCTTCTATCTTAAAATGGAGTCCTAGAAATATTAGAGATAATTGGTTTAATTCTCTTCCTAATACCCAGAAAATGGAAAATCTGACTAATAGGAGACTCAAAGTCCTCTTAATTACTTCTTCTCCAATGTATTTGCTTGTATAATTTCCTTCTTTTTTTAAACTGAAATTATGTTTGGCAAGACAATGTTCTTTGCATCTCTATATCCACATATGTTTTTTGTGTGATTTTCATTTCCCAGTTATAACATCCTCAAGCACAAAAAGTTATGTTTTTCTACCTGGCAGATGAGTCAAGTTATACACTGCATATGCAATATGTTTTCAGGAATAATAACAATAATTAAATCAATATAAGGCAGTAAAACAACATCTCCCAAAGCCATAGAAAGTATATCTTGATATTTTTCCAGCTACTAAGTTAATGCTGGATAAAGAAGTATGTCCTGAGTTGTCCTAGACCTACCAGCAGTGGTCTCAGAAACAATTTGTCTTTGAGTTAACTGGATGCTGAGATTGTGCTTTAAAAACATTTTCAAATCCATGGGCTGAGCATCAAATTATTTAAAATGCTCTGCCAAAAGGAATAAAACCAAACATCCTTGGTCTACAATATTCCTTTAGAGAAATAAGCCTATTTCTTTCCCCTTCCTTCCTGGATGCTTCCTTATTCACCAACCATTACACTTAGCCTGAAGTGTCAAGTACACAGACCAGTATCCTGTGTTGGGTTCCAGAAAACCTCACAAAATAGAACTGACTACAAATCAGATTCTTTGGATAAATTTTATTGTCTTTGTTTTTAAAACCTAGATGTTAATACTCTACTGTTCTAACCTTTCATATGTGCATGGCTAAACTCCAGCAAATAGCTCATGCCTGAAAATAGAGCTTCATATTTGCAGATTTTGGCTAGGTTGACTTATACAGTGAAGCTTTTATTTCATTCTCTCCCTATAGTCCAAGAAGAGAAACTTCTTAATAAATGAAGCTACCTATTAGTGAAGTTCTCAGTATTTCAATATCTTAACTCACTCAAATCAAGGCCAAAATGCTAAATTCTCTTCCTTCCCATCTTTCCTTCTTTCTTTCTTGTAGTCATAACCGTTGTGGGCCAAACACCATTAAAGGGAAAATATAGTCACCAATAAAAAGAGATTTAAAAAAAATCCCTGATTTCCTGAATATTATAGTCAACCATCAGAAGGCAGATAACAGAAGTTAACAAATCACAAGTAAGATGGCTTTATATAGGAACAAGTGCAAGAAGCAAATAGATAGGGAAAGAAACTACACAGTCACTGAAGGGGATTGTCCCATTTTGTATAGGGTGGTTGGAAAAGAGTTTTCTTTGGAAGTGAGGGCTAAATCATGACGGGATGAAAAAAATGGGGTAGAAGAGAGAGACAGTGGTGGAGAAAGAAGAAAAGAAAGTAAGAGAGAGAAAGGAAGAAGAAGGAAGGAAGGAAAGGAAAGGAATGGAAAGGAAAGGAAAGGAACAGGATGAGGAGAAAAGAAGGAGGAAATCTGGGAAAACAGCATTCCATGCAGAGTGTGGAGTGACACCAAGATGCTGAGACAGGAATGAGTTGGATGAATAAAAGGATCAGATAAAAGGTTGGGAACACCAGGAAGGAAAATGACAGGGAAAGGAATGAGTGCTAGGACAATGTGAGGCTGAATATAAACAGGAGCTAAATTATATTCTGTTATGAAGGTCACTGTAAAGAGGTCCAAATTATTCTTTGCAGTGGGGCCACTGGCAGGATGTCAGCAAATTAACGATCTGATATGTGTTTTAAACTTTTAGAGAGTTCTCACCACGTACTGACAACTAAACATTTTTAGAAACCTCACCCTACTTTACATCCAGTGATGCCACGTGACTAATACATGTTAAATAAGTTCCATTTATCCGAAGATTATTTTCTAGTCCTATAGTCCTTTTTTCCCTCCTGAAGTCTGAGTCGGATCCACATTATGGTAATTATAAGGAAATAACAAATTTAAGAGCACACTTATCTTGATGAACAATGAATAATACATGGAATTGTTGAATCACTATTTGGTACACCTGAAACTAGTATAATACTGTGTGTTAACTACAGTGGATTTTAAAAAATAAATACTTTTATAACATGGCCTTACATATTTTGAGATCAAAGTGAAAGAAGAAGGCACTGTTTGGGAAGCTGTTTCTTGGAGGTAGAGAGTGGTATATTGGTAAATGTTTAGAAACTAGATTCCAAAAAGAAAGTCCTGATTTGTAGCATGTGTCAATTTTTCTGTGACATAAATACTGCCGTGGCTGATCTCCAGCTACCAAATAGACACTATTGAATGCAGAATTGGAAGAGATGCTCCAAGACTGCTCTTGCGAGCTTATGTGAGCTGGTGACCAATAGTTGTAATTATGGTTTAATCAATGTACTAACATATTGAAATAATGCATTTTATTTATTTAATGATAGTACTTTCCTTAACCTTTGCAGGTAAAGTTCAGTATAAATTGCAGGCTTAAATTTAATGTTCTCCTGGAGACTTTTTTTGTTCTTAGAAGTTCTCACTAAACTGCTTTCCTTGCACTATCCATTATTTATATTGTAAAATATCTTAAAATTCATTATAATTAATACATCTTTATACTTGTATTTTTACTTAAGTCAAACATATTTCTTTGAGTAACTCATTATGTATTTGAATATTTTCTTCAAAATTTAACACTCTAGAAATCTAGAACCCTAGGACCATGGCTATTGGTTCCATAGTGTCCTGACTTTGCAGAAGAAAGTAAATTCTAGGGGGTTTTAAGCCAGATTACTTCTCCGTTAGCAAATTGAATAGAATAGAGCCCATATTTCCCAACTCTCTGTCCTGATCTTTTTCAGTATTCCAGTTTGCTTTTCTTTCATGGATGCAATTATTCAATTTAATTCCATTTAGTATCATTTATTCTCTCCTCAACTCCCGCAATCTAGTTCCAATCCTTCCAATATACAGAAACTATGTTAACGAAGAACAACAATAACCACAATTAAATGCACAAAACTTTTGCACCTAAGCTAGTTCTTTTACACTTTTATTTAACAACCATTCATGATGTTTATTGACCATCTCCTGTGTGCTATGCACAGTTCCCTAGGAAGCCACCTATTTCATATTTGTACAGTTATAATGTTTAGAAATGCCATGGAGTCAAATTCTGCCTTCTGCAATTCCCAGTTTCTCTCTCCAGAACTAGACAGAGTAAAGTCGTGTCTATTCCATGAAAGAGTCTTTCAAATATTTGAAAAACTTTGTTGTGCCCATTTTCTTCCTTTTCTAAGTGAATCATCCTCAGTTCCCTTAATGATTTCTCATATGACATGTTTTCAAACCCTCATTAGTTCTGTTTACTCTTCTCTGTATATGACATAATTCTGTCAATGACCCAATTAATGGTTGGTGCCCAGAATTAAATATATTACTCTACATGTTGTCTGACCAGGGCAGAGTAGGCAAGTATTTCCCCATGTTCTATACACCCTCTCTAACACAGCTAAGAATTAAGTGCCTGTTTAGAACATGAATAGGCTATTCTTAATGGGACTGCCATGGTTTGCTTTTTTAATGAGGAAAAGCTATTTACTTGCCTGTGAGCTGACCTTGAGTCAACAGTGTGATATATGTCTCCTTTTCCCCATATATGCCTGTGTAGCAGTAAGAACAGAAACATCCTGTTGTCTTGACACTATAACCGGCTGTTGTCAAGGTATAGATAATATATGTCACAGTTGTGGAAGAAATTCCAGTTGTATTTCTTTCTTAAACTCATCAGTGCACACTTAAGGAAATTTGGAGAAAAACTATTCAGTTTGATTTGTTGTCAAAAGGCTAAAATGGTCAACCCACATGGTTTTCCATTGGGAAATCTGAAAGATTCCCCCCCGCCTTTTTTTTTTTTTTACCTCCAATAGCTATTTAGTCCCTGGGCAGTGAGGTCACTTTGATTACAGTGGAATGTGAGGGAGATAAACAGAGTTTTTAGGGGGTCATTCTCTCCAGGTGTCTGAAAAGGAATTCTCTGAACATGAGACTCCACTACCCTTCTTTCCTTCTATCTGGGGAAGATAATTCCAACCCTCCTCTTTCTCCAGATGGTCTTTATTGAACAGCACAGGATTCAGTACATATACATGTAGTAAGGAGGAGGTGAAATTTACCAGACATTTTATAGACTGGGCAAAATATGAAGTCCAGAGAAAAGGATGCTCCCCTAAAGATGCAGAGAGAGGTTCTGTTTTCCTAATGCCAAGCATTTGGAAGAAAACCAAAGAAATTCAGTAAAAGACCAGAATGCCTCCAAATAGTGGACATTTGGCTCGGCAAATTTAGCAGTGCCTGAATGTTCTGCTTGTCAATGAGTTGTGGCATCACATAGACAGCCGTAATAAATTAAATAGTAGGCCAGGAATAGAACTAAGACTTCCTGATTCATAATCCAAGGTTCTGGCCCCTACACTGTCTTTGATTCTATACGGATCTCACTGGCTATTCTGGGCTGGTAATACTCCTTGCTCACCCATAGTAGAAAAGAACCTTTTAGCAAAAGACTTGGCCCAACTTCATTTTGAATTATTTGATCTGCAGCCAGCTGGACTAGGATGAAATCTCATATTAGTGTTATACATTTCATTTGACAATAAATTCCTCACCCTAGACTTTCCTTTCTTAAAATAATATCCTGTTTAAAGAACCAGAAAGTTATTAATTTTTTTTCTTCAGAAGCAGTGAAAATTTTCATCTGAATAGCTGGTCAGAAGCTAAAGATAATATAATTATCCTATGTCAGAATTTCTAGGCAAGTTATATAAGTCAATCTTAATTTTTATTCTGGTGCATTTCAAAATGAAACTTATGTAGATTAAGAGGTAGGTAATAAAACCAACCAGGAACTAACACCTATTTGCCAGATATCGTCTGTTGAACCACAAAATCTTTGCATGTTACCTTAAATTAATAGTAACATGTGCCAATATCATTTTAATATTAGATGACACAGAATGATAAATAATATCCTCATTCAAAGTTACTACAAGGCATCTTTTAACTGATATATAAATTATGGCTTTATATTAAGTGTTTATGTTCATTTCCTATGTATCTCCTCCCATTCATCAAACATGATGAGGAAAACCGGTCTCTGCTTGATTTTTAAACTCCAACAAGGCTTCAAATAGAACATTTTTATGTTGGGACTTCTGTAAATAGTTTACACACTCTCCTGCATAGTTTCAAAGCACATCTATGCAGCTGGTCCTAAGGAGTGCTCAGAAGTGGCAGGTGTGAGTCGGGAAGAGAACTGTGTGGGCAGTAATTCCTCTCTATTCCAAGGAAATCTGAGGATGACTTCCTCCACTAGGTTTAAAGGCCCATTTTGTGGAGTGGGATATAATTTCTACTTAAATAATTCGATAAACATTATGAAATCAGTCTTTAAGTGCTAAAATTGGAGATTAACTTTCAGGGTTACTTAGTACATTTATAGATACAAAGTCAGCCTTTCTGGGTTGATTATTTATTCTCTATCATCATGCTTGCTTGATATCTGCAAATCCTTGAAGTTTTTACTTTTTTTTTTTTTTCTTTTTACAATTCTCAGTAGCTCTCTCCTTGGGTTCAGATATTGAAGGAGACATGATTCTTTCTGGTATGAAAACAAGAAAAACATCCATTTAACATTAAAATTCCATCTACTGTTTTCAAGAATATTATGATCATCTTTCTTTAGGTGTGGATAACAAAGAAAGACAAAAGTAAAAATTTCCTCATTTTCCATAAAAATATATGACTTAATTTAGAAAAAAAGTCTTGTATTGACCTGAATCTGTCAACTTTCCTAGTTTTACCTTTCAGACTCTTTCTCATAATGCCTGGTGTTCCTCAAATGACAGTCATCTTGAGGACTACCACTACATAATTCTTAATATTTTTCTTTAATTAGATTCACATTTTTTACAGTTAAAATAATTTAAAAAATATATTCATGCTATATATCAGTTATAATTTTATATTTCCTATTGTATATTAAACTATAAAATTATCAAAATAAATCACTATACTATCTGATATAATCTCACATAAATTATATTACATTTTAGGAAATGCTTAGTTAGAAATTCAAAACTTATTTTGGTTTCTTGAATATGCCATGCTCTCTCTCATTGCAACCAGGATTACTAAGTTTAGCAAATAAAAATATAGGATACTCAGCTTCATTTGAATTCCACATAAACAAGGTTTTGTAGTATAAGGATAGCCCATGCAATATTTGAGATTTACTAAAACATTTTATGTTGTTTATCTGAAATTCAAGTTCAACTAGGCATCCTGAATTTCATCTCGCAACTCTATTTTGATCCATGGAATCCTTCTCCTTTGGCTTAACATACATCTCCCCTGCCTGGGTATATCAGAGGAAACCTTTTGTTTTGAGTATAGTGTCACTCCAATGGAGAGGTCTTACAGAAGTTGTTTCCTTAAATGAATGAACAGTAATTGCCTCTTAAGATATGCAACTTCAAAGAATAGAAAATACCTTTTCTTAGTGTGTTATTTAGTGTTATAATCCTAGGCAAATCTAAGACTTCCCATTTTGTTTTTTTCTGTGGTAACAAAATAAAATCTGAAAAATGCATGAGGCTAATCTTTTAAGAATTGCAAATTTACTTGAATTATTAATATTTTGTATGAAATTTTCTAGGAATGAGTAATTTCAGATTGAATCCTTTGCTATTGTATATTTTCTCACTTCTATCATGTGCAATGTGTCTGTGGCTCTGTTGGCACAAAGAGGAGTCTTCACACTGAAAAAGTATGGAAACTATTTATCTAACTCCTGTCCTCTCATTTTTTTCCTGATGACTTACATTAGCAAATTTAAGAATTTCCCAAGCTACAAACTTAGATTAATGGCAGGATTGGAAAATCCCGGTTTCTTGCGTTCATCCTTACTTCTGGTTACCTAAGTAGGCATTAACACTATTAGACCTACCAGGCACTTTCTTCAACTCTATAGGTGACCCAAGAGGACATATTGCCCATACAAATTCATATGCATTGAAAGACCTGGGATGAATACGTGTAGATTAGAAAAAACAATTTAGTCTCACATGGATGGCATCTTCATATTATTAATCTACAAGTTTAGAAGAAACATCATCTTATTGATGATTTGTTCCTTTCTTCCTCCTTCCCTCCCTCCATCTGCTTTTTGTTTTCTTTTCCTTCCCTCTTTTCTTCACTTTTTTCCTTCCTTCTGTCTCTCCTTCTTTTTGTTTGTTAACAGTTCACTCTATCAGTGGTTCTCAAATATGATTAGGCATCAGAACCACCTGAATAGAATAGCTTGTTAAAATATAGCTGCTGATTCAGTAGGTCTTTAATGGGAATGAAACATTTGCACTTTTTACAAGTTCCCAGGTAATAATGTTGCTGCTCTATGGAGGGGGCTACACTTTAAGAACTCTGAACCACATACTAGTACTAGTTCTCAACAGTGGCTGATTGTAAGCACACTTGTATAGCTTTGAAAACTTCCACATTCTAAGGCTCCACACTCCAAATTTCATAGGTGTAGGGTGGGGCCAAACCAGTGTGTTTTTAAGAAGTTCAGCAAGAAATCCATTAATCTCTTATATTAACAGAATAATAAAAAAATACAACATATAAATGTCCAAAAAAGGTATTTATAACATTCAAGACCTATTTTAAATCACTTCTTAGTGATTTAATAAGCAGAACAACCAAAACTCTCTCAGGTAGCAAGGATTTAAAAGGCAATTATAGCAAGTTTTGAAGATAAATATTAGAAACACTTCTATACTTTTAAGAAAAAGTAGAACACTCATTATCACTCATTTTATTTAATGTTGTGATTAAGGTTCTGGCTGAAGCAATAAAACAACAAATAGTAGCAACAACAACAAAATGGAGAGGTAATTATATTACAGAGGAAGAGAATTTGTACTTTAAAAATCCCAGAGAATAATCTGAGAATCAACAAAGGAAAACACAGAAACATTGTTGTCCACTATCATTAGCCATTTATAAAATAGAATAGGGGTACCTGGGTGGCTCAGTCAGTTAAGCGTCTAACCTGAGTTAAGCTCAGGTCATGATCTCAGGGTCCTGGGATGGAGCCCTGCATTGGGCTCCCTGCTCAGCGGAGAGCCTGCCTCTCCCTCTCTTTTCCACTTGTGCTTCTCACTATCTCTGTCGCTATCTTGGTCAAATAAATAAATCTTAAAAAAAAAAAAACAGAATAGAGAAAAATAAATCACAGTGACAAAAAAATCTAAAATATCTAGAAGCAACTGAACAAGGAAGAAATAATCAATATTTTTATGGAGAAAGTTAAAAATGTCACCAAAGTATGTAAAAGAAGACAACAAATGGAGAGGTACATAATTGTTTTGGATAGGAACATTCCTTCTAACATACTTTAAAGCAATGTCTGTTTCCCCTCTAGAATGTAATGATCATTGCCTGTTTTGTGCAGTGATGTAACCCAAGAATCTAGAGCAGTGGTTGGCACATGATATCATAAAATAAATGTTTGTTGAATGAATGAATGAATGAAATCTTAATTGTCTTTCAATTAATTTTTAAATCCAAAGTAGTTTAACTCGAAACTCCTCTAGGATTTTTAAAATGAAACTTGCAAAGCTGATTCTTAAAAAAACAAAAATGAAGAAGTCCCAAAGGAAACAAAACATTTTAGTATAAATATCCTTAAACATATATGAAAATACAAAAAAATATTTTAATAAACTTAGATGCTGAATTAAAATTAAAATTTGTCAGGATTTTGTTAATTTTATTTTATGTATTCCTCTCTACTTTTTAAAAAACAATATTTTAGATAAATTCCTGACATTATATTTCACTCACAAATGCTTAAGTATGATAAATTGATTTTAAAATTCTCTTGTAAAAGGAAAGGAGGGAGTATTAATTATAAAAATCTTAAAACAAAACAATTCAAACATTTTTTGACACTGTATAAAAATCTACAAATGAAATTTAAGAAACAAAACAAAGAAAAAAAGAGACAAAAAACCAGACTCTTAACTATAGAGAACAAATTGATGGTTACCAGAGGGGAGGCAGGTGGGTGAAACAGGTGAAGAAGTGAAGGGGATTAAGAGCACACTTATGATGAGCACTGAGTGACCTAGAGAATTGTTGAATCAGTATATTGCACACCTGAAACTAATATAACACTGTATATTAACTCTACAGGAATTAAAACTAAAATCCATAAATGAAAAGACTGATAAAAATCAAAAGGCAACTGACAGGGAAAATATTTGGAGCATGTATAATGAAGAACTAAGAAATTATTAAAAACAATAAAAATGGCAAAAGCATTCAAAAAAGCTATTATATAAGAATGAATATTATTTAAAATTCTAAACCTCAGTGGTAATCAAAGCACTGCAAATTAAATAAATAATGGAAATTATTTTTCATCCATCAGACTGTCAAAAAAGAAAAAAAAGCTTGACCACATTTGAGATTGACAATCTCTTCAGAAATGTAAAGCTCTGCCTTTTTTGGAGGCCAGTTTGGCCTATTAAAATTAAAATAGGACATGTCCTTGAACTTGGCATTCTAATTTTAGATATACATCCTACAAATTACTTGTAAACATGCAAAAATTAGTATGCCCAATACTATTCACTGAAACTTTTTTTGTGTGTGGCCAAAGAATTGGAAATAACCTATGCAGTCATAAGCAGAATACTGTTTAATGTAATAAATTATTGTACCATTATTTCTTAGACCATTACCCATTAGTTGCAAATATGAAGTAGGTTCATGTGCACTGACACACAAGTAACCTAGTCAGCTCTTCAACGTAAGTAAGAAACTGTGGCTCTTTGGAGGGATACAGCCCCATGGCAGGGTACACTGCTCGATGAGTAAAACACGGTTGCCCAGGAATTCTCACTTTAGTCTGGTGTCCTTGTGCAGGGAACAACCTGTATAATTGTACTGGGTGCCCTGCTACTCGTTAGTAAAGCACTCCAAGAAGGTTTATTAAATGGAAAAAAATGTGAAGGACAATATCCTATAGCATGAAATCTTTTAGGTACCAAATGAGCACACATATATATGTGCATGCATAGTATTCAGACACAGGCACACACACACAAACACAGACTTGAATCAAAATTCTGTATTTTGATATGCATATATATAGATGCACAAAGATCTGTAAAGATACCTAGCCTTTGGGAGTGGGGGTAGAACTGGGAGGAGGCAAAGGAAACCCATGTTTTTTCATATAGTTTGAAATTCCTATAGGGAGTTTATGATTGTGAATTACATCAGCAATTGTCATTTTTTATTAGGTAAAAAAGTAAATATTTATTAAAAACAATAAAACACTACAAATTACAATTTTAAAAAGATGGCAAATACCACAAACAGAATACCCAGAAAAATTTTTGTTAGTAAACTGAATAGCACACTTTATTAATACCATTCTCCCCCCGCCTTTTCTGTTATTGTGAATGATTTTAAAGGTTTGGAATATCCATATATTGTCATACTGTGAAGCCTTTTACTTAATGATGGAAAACCCTCATTAGCGATATGGAAAGATGTCCACACATTCAGTATATAAGTTTACTAAATCGTAAAGTTACTAAATTTTCACACGTGAAGAGATGATTTATCTTGGCCATTGGTTCTACCTACCTCCCTGAGTGCCAGTCTCTGCAGCCAGATGAGATCTGGTGGTCATCTCTTTCTGTGACCATTAGTTTCAATATATTGAGTCCTGGCTGGAACTACTGACCTATTCCTGGTGTTCCTGGTTACTCACCAGAGTTATAATTCTCTTCTTACAGCTTAGACAAATTCCTGAATAGCTGCACTGTTTCTTTTAGCCCCAAAATAGAAAAGAGTACCATTATGACCTTGACTCTCTACCGTAAAGCCAAACTGACATTTTGTGAGAAATGATAAAATGGTATTCCACACTTGCTAAGATTTACAGAGCTCTAGTCAGTGAGCATATTAAATAGAATGTAGATGATGCTATATGTGATTTTAAGGCTAAGTTTTAGGGGATTAGCTACATACTTGCAATGAATTAAGATAAATATTCTTATTTGACATTTTATTTTTAAAAAATATTTTATTTATTTATGAGAAACACAGAGAGAGAGAGAGAGAGGAGCACCAGGTAGAGGGAGAAGCAGGCTCCATGCAGGGAGCCGGACTAGGACTCGATCCTGGGTCTCCAGGATCACGCCCCGGACTGAAGGCGGCGCTAAACCACTGAGCCACCTGGGCTGCCCAAAATTTTATTTTTTTAAGTCACATAGCAGCTAGTGCTATGCAATGTATCTTGATAGAATTAATTAATTAATTAATTAATTAATTAATTTTAATTTATTTTTTATTGGTGTTCAATTTACCAACATACAGAGTAACCCCCAGTGCCCGTCACCCATTCACTCCCACCCCCCACCCTCCTCCCCTTCTACTACCCCTAGTTCGTTTCCCAGAGTTAGCAGTCTTTACGTTCTGTCTCCCTTTCTGATATTTCCCACACATTTCTTCTCCCTTCCCTTATATTCCCTTTCACTATTATTTATATCCCCACATGAATGAGACCATATAATGTTTGTCCTTCTCTGATTGACTTACTTCACTCAGCATAATACCCTCCAGTTCCATCCACGTTGAAGCAAATGGTGGGTAGAATTTAATAAAAATGTTAATACTATTGATAAATACTTAACCCAGATGGCGATTTAAGTGAACATGTGTCAGAGGTTTTTTTGTTGTTTTTTTTTTAAGTTTTTTTTTTTTAATTTATTCAGGAGAGATACAGAGAGAGAGAGAGAGAGAGAGAGGTAGAGACATAGGCAGAGGCAGAAGCAGGCTCCATGCAGGAAGCCCATTGTGGGACTCAATCCTGGGATCCCAGGATCAGGCCCTGAGCAAAGGCAGACGCTCAACCACTGAGCCACCCAGGGGTCCCTGTAAGGGTTTTTAAGAAGTTATTAGGCAATCTGTTATGAAGGGACACCTTACAGAATAGGAGAAATTATTTGAAAATCATAAATTGATAAGGGATTAGCAGCCAAAATATATAAAAACTCATACAACTGAATAACCAAAAGCAAATAATCTGATTAAAATATGGCAAAGGACCTGAAAAGATATTGTTGCAAGAAGACATACAAATAGCCAGTATATGAAAAAGTGCTCAAAGTCACTAATTATCAGGGAAATTCAAATTAAAACCACAATAAGATACTACCTCACACTGGTTAGAATGACTAATGTAGAAAAGACAAGAGAAACCAAATATTGGAAAGAATGTAGAGAAAAGGGAACCTTGTATGCACTGTTGGTGGGAATGTAAATTGGTAGAGCCACTATGGAAAACAACATGGTGGCTCCTCAAAAAATTAAAAATGGAACTATTATTTGTTCCAGCAAAAATACTTTTCTGGGAATATATCCAAAGGAAATGAAATCAGTATCCCACAGAGATTATTTGTAGTCCCATGTTCACTGCAACATTATTCACAATAGCCCAGATATGAAAACAACCTACATGTCCATTGAAGGATGAATGGACCACCCCTAAAGAACTGACCATGCCTAAAGGAATATGATTCAGCCATAAAAAAGCGGAAAGTCCTGTCATTTGTGACAACATGGATGAAGCCAAAGGACATTATGCTAAGTGAAAGAAGCCTGCCAGAGAAAGACTAATGCTGCATGGTACCACTTACAGGTGAAATCTTTTTTTAAAAAAAGACCTCCTTTTATATATTTTTAAAGATTTTAGAGATTTTTATGGATTCGTAGATTTTATGGACTAGAATGGTGGTTTCCAGGGGCTGTGGGATGGAAAATGGGGAAATGTAGGGGAAAAGGTACAAACTGTCCCTTATGAGAAAAATAAGTTTTGAGAATCTAATGTAACTATAGTTAGCATGGCGACCATAGTTATTAATATAGTACTGCATACTCGAAAATTGCTTAGAGTAGATCTTAAACATTCTTCACACATGCACGCACATGCATACACACAGAAGAAGTTAATCATAAGAGGTGATGGGTGCATTGCTTATTTTAATTCTGGTAACCATTTCACAATGTGTATAATATCATATCATCACTTTGTACATTTTGAATATACACATATATTTGTCAATTATTCCTCAATAATGTTGATCAAAATGAACACAAATCATTGACAATTAAATTCCAGCATGTACACAGTTTCCTTTCAGTATAGATATTTCTTTCATTAATGTCTTTGTGTTGGTTACCAAATTAAAAAGGAATAACCAGTCAGTAGTAGCTCCCTCATATTATTAAGCATTTCACACACATTAGTCTCCCAATATTTTGAAAGCCTGAATGAGAGGAGATGGAGCATCTGGCTTCCCTGAAACCACTGAAGGACCCAGCAGAGAGAACGAATGTAGTGGAACTCAAAAGTATTTTTTGATTAATTAATAGTTGTGTACTAAGTTCCAGTCTTTAATGAGCATCTAGACAATATGATCAATCTCTAAAAGTCGGTTTCTACAGAAAGAAAGCATCAACAACTGCTATGGAACATTGCTTTTTCTTTTCAATTGAAGAGAACTTTTTAGATGCACTGATTAGAAAATGTGTTGGCTGTAGAGTAGGTCATTATTTGTGTCCTTACAAGACTTAGTAGAAACTCAAAAACGTCTTTGTGGTATAATGCTTCTGAGGGAAAGGGACATTTGAAAAATAGCCTTTTGCTTCCAAAATATTGAGGTTACTCATCCTCCAATTCCCTGAGATCATTAAGACCTGTTTGTTTGCCTTTCTCTTGTGCATAAGGAAACCAAACAATGCCTTCTTTTTTCCCCAATATGGTAATAACTCTTAACCCAAATTTCTGCCTGGGGAATCTCTCCAGCACATTGAAGAAAAATTTTTCTTTATCTATATATCTTGTTTGTTCTCCATATAAACTATGTGCCCATAAAAGGGACCAATAAGTTTCTGTGGCTTCTAATTCAAATGGCTAAATTCCATAATATATGAATCTCCTGTGGTGTTGACTTGCACCTTTTTCCTATGATGGGTAGTAATTCCTTGGCTATCATTTGTACAGTCAAAAATAAACACAAATGAAAATGTGACTGATAAAGCTAGTAAGTTAGAGAGCTTAAGAATATTCAATAGTATTTTAAAATGGGATTCACGTTCCTTTAAAATATTGTTTGAAAAAAATATTGTTTGATATGTATATAGAGAATATATATGTATTGAGAGTTAAATGATTAAAAGTAATTTTCTGTTTTAAAAAGGTAAGGTTTAAGAGAATACAATATCACTCTTTTCAGAAGTCCAAGGTAGATGGGACATTACTTAGTGCTAAAATTCTGTTACTCTCATGGTAAAATTATGAAACAAACCACAAAGTAGTAATTTAGAACTGGAGAGTACTTTAGATGTGTAGCTTTTTAAGCAATGAAAAAAACCTAAGATGAATAATATCAAGAAAAAATTGACTTACTAGGTTTTGACTGCTTGAGAAGGTTAATTGGAAAGAAGGTTAAAATATACCAAGGAGAACTACACATGGTTGTTGCATATGATAGGTAGCAAAAGGGTATTTTGGCAGCTGTAAATCTCTTCTTTTTGTGTAGTTAACTTACTCTTAGCTCATCCCTCTTTCTCTAGCTGTGGTTTCCGAGAGAGATCTTTGTAATTTTTTCCATATTTATTGAGCAACTATTAGATCAATTAACACTATGTTGTGTACAAGAGATGAGACAAATCCCTCTTCTTTTAAGAAGTTTATATTACATCTAGCAGATTGCCATGCAAACAAGCAACCAAAAGAGGGAAAAGAGAGAGAGAGAGAGAGGGAGAAAACGAGAGATATTTTGATTGGATAATATGGGGGTAAGCTTCACAGAGAAGACCACCACAATTTAACTGAGCCTTGAAAACTGACTAAGAATATGAAGGATGGAAGGCATGAAGTGCAAGGCATGCTAGGAACAGGATATGAAACATGGTAATAAAACAAGTTTGCAATGGATTGAATTGAGAGTGGTGTGAGATTAACACTGGCTAAAATCTTGTGCAAGGTGCAGTAAAAGATATAAACTAAACACACGTAAAAAGTTGTTCAATTGAATTGAACTTCATAGGTTTGCCCTGTCTCTCAGGCCTTACCATGCATGTGTCTATCTATTTTCTTCTCTGCACCCAACAGCTCCCCTTTTCCAGGTCTTTATTATACTATTATAAGGAAAGTAATTGTATTTTTGAAAAACATTGAAAGTCAAAAAAGATAAGTGCATCCTTTGTGCTCTGTCTGCAATCCCTACTGCTCCTGTATGGGTCATCTCTGTATGGGGTCTCCAGTGGCACAATTATTTCCTCTGTTTGTTTCAAGGTGAATCTAAATTTGCCATTTAAGTAATTTGCAGATGTAGACATATTTTATAATCTGGTGAAGAGGATACTCTGCTGGGTCAGTGAAGCTCTACCTCATTGTTCTCTGTGGCAATAGTTGAGTCCTAGTATAAAAGAGTAAGAATAATACATTTATATATATATCAAATTAATGGGCACTTCTTAAACAGTTGGTGACTATTTAATCAGAAATGTCATTTCCACACAATATCTGCGTTGGTGTGTGCCATTATTCAATTTGACTAAATTCTATTCAAATTGTATTCAACCACAAATGCTTGCTGGTGACTAAAGGTCAAATACATGAGAAAGCACAGATCTTATAGTACCACCTGTCACCATTACTGATAAAATAATTCAAAGTATATGTTCTTCTACTGAAGGCAAGTTAAAGGAAGGACTGGCTATTTTTATTCTAAGCATCTTCTTGTGGATTGAAAGCATTGATCCATTACAGACTTAGAAAGTCCAACCAAGGGGAAAATAAGAATTGTGATCTCCTTATATTTTAAGATTCTGTTATTTGCTCAGAAAAAATATAACCCAAATGTAAACTTATAGCCATAAAAATGGTAGGTAAATTAAGTAATTCTAAGAAATGTCTTTATTACATTTAATAGGAAATGAAGGAGATATTTCCTTACGCTATTGAAAATAGAAATATAGAAATACTCTTCTGGCAGACAGTTCTCATGAATTTTGGAAATTAAGGCAAAACAAAACAACTCATAGTCCCTGAAAAAAAATAACAGTAGTGGCAAAAAAGTAAATCATATCTCTATTATTTGCCTTAAGATATTTCTTGTGCTCTTGGTCAGAAATTAGTTGTTAATAGAATTGACCTGCTTTTGAACAAGTATTTCTAACAACCTCTGCATTCAATAACACAATGCACCCATGCATATTGAATTTAAATGGCTGTAAATATGATAATATGCCTTAACTGCTAAATTTTGTGAGAAAGTAGTGAGAATTCTATGAATTTTCTCACATACCACGTCGCTAGGAATATTGTCTTAAAAGCCTTCTAAGCATTTAGAATATGCTTCTTTCCACTTCCTGGAACACAAAGTGCAGCAAAGGAAGAAGGGTTAGGAAGAAAGGGTCACTATCTCTAAGGGAAATATGCAAGCACCACAGATGCACGAAGCAAGCTGCTGTTTCCCACAAAGTCCACAGCTCCTCTTGAGCACAGGAAAGGGAAGAAAAATCCTCTAAAAAATTAACCACATGGGGATCCCTGGGTGGCGCAGCGGTTTGGCGCCTGCCTTTGGCCCAGGGCGCGATCCTGGAGACCCGGGATCGGATCCCACATCAGGCTCCCGGTGCATGGAGCCTGCTTCTCCCTCTGCCTGTGTCTCTGCCTCTCTCTCTCTCTCTGTGACTATCATAAATAAATAAAAATTAAAAAAAAAAAAATTTTAAAAAATTAACCACATGTTAGTATTGAAACGTTGCCAGGAACACAGACAGCCCTAGAGGGTTTGTTTCAAATCAATATTGATGGAGCCGTGTGGTGGGTCAAGAGAATGGCACATCTTGCTCTCAGAGTTCACAGGACTGAGTACTTTTATTCAGCCAAAGAGGAAAACTCAGAAAACAAACAAACAGCAGTGGGAATGATACCAGCAACACTAACAGTCTGACATTTTTAGATTCATGTATAGTGAGAAAGTGGTTCGCTACCTCAATCAATCTTTCATTTAATGAAATCTCTGGGAAGCACAGGGGCTGTGTTTGGGCAGAAGGTGACATGCGGTATTACTAAGCCCTCCTGGTGAATGAGGCTGTTGCATGTTGCTGAAGTTTTTGAAATATCAGGTCAGTATCGTTATTATACCATTGTCGAAGCAAAAATATGCCACATTACCGTGCATACTAACTGTAGTTTAATGTATATAAAACAAAACAACCTTATCCCCCTAAAAACACCTAAAAACAATTTCTCCCTCTTTTTTGATTGGACCGATTCAATTGTATACAAATTGAATAGAAGCCCCTGTTCAATATTCCAGGTAATTGTTAAGTAACAATTTTTTTCATAAAGAGATTATAGCTATTAAGTATATAACCATCTGATGTAAAGCCAACAAGCAGTAGACAATCCACAAATGCCTCCTTTCTTTTCTGAGCCTTCATAGCATTTTCTAAATTACATATTGTTTTAGAGAGGTGAAGGGGTGTGATTAGTTATATTAGCTTGATTGCTTTGATAACGGTAAACCAGTATCTTTTTGTTATCTCCATACTTACTTCTATATTTTGATAAATGCTTTCCTTTCATTTCTCAGAGAAAACACTTCTGACAACACTCTCTATATTCAAGTAAACCTTTAGTTGGCTTCTTTGCCTCATTTTCTTACTCTACCATCTTTGTTCTGAGGATCACAGAACTTAAATTTGAAGGAGGACTAGAGACCATTTAGAGTAATTTAAAAAAAAAAAATTTATTCATTCATGACAGAGACAGAGACAGAGACACAGGCAGAGGGAGAAGCAGGCTCCATGCAGGGAACCCGACATGGGACTCAATCCCGGGTCTCCAGGATCAGGCCCCGGGCTGAAGGTGGCGCTAAACCACTGGGCCACCAGGGCTGCCCATAGAGTAACTTTAAACAGAGATGACAACTAAAGCCAAGGAGAGCCTTAGTAGACAAAAGGTAGATGGAGAAATTAGTCATTCCCACTCTCAGATCTGTGTCCCAACATTTCTCTATATCCTTCATATCTCACATAGGGGCTCCTATTTTTATAGCGCCAGTGTCTAATTCTCTCTACATTTTTCCTTCCCTTAAAGAGTTGCCTACATTTGTCTTACCCTGGGATTTCTTTGAATTTCTCCCTACAGTCATTCGAATTTACCTCACGATTACTCACAATGAGATGCTACAGAAAAGTTTGGTCATATCATGGGTTTGTTTTAATTTTGTCTGGTTTTCACCTACAACTTGCCACTTTGAAGTATTAATAAGTCCCCTAGCTTTTTTCTGAAGCAGATGTGGCCTAGACTTTAATCTGTATTTAGGACTTCCTGCTATTTGCTTTGAGCTCACACCCCTTGCACTGTTTTTTAGTGAGTGGCACTGGGCTTCTCTTCCTATCTACTGAGTTCAGCATCCCTTTCTAGGTAAAGTCCCAGATTTCCAGCAAAGTCCCAGATTTCCAGCTGTTTTCCCAAACTTTCAACTTGCTACCAATGCACTACTCCTTCCCTTCCAGCTTTTACCACAGTTCTCTGCGTAGTCTTGGCTCTTAGGGCCCCCGTCCTGACACTGGGCTGTCCCATACATCTTTGAGGCTTCTCATCCAAAGACAAAAGGCCAGTTCACTATTCACTCATTTCTCCTTCCTCTGAAGGTGTATCTAGCCTAATGACAGCAACATAATGTCACACCAGTTGTTTCTAATTGCACAGAATCCAATTTTCTTAACATATATAAAAATTAAACAAATCTTTCTCAATCTATTTCTGTCTCTGTCAGCCTAAAATCTATGCTACTCTTCAGCTTAGAATCCACCTCTTTTCCCTGCTCCATGTGGAAATAACCTATCCATTCTCCAGGGCATAATTTATTAGTCATCCTCTCTATGACTCTTTCTTAGTCCCTTTTCCTTTAGAATTAATCAACCGTTTCACACTGTCCTCATAGGCATCTTGTTCTGTGATAGTCATTTTTGTCTATTTTCTTAAAAAAATGGTGAGCTCTTTGGGGTCAGGAATAAATCTTGTTCCTTTCAATTATGTGTTCTTTTTCCAGAGCCTTTCACAACTTCTGCCTTTGTTAGAAACAAACTCTTAATCCTTTATTAGACTAAAGTTCTGGGATGCAGGAATAATGTCTTCTTATGCTTTCGCACTCCTCAAAGTTCCTAAGAACATGTTAAGTACATGGTGGTCACTTGATATACTAACTGCTTGACCATCTGGCCAGAAATCTGGTAGCAGAGTTCCCAGTTTGGTCTCAGAAAGACAAGACTTTCTGCACAAATGGCTTCTTTGAGAACAAGGGAAGGGCTATGATTAAAATGTAGAACTCAGAAAGGAAAGGCCTTTTGTCTTCCTTATTAGTCTTTTAATCTCAGTGATTTCTAGGTCTTTGTGTGAGTGTGTGCTAGTGCAAACAGATAAGGTGGTAAAAAGAGAACAGAGGGATGGCAGATACAAATACATTTTCTGGGTCCACTCAGGTTGTGAGATAAGAAAATATGTCATTGGCAAGAGATGCTGTGTGCTTTAACTTTAATAATAACTTTGTTTCAAGCACACACATGGGCCTAGTTTAATGTCCCCCAAATTGGAACTTGAAGATTATTTATTATCTATTTATTTATTTATTTATCTATTTATTTATTTATTTATTTATTTTTGGAACTTCAAGATTTTAGCAGGGATATTTCACTCAAGATGTTAGGAGTTGTGACTTGAGAGAAATGTTTACATAATCAAATAAATTTGTGAAATTCTGTTTTCTATGATTTTTGCTTTCTTGTACTCATTTTCTGAATCACCATAACATCCATAAGCATATTGAAAGCTTTGAGAATTCCTGAAGTAAATAAAATCATTTAGCTTTATTTAATTAGGCATTTCTCAATCATGTCTGAGTGTAGCACCTTTTTTCTCTTTGTTTTTCACAGAATATTCCTTTGAGGAATGATGACCCAAATACCCTATGGTGACTTGAATTTGAGTGAAAAGATGCTCCCCAGAAGATTATAGGGTACCCTCTGTTAAGTCTCTGAGAGGTAAGAACTAAATTGTCCAAGAGGGATTTCCTGAAGGGTGGACGTCCAGGTGGAAATAGCCTTCAAAGAGCTCTCTAGAGACTGGCAATAGCTAATGCCAAAATAAATCAGTTTTAAAGATTTCATTTATTTATTTTATTTGAGAGAGAGGGAGAGAGAGAATGTGAGTGAGGGGAGGGGCAGAGGGAGAGAATCTCAAGCAGACTCCAAGCTGATCATGGAGCCTAAAGAGGGGCTCAATCTCAGGACTCTGAGATGATGACCTGAGCCAAAATCAAGAGTCAGATGCTTAACTGACTGAGCCACCCAGGTGCCCTGAAATTAATCAATTTTAATAAAGTAGAGTTTCTCAAATTTTTAAGGGACAGCCAAATACCCTAGAGATCTTGTTAAAAATACAGATTCTGATTTACTAGGCCTGTACTGGAGCCTGAGATTATGAATTTCTAATAAGCTTTAAGGTCATATTAATGATATTGATCTTTAGAAAGTTCCTTGAATTGCAAGAGAGTGGAATGTTGAGATGGTGGAAAAGATCTGGAAACGACTGGACTATCATGGACCCCAGCCCCATTATCATTTCAGGGGAAGGGCTGATGCTCCCCAAGCATGGAATGCTAGGATGATAAAACAGGGCTGGAGACCAAAGGTTCTGCAATGTCATATGGCTGTTTGTCTCCAGCTTTGTTTTTTTTGCAGAATCCAATGTCTGTTCCCCCTGGATTCCAATGTATCGTACTCGAATGTGATGGGCAGTGGTGGAAATGCACACCTGTTGCCACTTAAGTCTGAGTTTTCCCCAATATATTCCATGCCAGAAAGCCAATGAGTGTTCTACTGGTCATCTGCTTCTGTTTATTTGACAGTAGTTTAGGATAATTATTCTAAATAGAGTTACAGAAGAATTGAGAAGTCTAAGAAATTAAGAAACAGGTTAGAAGGGAACTATTCATACTGTTCTTCAAAAGTTCCTTCACACTGATCCTAAGCCATCATTCCAACCTGATTTTCTTCTTTCCCTCAACCCAGAGCTCATAGGCCCATGTAGTCTAGTTTCTTTCTTAGCCTACTAAAGTGCCATGCTAAGTTCCTCCTTCATGCAAGGGCACATCCATGTGTTCTCTTTCTTTCTAATTCTTACTCCAGTTAGAGTCTAGTTCAAGTTATGCTTTCTTTACAAGGCTTTTTCTAATTATCCCTAAGCACATACTACAGAATATGATTTGCATTAGTACTATGTGTTTCTTATTCCTCCATCTTGTCTCAAAGTTACACTTTATTTGAGAATAGGGGACATCTTATTATTATTTTATAAATTTTTATTTTACTTTCTTGTTTTCTGCTTTTCTAGGCTTTCACATTTTCTAGTATTGTGTTCATGGGCAGCAAAGAAAACTTCTCTAAGGACTTGGTTGTCTCATCTATGAAATAAAAACATTGGACTAATATGTGGTTTTCATATTTCTTGAAGACAAATAATCATTTCTTCAAATAATATATTACACAATAACCCAGTATATGGAATAAGGTCAAAGGTGGGGCTGTAGGGTTACATGATGGGCTAAGGGAAGGCAGAGACTTTCCTGTTTTCTGTCCTTCTACTCTAGAATATCTGCCTAAGCATAAAGTTACACAGGAATCCAGAAAACCACTGGGTTCAATGAAGTCCAAGACCTTTTATTACTCTTAAGACTTTGATTTTAATTATTAGAGAAACTTTGCTGGTTTATATAAAATGGGCAAACATGTCATGACAAATGAAATGAAATTGTAAGATACAATGCACACACCACAGTGGTATTTAAGGTGTGGCTCACTGAACAGCTGTGGCAGGAACATTGTGATGTTTTTTAGAAATGCCAGATCACAGATCTCCTTCAAGGCCTACCAAATCATAATTGGTGAGATTGGGCATTTGCAGATTACCAAGTGCCCTAGATGACTTTATAAACATTGAAGTTTCAAACCCAATGATGTAGAGTAATGATTTTAAACAGCAGCACACATAGGGTTTAACTACTGAGTTTTGTATAAGGCAAATATCTGGCTGCTACACCTATAAGTTCTGATTTAATAGATCTTGGATAGGGGATCCCTGGGTGGCTCAGCAGTTTAGCACCTGCCTTCAGCTCAGGGTGTGATCCTAGGGTCCCAGGATCAAGTCCCACTTCGGGGCTCCCTGTGTGGAGCCTGCTTCTCTCTCTGCCTGATGTCTCGGCCTCTCTCTCTATGTCTCTCATGAACAAATTAATAAAATCTTTAAAATAAAAAAAGATCTTGGATAAGTCAAGGTCCAGTCATCTGTACTTAAAAAAAACAAAAAACAAAACAAAAAACAAAAACAAAAAAACCTTTCAGTGGTGATTCTCTGTGTACTTCTGGTTGAGACAGACCACTGATAAAGTGTAAAGTAAAATACCAATAATTTAGAGATAAACAGTTGCTGTTATTATGCAGCAAGTTTGGCTTTGAGCCTCCTAGAGGGGAAGGAGAAAAAGGGACATATCTTTTTGCCATGCCCATCATAGTGGAAGGCATACAGTAATACTCAGTAAGTCTATTTTTATTTATTGGAAGCACTCCTGCATTTTATGGTAACTCTTATGATGATAGGGCCTCTAGATTTAAAAAAAAAAATTCTACTTGCTCAAAAAGTTCACATGAAAATATTATCAACTAAGAATAACTCTAAAAAAGCCAAAATATTTGTTTGGACAATATACTGATATTTAATAATGCTTAAATACTTTATTAGTAACTGGGTAACAAAATGTTCAAAGGTTAAGTCTCCATTTGTCTCCATTTGCTTTTGTAACTTTCATTTTTAGTTATACATACCATATTTAAATGCTACCTGATGCTTGCATGAACACAAAAGTGATTCTTAACCTTGACTAAACATTAGAATTCACCTCCCAGGATTTTAAAAATTCCTTTAAAAATCCTGATTCTCAGGCTACACTCTTGAAAAATTACATATGAATTTCTGGAGATGGGATCTAGGCATCAATATTTTGTAAAGTTCCCTAAGTAATTCCAATGTGAATCTAAGGTTCTTGCTTCCACCAATAGTTCTCAAATTAGAGAATGCATGATAGTTACCTGGGAAGTTTATTGGAAATGCAAATTCTCCACTCCCCTACAACTGAGATTCAGATCCAATAGGTTTATCTGAAATGGTAGTTGTTGAGAAATAAAGATCCATGAAAAAAATTAAATGGATCCTAAAATCTAAAAATAATGCTTGCATAAGAAGCAAAAATGTGATCTTTATTTCCAATTCTACTTATTACCTCTCAATAGGTAGATATGATATTGGACTTTTAATTTGTGATAAAGGCTAAGCAACAATTATATATTAGAATCCAAGAGGTCCCTGACTCATTCATTAAGGTATAACAGGACATATACTTGAGGGCCACAGAGCATTGGAACACTTTAAGTCAATATTTAGAAAATGGCTTTTAGTCATCTAGGTGGCTCAATTGGTTAAGTGTCAGACTCTTGATTTTGGCTCAGGTCATGATCTCAGAGGGTCATGAGACTGTGCCCTGTGTCAGGCTCCATGCCCAGCATGGAACTTAAGATTCTCTTTCCCCCTTGCCCCTCCCCCACCCCCAGATGTACATATTCGCTCTCGCTCTCTCTCAGAAAAAACGAAAGAGAGAAAGAGAGAGAGAGAGAGAGAAAAGGAAAGAAAGAAGAAAGAAAGAAAGAAAGGAAGAAAGAAAGAAAGAAAGAAAGAAAGAAAGAAAGAAAGAAAGAAAGAAAAGAGGGAGGAAAAGTAAAATGGTTTTTAAGATTTGAGGTGATACTATCTAAAAATCTCTACTGCAGTTTTAAAGGTAAAAAGTAGAAGTTCAACTTGGAAATGTATTTTCTTCATTGAATGAAAAAATAGGCAAAATTACCTGAAATACTTCAGTCTATGGAACTTAGTGATTGATTTAAAAATCCCAGACAACAGAAAGGCTGGGAAGAATCAATATCGTATTTCTCAGAAATCCTCAATCTTAAAACTAAATGTTATGAAATACAGAATTTTTTAGATGACCAGATTTTTAAAAAATGTATTTTATTGCCACTAAATTCCCAACAATAGATTATATGATGGATACATAGTTATTGAGGTAGAAAAAACCTCACAATATAATTTTGAGTTTAAAGGTATTATAACATGCCATATGCAATTAATTGCTGCCATATCTAGCTGCATGAAGAACATTGATAAATGAAAAGCAAGGAGACAATGAACACAGAACAAATAAGATAAGCTATAAAATCCACAACTAATTCTTCCATGTCAGTCAAAGTTCAAGTGAGGGTTATTTAGGCTATGGCATTAGTCTGAGTTATTTTAGTTGTCTTTCAAAGAAACACAAAGACCAGGTTAAGAGGAAAGAAAAAGTATTGTGGATATAACTGAGAAGTCTAAGAGGTAGATTCTGGCCCAGGTATATTTAGGAATCCAGCAAAGTCATCACAGCTCTTCTTCTCTTGTCTGTGTGACAACTTCATGTCCAGGTAAGCTGTCCCAGTATGATGGCAAATACGGCCACCGGGGGCTCAAGACTTTGCTCCGAGCTCAAGATAATTTCCAAACAGCCTCTGTTATAAAAGTGCTCTCGGAAAAAAAACAAAAAACAAAAACAAAACAAAAAACCCGAAACTGTAGAACTGTGGCCAAGGGGATAAGGTTTGTCTGGCCAGAATGAGTGTCATGATTACCCATCTGTAAGGCCTGGAAGAGGTAGTTGTGGGTAGGAATGAGAGGGTACATGAAAAGACATGTATATTTGTGGGGAGAAGACAGGAACCTGAAGGAAATATGTAACCCATGATTCAATTTTCTCTTTGAACAAAAAGGCAAGTTTCACTGCGGAAAGCGTGTGAGGGTGTTCTGGGGGCAAGGGTGCCCAGGAAGGCTTGAGGGAAGTGGTGAAAGTAATCTTTGGAATGCCACTTGGAGGGTGAGGTGGAGAGTGTCACATTTTCACCAAGCAAATTTCTATGAAGGGAGCCCAATGTCAGGAAAAACTGTGGATTAAGAGTTATTTTGGGGGTGCCTGGATGGGTCAGTTGGCTAAGCGGTGGATTCTTGATTTTGGCTCAGGTCACGATCAGGTCTTGGGGTTGAGCCCTGCCTCAGGCTCCTTGCTCAGAGAGGAGTCTGCCTGAGATTTTCTCTTTCCCTCTCCCTTCACCCCCAATCCCACCCCCTACCCCCCCACACACACTCTGTCTTTTTGGAATAAATAAACAAATTTTTTTTAAAAAAGACTTATTCTTATATAAACCAATCACAATGTCTATCCCATGTGCGAAGAGTTAACAACTAAGTCTGTTTTTCTGATTAATTGTCAAATATCTAAGTTGGTAAATCCTATTATAAGTTGCATGACTCGTAAGCTTTCTTCCTTGGAAATGGCAAGTAAATGCCTTGTTTTATCTCTAAAACTCACATACTGAAATGAGATTATGCAATCATATTCAGGCTGTTATCTTCCATTATGTATGATGTCATGGTACTTTGGTCCTATAAATTTTACAAGACATGCTCTATTGACTCAAAAAAAAAAAAAAAAAGAAACCCTTTCTTTTGAGAACAAACATAAAAGATGACAAAATTTTCTCTAATTACTCTGTGCTCACTGGAAGGAGAAAGAAAAGTGGATGTTCCTACAGAATCATGGATTTGATAACAAGCTCTAATTTAATCACGGATTTGATAACAAAGTCTAATTTAATTCTAGAGTGTTACAAATGGGAATGGTATTCCAGATGGTGCTCCCATAACTAGCTAACAACAGATTTGGGGTATAATAATGATTTCTAAGCCACTGCTCTTTTTACAAAATAGATCTTCATTACCCGAGCATGTCATTGCTCTAGATTTTAAGCATAAATAAGGGAACCAGTAGTTTTAGTTTCTCTTTCTCAATCCATAAAATTTATTAGCATTATCTTTGGAGCTGTAAAACTGTGCAGGCATAGGAGTAAATAATAATAATGTACTGAGAATGTGTGTGTGTGTGTGCACACATGTGCATGTGCAGGTCAGCATAAGAAGGAATGAGAGATAGATGGGTGATGTAGCTGACGACTTTGGGTAGGTGTTGGCAGGATGAAGTTGAATCCCATAACTATGGTGATATTTTATCAATTGAGTCATTATTAAATATCTGTGATACATAAGAAAATAGACTAGACAGGGGGGATGGATAAAAAATATAATACCTTTTAATATTTGGGAATTTAATATATAATTACTCAAGTACTTTAAGTAAAAATGTAAAGCAGTATTTGATAAATTACTGGGTAATAGTGAGCTGGAGTGGACTGAGTTTTGTTAAAAAAAAAAATGAGGTGAGATTTCTCTCTGCCTCTGTCAATAAATGTAACTATTCCTTTAATTTGTTGGCTGCTTTATTGGACATGACAAACAAACAGGCATTAAGTATAGACAAGAGAGTAAATACTCTGATTATATCTCACTTAAACATAATCTTAAGGGGCCCCTGGGTGACTTAGTGATTGAGGCATCTGCCTTTGGCTCAGGTTGTGGTCCCGGGATCCTGGGATCGAGTCCTACATTGGGCTCCCTGGAGGGAACCTGCTTCTCTTCTGCCTATGTCTCTGCCTCTCTTTCTGTCTCTCTCATGAATAAATAAATAGAATATTTAAAACAAACAAGCAAACATAATCGTAGGTAACTGAGTAATTTCATACTCATTGTTCTGGGTTGAATTGTGTTCCCCAGAAGATATGCTTAAGTCTTCATCCCTGGTACCTGTGAATGACCTCATTTGGAAAATAAGGTCTTTGCAGGTGTAATCAAGTTAAGATAAGGTCATGCTGGATTATGGTGGGCCCTGATCCAATGACTGGTGTCCTTATAAGAAGTAAAAATTTGGGGTCTAGACACAGACACACAGGGGAGAAGACCATTTGATGACAAAGGCAGAGATTGGAACAATGGATCTTCAAGACAAGGAAACCCAGGGCTGCTGACAACCAGCAGAAGACAGGAAGAGGCAAGGAAGATTTCTTCTCTACAGCTTTCAGAGGGAGAAGGCTCTAGATTCAAACACCTTGATTTTAAACCTTCTAGCCTCCAGAACTTAAGAAAATAAATTTCTATTGCTTTAAACCACTCAATTTTTGATACTTTGTTACATAGCCCTAGGAAACAAATAGACATATTTTTTGGTGAATCTACCAAGGAAATACAAATGGAAAGTTAATCAAGAAAGAGCTATAGATAAGGAATTTTAGAGCTTTGGTACAACTTTCTCAGTTATAAATGAGGAAATTTAGGATTACAGAAATAACAATGACTTTCCCCAAACCAATTATGGAAAGCAGGGACCAGAATCCAGGTATCTTGCTTCCCATTCTTTTTTTTTTTCTTTCATATTGTCCAAATGTATATGGGAAACATGTGTTCTGTAGAGATAAATTGGAAAAAGAGACTACAACTCCTGATTTGGACTTATTGTGTTAGGTCAGCAGGTTTGTGCTTTTTTTGAAAATAACATTATATCAAATTTTACTGTCCAGTATTCAATTACCTATCAAGGCTAATCCTTGAAATGAGAAACTGTGTTAGCACACCAAAAGCACTCACCCTTTTTCATTCTTCATTATTTTCACTTTTCCAGACTTTCTCATAAAAACAGATTCTTAGTTTTTTTTTTTTTTTTTTTTTAAATCATTGTCTGGACAACTGGGGCTTTATAGAATTTAAAAGTCCCTTCAGGAGTAACTAAAAAACTTTTTTTTTCTATTTTTTAAGCAGGTTTTTAACACACAGCAACTGGACAATGCACAAAACAGACAAGCTGAGGAGGAAATTGTGTTTTCCCAGAGCTCTGTTCCATGGCTCTATCATGTAAGATCCAGTGCCATGTAAAAGATGCTTGATGCTATAATAGCTTATTTGTTTGATACATTGCCAAAATGCATAAAACATTTTTAAAAAATCACATACTACTAGAAATGTGAGAATGTATTTGGTCACTGGATGCTCACAGATTTAAGGTTTAAAAAAGGAACTTTCCCTATATCTGTACTTTTTACGGGGAAAATTAGCATTATGTGACCTAGCTCTTGTGTTAAAGGAGACTGAAGGTTTCTGGTATAAAATAGTCATAAAAATCTGCATTTCTAAAAATATATGTTAAGATGCAAAATTTGAGAGAATATGTTTTAATTTATAGACATAGGGGTTTTGAGTTAATCATCTTGAAGCATGTACCCTAAAACACTGAAATCATTTTTATCATGTCTCAAAGATTTCCAAAAAGCTCAGATGGTCTGTCGAGCTCCTACTTTGTCCTCAAAATATATGTAGCTCCCACCTTTTTGCTCTCTTCTTCTCGATGGCATTTCTACTGTTCCTCAATTTGACAAACGCAGAACTGAAGGCTCTAGCCAACAGACCCAGTTTTCTCTTGAATGAAAGCATTAATCAAGGTGAAACAAAAACAGGGAAGGAGATGAAGGAGCGATAGTGTATTTTAAAGCCTGCCGCCTGATTTTCATTAGACATGCTGCTGGCTCTCTTTTAGGTCCACACTGATTTCTTCTGTTTCCAGGGCATGCCTGTGAGCATTTAGTCAATGGAGCATCTTTTGAATGTCAAAATATGACTTCTATTTTCTTACAGTCAAAACATAGAACTCTATCTTACACATGATCGAAGCCAAGTGAAGTCATTTTCACAGTAAGAAGGTCTTCTTTCTCATGATTAATTCTATGTTTATTTCTTTCAACAAATCACATCAGCATACATGACCTCATGTAATGGCTATGCCTCAGGCTTAGAAGGTCCACATGCTTACGTATAGCAAATAATATTGTTGTATTACTCTGGTAACTAGCTCCTAGGGACCACTGTGTAGGCAGATCTGCAGGGGCCTCTGTGGCTATCATTAAGGGGGTTGTCTGGTTGCAGATGACTATGTTTAAAACTTCCAACCTATGAAATTCCCTGCCAGCAAACACCATCAGGTCATAAATGTAGTACAAATTGATTCAAATAACAGAATCGGGAAGCTGCTGAATCTCTAAAGGCCATTTGATACTGACACATCCAAGCAGAGTCATGCCTGCTTCAGACAAGTAGGTCCCCGATCTGATTTTAAAGTTGTCCAGGACACTGAACAGTTTTGAGATTCTTATAAAGTCCCTACAGGAAGAGTGAACTTCTGGATAACTTACATTGCACATCAATCTGTTGTCCTCTATGGCACCGTATAATTAGCTATCATAAAATTGACATTTTGTCGGTCTTCAATATTTTTCTCTAAAAGCAATGATTCTCAATCCTGGTTGCACATTAGAGACATCTGGAGAGTTTTAAACAAACAAACAAACAAACAAACAAACATCTCAAACCCCACCTCAATTAAATTAAATCAGAATCTCAAAAACCAAAAAATTAAATCAGAATCTCTTTCCGCACTCTAGCACCGGTATTTTTAAAAGCTGTCAAGGAGATTTTAGTATGCTACAGGAGTTGAAACTACTGTTCTCATATGTGGCCTTTACTGGTGACATTAAATAGTATCTTTGTAGTCTGATAGTAGAATATTAGTCTTTGTTTGTTTTTTTTTTTTAAATACAAAGTTGCCCTATTTCACTCTTAGTTGTTTCTCTACAATTCGTTTTCAACACAACAGCCAGAATGATTGTTTTAAGATAACTGAGTTCATATTACTTCTCTAACTCAGAACAGCTCAAAGGCTTCCTACCAGTCAGTCTGAATCTACTGTGGTGAGAAGTTGTGATCCCTAGGACCGTATCTCCTACCACTCATGTGTCTTTCACATCACTCTTCCCACTGCATTTCTGGCCATTTCCAACGGCCAGGTGGGGTGCCTCTGTCAAGAAAACCATTTCCCAGATTTTCACAGGCTAGTTTTCTCCCTTCTTTCAGGTCTGTCTATGCTCAAATGTCATCTCTGTGCAGAGATGTTTCCTGTCCAAAACAGCCACCTCCTCTCCATGATTACTCTCCATCCACTTACCCTGATTCATTACACTTAATTAATAACTACAATAATACCCTTTGCGAACTAGGAGGCAGCAAACTCTTTCTATCATGGGCCAGAGAGTAAATATATTAGGTTTCATGTGTCTTATAGTCTCTGTCATGGCCACCCAATTCTGTTCCAGTGCAAAAGCGGCTGTTGACAATATGTAAACATGAACACAATGGTGTCCCAATAAGACTGTATTTAAAGAAAAAGTAGAGGGTCAGAGTTGGCAAGCAGCCAGTAGTTTGCTGACCCCTGCTGAATCAGTGAAGTCCTACCACATATTTAGGGTTTAGGTACTACGTTTTCTGTTGCTGATACACCCTCTCTATTTGAAAAAATTCCAAATTAATAATGCATCCAAGTGCAAGTTAGCAAACTTTAAGTGTAATTAGTATTTGCACCAATTTCAGCATTCTTTCAGTTTCTATTAGGAATATATATCTTGTATGCTCTTTTTGAGTCAAAATTCCTTTCAGGGCTAAAACCCAACTTAAAACTCAAGTTCTTGTAGATTCTAGCACTTTAGGGGACTTGCAGCATATCTGACATCAAAAAACTACAACTAGTTGGGACACCTGAGTAGCTCAGTGGTTGAGCGTCTGCCTTTGGCTCAGGTCATGATCCCAGCCTGCTTCTCCCTCTGCCTATGTCTCTGCTTCTCCCTCTGTGTCTCTCATGAATGAATAAAATCTTCTTCTTCTTCTTTTTTAAAGTTACCATTAGTTTGTGATTTCACAGAAAGAAGTGTTACATCATTTCATTAGTGGTACTAACCAGTTGAGGCATTCTTGGTGCCTCTGCCTTTCTTGAACCTGTTTAGTACAGGACAGAATGCTTTTCCCTTCACAATTCATTTGTGATAAAGAACCTCATGATGGCTTTAGACACAATCACCTGGTAGAAATGATATTTTTCCTTGACCTAAGCTCTTTGAACTTAGTCTAAGAATATTCTTCCCAGTAGGAGGACAACATAACCATAAAAAGAGTTCAGTGTTCCTGGAAGTGTATTCCAGTGAACACTGGATCTGTGGGATGATCATAGGTATGAGAATGGAAGAAGTCTTTGGTCAAATAAATTTGGGAGACACTGTTTCTTTACTGCAGGATTTTTGGAACATCCTAGTAAAAGTATATATGGCTACTTTTCAAGTATCTGTCAGTTTCAAGAAAATTCATAAATACTCCAGCTGGAGCTAGAGTACTCGCAAGTTCCTTTCTGTTTTGATCATAGAAACCTGTTTTACATTACAGTGTATTTTGCAGACACAGGGATCCATGAAATCTAACTTAAGGAAAACAAATTCTATGCTCACTAAAATTTATTTATAATCTGTGAAGGCTCCCTTGGTATCATTGAGTTTCGCAAATACTACTGATACAAATTGCTTTGTTTATTATTATTATTATTTGAAAACATGTAAGTAAATATAAAGAAATATGTAGTTTGCCTATAAAAATCTCAACATTCTTATCTCAGCTCTTGTTGATTAATTACGTATCTCAATTTAATGTCTACAAAGAGTGATGTTACTTCTACATACTTAAAATTTCAGTAGAAAGTTAAAGGAGCTCTACTTATTTTTTTTTTTTCTGAAATGAATCAAGTCTAGTTCTTTTTCCATATAATATAGCAATATTTCAAAGTTAGCCATAGTGGTGAGTCCTAAGAATGAAAGCTCAGGAAGAGAGGAGTGTTTCATGGGACTTTAGATGAAAAAGTACACCTGAGGAATGCTGTGACTAGTAAGAAGGAAGGAAGTCAATTTAAAAAGACAGGAGAAGTGACACTACTTCTCTTCAACAGTAATTTCCTTTTCACTTTACTACTTAGCATTTTGTGTCAAACTACTTTGACTCTTTATTCATTATCCATATATATGCTCAGATATTCTCTAACAACAGTACTTTATTCATACCTCCTCAGAAAGTGAATTCTAATGATATATGATATAAACAAACAGTTCAAACTTAAAATATATCCTGGGATAATTCTACCGAACTTTCATTATGAAAAATTTCATTCATCTTCAGTATATTCAAAGCCCCCAAATGGACAAATAAACGTG
Organism: Canis lupus familiaris; assembly: GCF_011100685.1. Classification (NCBI taxonomy): domain Eukaryota; kingdom Metazoa; phylum Chordata; class Mammalia; order Carnivora; family Canidae; genus Canis; species Canis lupus. The sequence goes on from NC_049237.1 coordinate 37,692,251, forward strand.
CAGGACTTGGAAGCCAGAAGAAACATAGTATTCTGTATAAATTTTCTTCATCCCCATTTTGTTCTATTGCCCAGTTTGAGTTGAAACTAAAGGAAAATATGAGAGTAATTTCAGGAAACTAGGTTTGCTTTCCCTTTAACATTCATTACCTACAGTTCTTTTAGTATTAAAAAAATTAGAGCTAGAAATACCTCCAAAACAACTATAACAAAAACTTTAGAGAAATAATATATAAACATAATTCTAATGTCTTGAATTTGTTTGCTATACACATTTGTCTACAACTCCATGATTTGTTAAATTATGCTGAATTGATATAAAATCACTCCCGATGGCCATTGGAAGCTTCAAGTTCTAGACTCATTAGTGCTTTATCAAAGTGTTCAAGCAAATATTAATTTCAAAGAATATCAATATTAACTAAGAATCAATATTAAGGATTCTAGGGGTTATTTAATTAGAGAAATACAGACAAAAAGATATTTTCAGAGAAGATGTAGTACATATATTTTAAAGATTTTATTTATTTACTTGAGACACAGCATGAAAGAGAGAGCAGGAGCAGGGGCTAGGGGTAGAGGGAGAGGGAGAAGCCAATACCTTGTTTAGCAGGGAGCCCAAAGGGGGGCTCGATCTTGGGACCCTGGGATCATGACCTGAGCCTGAAGGCAGATACTTAACTGACTGAGCCACCCAGGTACCCTGAGAAGATGTAATACACTCTCAGCCTTTGTATGATAGTGAGCATTATGACTATACAAATGGCAGCTGTTGTGTTGCATTTCTATTGCGTGTCTTTGCTAATGAGTGTCTCTGTTCCCTAAGCTAATATCAAATATTTGGCATTTCTCTCCTTCCTTTTACCCAGGATTTACCATTCTTATTTAGGTGCAAGATTAGCCACCAATATCCTGTAGCCATTATATTAGTCAAGTCTGTGATATAAATACACAAATATATATTGTAAGCTTTAATGCAAATTCATAATGCACAAATTCTTCTTAAAAAGCAAAGCAAAACTATTTCAGAATCATAAACTCAGAGGATAGACTTTGAATTCCCAGTCTCTGGTAGATCAAATCAAATGAGTGACAGAGAAGTTTCCAAAGATTGATGTGGTAGGTTTAGGTGCATTCTACACTTTCATAGGAATGAAGAAAATCTCTGTTAAAAACTTTAATGTGTTATTTTTAAGACCAAAATAATATTGACTTTTTGATTAATACAAGCTACCATATTTTTCTTCTCACAAATTTGTCTTGATCCAGTTATTTTTTTTATTAAAAAATATCATTCCACTGCACTCTGCACTCTAAAATTACAAGAATACAAGCAACTATTATTTGGTGTTAGAAGAGATTTCACGGTGATTAACTGCAGTATTTAATGACTGTTATGTTTTATGAAAATTTTCAATGCAATTTGAAAAACAGTCATCTCACTTTAGTAGTAAGTTATTGCTTTATCTCTAATTACATTTCTTATTGGTTTGTACGTTTCCATTTTCTTCATTTCTCTAACTGGAGGCTCTATAAATCTGTAGTCCCATTTTTCTTCACTGACATGATATTCATAAACCAATAGTCATAATACTCATATATGATTCTAGACTTTTTCCCTTATTTCTCCTCAAATGTTTACTCCATGGTATCTAACACAGTGCAGGGAATATGTATTTATTCATTGCTGAGTCACTTGTTCTTTTAGGTCTTATTGTTGATCTTTTGATTGTAAGGCTGTTTTTCTCTCCTTGCTTTTAAGGTTACCTTTTTGAATTTTAAGTTTTATTACAACATCCCTAAAAGTGAATATCATTGTATTTATTCTTACTATTTGTAACATTTTTGAAATTGTCTTTTATCTGTTTTTGTAAAATTCTTGACCATATTGTCTTCAACTTTTGCTTCTGTCCTTTTTTTTCCCATCAACTCACCTCTGGAAATTAAATTATTTGTTGCTAATATATTTTAATATCACATTTTTAAGAATTCTATTGTTTTATCTGTGAATAAGTCTGGCTGCTAGTGATTTTCTAGGTCACTTAGTTAAATCTTTTGTAAAACTTGCCTATTAAAATCTTAATTCCAGTCACATAGGTTTTTACACCTAGAATTTCCATGTGATTCTTTAAAAATTTTTTTATAAAGGATTGATTTTGTTTTGAGAGAGAGAGAGAGAGAGAGTGTGTGCATGAATGGTAGTGGTTAGCGGGGAGAAGCAGGGGAAAGGGAGAGAGAGAACCTAAAGCAGGCTCCATCCTGAGGATGGGCTCGACCTCACAACCCTGAGATCTATGACCTGAACTGAAATCAAGAGTCTAATGCTTAATCCACTGAGCCACTTACGTGCCCCCACCCTCAATTTGATTCTTTTTAATAGATGTCTCTGGTGAATTTTATGGATATCTCTGTTAAAATTTCATATTTTATTGTTTGTTCTCTTCAATATTCTAACTAGTGTTTAAAAGTTTATGACTGATAACTTTAGATCTAGATCTAAATCTAGATCTATCTAGATCACTTGTGGCTCTATTCCTGTTATTTGCTTTCCTTTGCTCCTGTTTCTCAGTATGCCTAGAAATTTTTTTTAATGGATTGAAGATTTTTTTCATTTTTATAGTCATCTCTTCTTCATTTCATTTGAAGTTTCTGGAAAAATTAATTGTAGAAAACATACATATAAATTGTATTATGTCTTTGAAGGCATGCAGCATAAATAGCTCTTGTATAGTTTATTCAGCATGTGCATACATTATGAGATTTTAGAAAAAGGTGTTAGAAGCCCTATCAGATTAAATATGCTTTCTGTTGCTTATCCAGATATTAATAATTCTAGTTTTTCAAACCATTCTATAGCATCCCAAAGTTAACTTGTCTTTCATAGTCTATTAGATAGGAGATAACTCCAGTGTGAGTTTCCCAGAGGTTCCTGGACATTTCTGATAATCTATTAGAAATTTTGAATGAAATATTGTAGAGACTCAGGATAACAGTTTCTTCCTCCAGAGAGAGTTCAACATATTTGCTGGTATGCATCTATAGTGGGGACAAATCACATTAATTGAATTAGGAACTGAATTATCTTTTGGATGAGTTGAAGTCTTAATAAGATTTATTGTCCCTGAGTCTCTCCCTTTCCAAGTATGTCACCCTCCAGGGGTCCCAAATGAGAGCTGAGGGTTTATTAAGCAATTTCTCCTTGGTTAAACTTGAACATCAGTTTTTCTCTCAGCACCATATGACTTCTGGAAGCTCTTCTTCACTTCTTGCTCTTTGGTGCCCCATTAGGCTTATAATTCGTTAATGCCCTGAATATAAAACCTTGAGTGTCAGGCCCATTATCTTGTGCCCCCTTCTCCATGGCATATATCCCTCATGTCCTGGCTGCTGTGACATCTCTCATTGCCATTAGTTGTATTTTTTAATATGAGACTGCTAAAATTTTGCTGCTTTCTTGCCTTTTAGCAGTGGCTGTCTTCCTTGTTCTCTCTTTTCTCTCATTAAATGCTTGAAAGGATGAGGAAGTAGTCTGAGAAGAACATCACCTTACAGCAGTTGGGGCCACCTCTCCTCAATTACCTTGTTTCTGATATCTTGTACACTAATCGCTACCTGCTTCAATAGCTCCTTGATGTCTTTGAAATATGTAGAGTTTCTTTTGTATTTGTTTTCTAGTATTACTATTATTTTTGGTGGGAACATTGGTTTGCTACAAGCTATTCTATCCCAGGCAGAATTTGAAATCTCTATGTGGTTTTAAGTTGGCAGATTCTCATAGACTTAATGAAAACTTGAAAAATTAAACCTTGTCACAGTTTTGGAAAAAGTTGGAACGAGGTTCCTGACCTGAAGTATTAAACTGATGTTTCAGAAGAATGTATACATATTGAATCCTAGAATGTAGTAAAAAGGATACCTAAAATATAAATACATTGTATCTTTAGGAAAAATTTACCGGAAAAAATGAGACTATGGAAGACAAAGGCAAAATATGAAAAATATATGAAAATATAATTAGAGAAGAAGATTATTTCCTTAACATTTTCTAAGATAAGTTTCAAGTAATTGGTGGTCTTTTAATACCTTTATTTTGGATTGGCTTTTATAGAAATTCAGCTGAATCAACATTATGTGGGGAAATACATGATTTTATACAAGCCTGTCCTACTCCTTTCACTTTTTTTGTGGAACTTGTGAACTGAGTGATTTTAATTTGGGGACTGTTTGGCGAGAGGGAAGCAGGTGGAGAGATTGAGAGACAGTTGTTTATCTGCTTCATGGTTTAATCTTATTGCAAGCTCTTGGTGTCTTCCACTTCTGTTCAAATCAGTAAGCAGTTGGCCCCAGATTGCTATATTCATTTCATCTTTGACCAGGAAAAGAAAGCAGAATTGTTTTGGAGAAGAGGAGGGAGGGTAAGTCAGTGATCTGAAGAAGGAAGCAGGAAGCTCTAGGCACTAACAAACACAAGCCTGTGCTTCAGAGATAAAAGTACAAATACATAGCCTCTATCTTCACAGAACTTGTAAACCAGAGAATGGAACAATAACTGCGGAGCTTAGAGTAACTGCCTTTCTACCCTATATATAGACACAGAGTAAGGAGCCACTAATTATTAAAGCCATCACCTAGAACAACCCAAAAGAGTAGAACATCTGGTTAGCTCCACAAAAACCACAGTAATGAGTAGGGACAAGATTAGTATCTATGACATGCCAGTGACTACAGACTTAACCAGACATTATTGTAGGGAGGCCTCTTTTTTGAGTGATATCATCCTACTCTGAGGTGTAACAGCTGAAAAAGGAAAACAAAACAAAAATAACCCAGACGTCGCTCCTTTTCTAGATTAAAAACCTGAAGAATCTGCATACTCAGCACCCAGGAGTTTTTCCAGGGAGCCAGACTTAATTCAGCATAGCAATGTGCTACTGAGAAATACAAACAAATACACATTTCAAACCCTTGTGTCCATATTTAACATACTTCATTTCTAAGGAAGACTTAGAGAATTTTAAGAAAAGATCTGGGGAATGGTGTAAAGTCATTATGGAAAGGGATGGTTACTGGTACATGGCTGTAGGGAAAGATTTGGTAGCAGATCAATTATAAATCAGGAAAGTCATATTAAAACAAGAATCTTTTGATTTGTCTCCTAAAAAAAAAAAAAAAATATCAGGCAGCCTGGGTGGCTCAGCAGTTTAGCGCTGCCTTCGGCCCAGGGCCTGATGACCGGGTTTCAGGATCGAGTCCCACGTCGGGCTCCCCGCATGGAGCCTGCTTCTCCCTCTGCCTGTGTCTCTGCCTCTCTCTCTCTCTCTTGAATAAATAAATAAAATGTTTTAAAAAAATGAAAATAAAATTTAAAAAATAGGTCCCCAGTGGCTAGTTGGCCCTAAATTAGCTTTATGGTATTCAATGAAAGAATGGTAAACTCTCGAACGAATAAAAAATAAAATAGACAAGTCTTCTATAACTGAGAAAAAGAAACATGAAAATGAGACAGAAAATATTTGCCTTCAATACCAATGAAATTTCTACCTTGCTCTCTTATGGTCATGGTACCATTTAGGCAATAATCTTCAGTGATGTAAAATATAGGATATAATGTATTTCAGCAAGACTATAACAGAATTTAATCTCATGCATAATATACAACTTTGGGCATTAAAATACATTGATTTATTTTCCTTCTCTGTTACTTCCAAATTTTGAGAATTGAAAAAATAACACTCATTTCTTATTTTCATCTTCTGATTTCCACAAACCCTTCCCAATGGGCAAAACTTGTTGGAAACCATGGCCCAAGACTGTTCATTTAGTTATGACTAACATTTAAATCATCATACATTGGAGGCAGAAACCTTTGGCCCTATGTAAATTAAACAAAACAAAGCAAAAACAAGTACAAGAAAAAAACAAAAGAAAACTAGGACTCAGCTCTCATGTCTCTTTTGACTTTAAAACACTATTCCAAATTTTTACTGTGTTCAGGGCTCAAGTTTTCAACTGCATTGACTAAGATGTATGCTATGAGTCTTGATTTACTAGCAATGTTTTCTCAAAATGTTGATTTTTGGAATCAGAAAACGGTTCATTTCCTGCAGAAATAAAATGATCACTCTGGAAGTGTACTCTAGGATTGATATTAAAATATATGCTTTTTACTAAACATTTGTGTGTGTGTGTGTGTGTGTGCATTTGCTGTTAATATCATCTTATTCTTATATTTCCTTGTTAGGTATATGATTTATGAATATCAGTTCTTTTTGTGACATTGCATAATATCTATTTGGCATAAATTGGATTTGGTTCAGGTGAATGCGTGGTTATGAAGAATTGGTCTGCAATACATTTTCTAATACTCAACTAGTAAGTGGTATAGACAGGAGTATTGTCCAGGCAATCTGACTCCAGAGCTTTTACTTTTTACTACCTCTCAATATTATTTCAAAAAAGAAAAATGCAAGTTGTTTATTAGATATTAGGTCTTTTTTTCCTTCTAGGTCATAAATTTACAACAAAATCTTTTTCCTAGATCTTGTCAATTTTGGTTTATGCAGAGAATAGGCTGAGAGTTAAAGTACAAGATCATGTAAGAAAACTTTAATATTGGCTGCCATTTTGGAATAGGTGTTGTAGTATTTACTTGTCTTTTATTTTTTATTTTTATGTTTTATTTTTTCCAGTCAGCACAGCTAAATTGATATTCATGATATTTTGAGAATACTTTGTGAATTATTATAGCATTAAAGTGTCCTGCTTACTTATTTAACATTTTTTTCAGAAAAAAAAGCATGGACACTCTTTCAGGTTCTAAGAGAATTTAGAATGCTATACATGTAATTCCTTCTAAACTTTGCCCCCAGTATACTGAAATATAAGTTCAGGGTATTGACAGCACAGATATTTAAATGTTAATAAATTTTTTGTTCTGAAGAACAGGATTTTAAAAATAAAACTCATCTTGAAAGCTACTTCTAGTCGACTTGGTCAACATCAGTGATTATGACTGGGCAGGCTTCTTACCAGGTGACTCATTCCCTTTGCAATTGCTCAGTCCATGGTATGCCACTGTGGATATCTACTTACACTCACATGGAAAAAAAGGTTGGTAATGAATCATGAAACCCTGGAATATAAGCATACTTTTAAGCAAAATACATGGGATTTCCCAGGGTTGAAAAATAGTTTGTCTCCTGTATCTCCTGAAATGTTTTTTTGGAATATCATCTAAATTATCCTTAAAATTAATCCCATCCTCATCCTTCCTCCATAATGTTTAGTGTTTAATTTTTCCTTTTAATTTCAGAAATCCTATCTCAGTTTGGAACATTTTTGGTGCAGTTGATGTTGTTTATAATATATTGCCAGAAATGTACAATAGCAGACTTGATAAATAAGGGTAACAACATTGTTTCTTGACCATTTTCTGGGAACTACAGGGGGTTTGGGGGGCATCTGTGCTTTCCTATTATGAGTCCCTTTAGCTATTTTCTTTTGAGACCAGGATGAATACAGGCAACTGAGGCTCATTTGCAGGCATTTCATGGATTACTGAGGAAGCCAATTTAATGAGCATCTTGTACCTTACAAGCCACAACCATTCCAGAGGTTAACCTTATGAGGCAATTAAGAAAAATCATCCTAGTATTGTGAAATGACCTAGAATCAGAGATCACTGGCCTTAACAAAGACTCTTTTTATGTAGAAAGTTAAGTATACAGTTGGACTTGAGCAAATAATAGTCTTTGGAGATGTGGAGATTGGCACATAGCTCAGCTCCAATGAAGTTGATATAATCGAAAGAAATAGAAGTAACCTTTGCCTCTGCAAGAAGAATAACAAGAAAGGGCCATTTGGAATTCATGAGACGTTATTTCCAATGTCAACTGAGGGAATAACTGTTTTTTTCAAAGAGGCGATTGTCTTGATATTTGTTTTAGTTAACGCAAGAAATGCAATTTCCAACTTTTATCTGTTATTTAGTGGATATTGTATGCAAACATAGGACAGAAATCAGGAATCTGACACAAAAGATGCGAATCCTGTCAATTTTGGTTTACATACTAATGGCAAGTTGTTATGTGTTATGTGATGTGAATAAAAAATAAAAATCTTGATCAAAAACACAAAGGAATATTCTCTAACTGAAGAATACTTTTCAATGTAGTGACAGATATAACTTTGTAATACCAGATTACAGTTTTCTTTAACTCTACATTTATTATGGAAGTCCCAATAATTGTATGTGCTATTGGGATTGTCAGTTTTTATTCCCCAAACCTTATGATAATATACAACTCTTACGATCACATTTTTATAAACTTAAAAACATAATTAAAAAAAATCAAAGACAAATTCTACATCAAAACATTAAAAATCAGGGTAATGAAACAGGTTTAGTTTTAAAAGAGAATTAGAATATGAAAAGTAGATTTATTTTTAACTGAAATCATAAACTTTATTTTCTGAACATTTTTTCTTTTTCTAGTGTATAACTTAATGATGTTTTGATGACTTTTTATTTTCAGGGTAAAAAGTTTTCCTTAATAAGTCTTGCAAAATTAATGGCCACAAACAATTTTTTTTCCCAAATAAAATGATCATCACAACAAAAAGAAAAGCTATACATATACATATGTCAGATTTTCTTAAGATTTATTTGAGATAAAGGAAGACACAGATTGAATAAATTTGAGAAAACAAAATATATAATTATCTTTTGTCAGATTTTTTTTTTAAAGATTTTACTTATTTATTCATGAGAGACACACAGAAAGAGAGGCAGAGACACAGGCAGAGGGAGAAGCAGGCTCCATGAAGGGAACCAGATGTGGGACTTGATTCTGGACTCTGGGATCATGCCCTGAGCCAAAGGCAGACGCTCAACCACTGTGCCACCCAGGCATCCCTCATTTGTCTGATTTAGGTCACATTAAATTCATTTATTTGCTATTTATTAATCAGACTTTGCTGACATTAAGCCTGACTTGTTTTCAGTTGCACCCAACCTCCAATTTTGCTTGAGAGCTTTAGAAATCTTAAATAAAAGATGAAAGAAGACTCCAGCAGCAATGGTTGAAGGGTTACTTAATGGAAAAAGTTAAGGTAAGTTTAAGATACAAAATCACTTTTTTTTTTTTTTTTTAAGAGAGGGAGGCGTATGGAGGAGGGGCAGAGGGAGAGAGAGACTCTTAAGCAGGCTCCAAGCTTGAAGCCTGCGGCAGAGCTTGATCTCACAACCGTGAGATCATGACTGAGCCAAAATCAAGAGTTGGACGCTTAACCAACTGAGCCACCCAGGCACCCTAAAGTAACTTTTCTTTATAAATATATCTTTATAACTATATTAAAATTTAATTTTTGAAAATTGTACCAGATCATAGTTATACCTACATCTGCCAATAATTTGACTAACCTTACATCTGTTCTGAAAACTAAACATCACCCAGAGTAAAAGAGTTACTCAATTCATGTTATTTTATGTAAGGGTATAGGAGATACTGAAATCTTTTTCACCTGATATTAAAATATCCAGATATCTTCATGTCAAATTGACAATGTGATGTCTACAGATTTTACTTTTCAACCATTTCCTGAAGCATTAGATACAAATAGCTATCATATAAGCACCAGAAGAAAACAAAGTGGCTAAATGAAATTATTTTTCTGTTCTCCAACTTGAGCTGCTTCCTCGTATACTACAGTGATCCCAAATGATCTTAGAATTCAAGCATGCTTGCCCTGGAACCTTGCATGTAGCAACAGTGGTAACCAAGACCTGAGAATGTTGACTTAGCTGCACATATAATCAATTCAAACTATGCTGATCTCACCTGACCAAATCTTGAGTCTCACAGTTAGTGTAAACCTACAATCATACATGCTTGGTGGTTCTGGGGCTTCTGGGTTACCTCAGTGGGACATTCCAATGACAAGATTGTCTATCACAGCTGTATTTGCTCAGCTACATCCATAGCCAAGCTGACTGTATCTTCCAAATGAGAATGAATGTAATATGAGTAATAATAATGAAACGACAATTTTGCCTTATAGTTTCTTGCTTTTATTCTTTCAGAATGAATTCAGTTTTCACATTACTTGTTCTTCACAATAACCTACCAGACAATTTAATCCTTTTTTTTTGACAATTTAATCCTTATTTGAACAGAAGAACTGAAAAATAGGTGAGTGACTAGCCCACATCACAATGAATCTCTTCAGTATTTCCATCAGAATCTGTATATAAAATATGTTTAAAATATAAAACTATTTGTAAAATAAAAAAGGAATGAAATATAATTATGTAAATGTAATAACTAAAATGATCATTTTATCAGAAAAGATTCATAAAGCAGAGTCATTTATATTCCAGTTTTTGTCTGTTTAAATTATGAAAATAGAGAATTTCCTTATATGCTTACTAACAGAATAGATGGGCCAGAGTATTTTGTTTTTTCCAGAGAGAAATGTTTACTGAGTCTAAACTAAACCACTAATTCATTTGTCTGGTTTAAGAAAGCGTATCTCATTGGAAATCTCATGACTATTCTCAAAAGAATTTATAGGAATGCCACTACTCTGGTTAGGTTTTCTTTTTATTCAACTTCCTATAATTTGAAATTCAATAGTGCTTCATTACCATTGTAGAAATGTTATTATTTTATAGTTAAATGTTATTGCAAAGATGACTTCTTTATCTGCTGAAATATATATTAGAATATCTGCTAAAATATGTATCAGGGTGTAAGAGATACTAATTTCGGCTAATTGTTTAAGCAAATAAATACATGTAAAATATGACTGCCTTCATTTTTCTTCATGTCCACTCAGCTGACAACCAAAAATTGGGAACACATTGCAAAAGTTTTCTCAGATTGTTAAATTACTTTATGTGCTAAGGTTTAAAATTCTCTTCATGGTTAAATGATAAAATTAAAATGTGTTAGTTGCCATTATACTAGCATTTCTTGAATATGACATTTTAAAAGAGTGTGGTGAAAAAGGCAGGATTATTTGTTGGACTACGTGCAGTTTGGCTTGTTCATGTAGTTCCAAAAAACAAATGTTTGTCCAACAAAATGCTGAGAATCATGTCTCCTGGGAAACTTATACAAGGTCATAGTTTCAAGAGCATAAAAAAAAAAAAATCTTATAAAAGCAAACTAGCATGTAATGTGAGAAAGTAAAAAAGTGGTTGGGGAAAAATTTGATTCTGTTGATTGAAACATCTATTTAGAAAAAATAAGTTACTGTCTTCTTAAAATACTATATTTGCAAACATATTCACATAGTGATAATCATGTTTCAGCAGTATTACAGAGAAAAAGGAGGAGTTAGCCTTGGAAAAAAACTGCCTGAGGGGTAGGGGCATATAACCGAAAAGAGAGAGTGAAAGAGCTTAATATTTGTGGAATACGCAGTATTGGGACAGTTTGCTAAGGGGGAGATAGGTGGTAAAGATTATGAAGGATAGACACGTGTGGCTAGGATCCTGGTGGTTTCATTCACTACTGAATCTCTGTGTTCTGTGTGCCGAGTGCCTGACATGTGGAGGACTCTCAACAATTACTACTTGAATGATTGAATGAGTAAAAATAAACAAACTAGTTAGACAAAGGCGTGATCATTGATTTGATATCAGAATTTGTACACAGTTCATCACCTCAAATTAGGTGAAATGACTCCTCTGTTTATAAATTGAAAAAAAATGACCCCTCTGTTAATAATAGCAAGTATGACAAACAACTATCACAAGCATGAAAATATTTTCCCTTGGTAAAGGAAAAGGAAGGAGATGGCATGCTGTACAAACAGAATCATTTGTGTTCAGATACCCACATTGTACAATCATTGCCTACACAGAAACATACTTGACTGGCATGTTAAAATGTGAGTATCACATCATGTTACTCTTCTCTTCAAAACTTTCAAAAGGCTCACATGACATTTAGGGTAAGAGCCCTGGGTCCCAAAGATCCTCACTTCTTGGAGCTTATCTCCTGCAGGCTTCATCTACCTCACTCTGCTCCAGCCACACTTGTCCCCTCCCCCACAGCTATTTCAAGCCTTTCCTGCTAGCTGGGCACGTGGACTCTGCAGCTCTCTTACCCACATCCACACCAGCAAAGCTGGCTCACTCTCTCGTGTCCTTCAGGTCTTTACTCCAATGTTACCTCATTGAGGCGTTCTTTGGCAACCCTGTCTAAAATTGCATTTCCTATATTTTTCCTGCCTTTTTTTTTCATGTGATAAGTATATAGTGATATACTTTAATACATATTCTATTTATATTTACCTCTACAATGTAAGCTTCATGACAGTAAGATTTTTTGTCTGTTTTGTAGTTGATTTGTCTATTGTTTGTATCCTAAACCAAATGTTGTTTAGAATACAACATATACTATATTAATGAAAGAACAAATGAACAGGTAAACCAAATTTTTAAAAATTGGGGGGCTTTCTGGTTAACTTTTGTTTCCAAACATGTAAAAGATGCAAATTGATTGAAATGATAAATATTAAATGAAATGGTAATAATTAAAAAGAAAAAAAATAGCTTTGTGTCTAAAAAAGGAAAAACATCATTTCTTTTCCAGGTATCACGCAACAGAGTTTTTGATAGCAGAAAAATCTTACATTGGGCACTCTTAATCTGGAGTACATGGATCCCTAACAATTTTAGAAGGGGTCTCTGAACCTATATATTTGGGGGCCAAATTTTGTTATGTATAGTACTTATTTCATGGGTAAGATGCACTATAGCCTCCGTGAGGCTATAGTAAACTCAAAGACAATGTTTACAAAAGTATGGTCTCTTTACCATCTATGGTGGTATAACCAAGGTGAGGGGGTGCTTATAAAAATTGTATACTCTTGGGCCCAGACATACTGAAATCAGAATCTCTGGAAGATTGACCTAAGACATTATGTTTTGAAAGAAATTTCCAGTTGATTTTTATCAAAATTTTATTTTCGGATTCCCTGCCTCCAGTAGGTGGTGATCTCCAAAATATGACAAGCATTTCCTATGGTTGTTTCCCAACTGTTGTTGTTACACAGTGTCACTTACATCTGATTGTCTTAGCAGACCAATGAGGTCTACAAAGGTAAATAGCTATTCTCCTCATTTCCCTGGCAAGGGGACCGATGTTTGAGGAGAAGCAATTTGACCTAGTTCTCACAGTTATGTCCAAGGTTTTTTCACTGCTTTTACTTTCTGAAGATGAGGTACTTCCACAAAGAATTCAAAAGGGTCTTCCTAATATTGTAGACATAGCATTTCTAATAGTGCTCAAGACACTGAATTTTTCAATGTTATCAAGTAGAGATATTGAGCAAGGTAGATAAAGCCACCCAGGCAAAATGAAATTGCAGAAGAACTGCATGATACCTCTATATAGTTTATAAACATTTGGGCCTCTTCTTCTCTAGGTGGTCCCCTTATGTTGTATCCCTCACTGTTCCTGATCACTTTGCCCTTTTCTTTGCAATGATTTTTGCTTTCATGAGCAGCATCACATATCAGTGCTTGCAGACCAACAGTTTCACATGTAAAGTTTCAGCCTTGCCTATACTGCCCATGAAAGTAAGATTTATGTGCTTATATTTCTTTTATATGGGACTTGATATGCGGTAGATATCTCAAATAATATGGTTTCTGTGATCCCTCAAGTCTGAAAGCTGGGATCAGATCCAAACATAGTTTCACTAACGTTGATTGAGTGCCTATCACAATACTGTTCTAGGTACTTGCACAGACTGTCCGCCTTTATATTAAGCTGCAGAAAATCAGTTTAAGACAACATAATTAAGCCTGCAGTGTTATCAATAGATTTGAATGGATCACTGCTTATTTTCTAGTTGCCATAGTTGAAAACATGGCCCATTTTTAGAATACGACCTTAATTATGGCTTACTTGATCTGCATTAACAAAAAATTGCATTTAAAATCTTTGTTCTTGATACATTTCTATTTCTGTGCATGATTCTTTGGTTGCACTCAGCATTTTATTTTATTTATTTGAGAAAGAGGGAGAGAGAGAGAGAAAGAGAGAGAGAAGGAAAGGGAAAGGGACAGAGAATCTGAAGCAGACTCCATGCTGAGTGCAGAGTCCAACACAGGGCTCAATCCCACAACCACAAGCTCATGACCTGAGCCAAAACCAAGAGTTGGGTGTTTAACAGATGGAGCCACATTTAGTATTTTATAATGCATCCACCTTCCTCAGAGTTGTGAACTCCTTATCTAAATCCAGCACTATGTCCCACTCACGTTGTTTAATAAATGTTTACTGAATAAAAGAATAAAACAAAATTACTTTATTTTATTTATTTTTAAAGATTTTACTTATTTATTTTAGAAAGAGAGAGAGCATGTGAGCAGAGCAAGAGAGGAAGAGAGAAAGAAACTCAAGAAACTCTCTGTGCTGAGCAGAGAGCCCCACATGGGGCCCAACCTCACGACCCTGAGATCCTGACCTGAGTTGAAACCATGACTTGGAGGCTTAACTGACTGAGCTACCCAGATTCCCCAAAACAAAATTATTTTAAAAGCCCACCATTTCTATGTCTATTTTGTTAGATTATTTAAAACATACTCCTGTCAAACAAATATGATTATATGTTATGAAATATAATCTTGTCCCATTATGTTATTATAATGACTAGAAGATTTTTAGATATTAGATCAAGAGAGATGAAGCCAGAGGTGAGATGTATCTTGCAAAAGACATCAAGTGAAGTAGAAAATTATTTTATAAATGTATCAGTCCTGAAAGAAAAAGAAAAGAGAGAGAAGTAGTATAATATCAATTTATTTTTAAGAGAGCAGAGCAATTATAATTACTTTACTTGAAGAATTTGGTGTTATAGGAAATTCTAAGGATACTGAGAATAAAATACAAGGAGTTTTCCAGAGGGAATGGATGGATAAACAAATAAAGCTAAGTGAGACTGGAAGTAAAAACAAAGTTCACGCAAGCCCTCATTGGGAATCTCGTGGTTTTAGCCACACTTACCCCTCCACCCCCACCAAGAAGAAATTCAACCTTTACTTTTTGCTTCTGTGAGAATAGTTGAAAAGAGGAATTATTCACCATTTCTGAAAATTATCATCATTTATCTTCTTCTCCAAAACACTTTTTTAAAGTATAGGATAGGCTCAAAGAGAACCAACACAAACTACAAGGTTGAACAGGAAAGTAACAGTTGTATGAGAATTGTGACCCTCCGTGCAAGTCACTAGGTGACCAGTGGACACTAGAAAAATCCTCCAATGTTGAGAGAGGGCTACTACAAGGCCCTTTAAAAAACAAAGCAGGATGATTCGAGGGACTTCAGAATACAAAGTTTAAGTCATATATGGATATACAACCATCAAACGTCATCGATTAAGAATTTAAATTCTGGCCAAAATTTAAGCAGTATAAGTCTATTACCATTAGGTGTGGTGTGCGACTTCAGTGGGGCAATTTTGGCAAGATTATTTGAGACTTGGAGAGAGCTTTAATGATCATCTAGTCGCATTCCCTTCCTTTATAGATAAGGGAGATATCTATACCAAAGTTAGAATTTCCCAGGGTCAAATTGGGTAAAAATTAAAACACACAGAGCTCCTAACTCCCAGCCCACTGCAATTTCCACTAATTGAAGTTTTGACTTTCTGGATCTTTGATAAGTTATAGTCAATAAAATGTTCTAACATGGGGTGAGTCTGTTAAAGAATTCCCTTGTTATTTGAAATGCTAAGTTGGCATTTGCTAAAACTCCAAAGTAATACTTTGTTCCTTGTTACACAGAGCTCATGCTGTACAATATGTGACAACAGTGATCTGATATTCAGTCACTACTACAATTTTGAAATCACAGATGTTGCTGACACTTCATATGTCAGTAGTTCAAAGTACTTCAAATGACCTTTCAAAATAGAGACTAACTCTATAATTACATTTTTCTCCCTCAAACCAGATTTGGTGACATTTCTACCACTGTTATACCCCCATCATGTGTAAAGAATACTAAAAATCAAGCTCATAGTTTTTCTTCACTTGGAAAAAAAAGGTGTGCTTATTATTTTGGTAAAAATCCTCAAAAAGCATATTTATTATTAATTTGGTAACCAGTTTTATAAAATATCATATTATATAAAATATAGACTTCTTTTGAAGAATAAAATTCAAGTAACACACTAATCAGCTAAAAATGCTAGCCTTCAATACTCTTCCATTACCACAGATCAGTCTATTTCTTGTGTCCAGCTAATGAATAAGAATTCTTTCCTAATAGAATATGATTTTAAACAACCAACAAACTACAGTTTGAATTTCTAAATGTAGCACTTCTAAGAGTTCTCTAAAAAGCAATTCTCTTGAAAGTCCCCTTTTTTCTTGCTTTATCTCTAGAGAATTTCTAAGTTCTGTGAAGCTCTATGTTTTTCATATTTCTTTCCTGCCCTCCCCCTCTTTCATTCTCTGTCTCTTTTCCCTCTTTCTCTGGGACAGGAAGTTGAGGGTGTTGACCTCATCTGGATCATTCCCAATGTCAGAAGGTGGTCTTTTCAAAAAGATTCCTAGTTGTGGATTTCTTCCTGATTTTATTTTTCAGATAACTGTGTCAATAAATGAGTTCTAAAATGTTTTTTTCCCCTCCCTCCTCATAGCTGTAAAATGATCAAGTGACTCCTTTGAGGCTAATTACTGGGCAGGCTCTTAGAGAAATAAGTATTATCTCTTTGTTCATTGAAAGTGCACTGTGCTTTCCTGATGGGGCAGGGCTGTGGGCTGGGAATGCAAGCAACAAGCTCTCCTGTCCACAGGACCCTCAGCTCACAGACATCAATGTATGGGATGCTGATACCCTGGAACTACTTCTCCCGCACAGTGAAGTTAATGAAGGGTTGCTATTATGATTTCCTTTTCTCAGCTGATCTAAATAGTAACCCCTTTGATTTCTAGAAAAGGGAAATGTTATGGAAAAACTGCTTCCTGTGAATAAGCATATTAAAACTAGAATGCCACATAACATACTCTATAAAAAGATTTTTTCCCAATTCTTTTTATAGGTTTATGAGGAGGAGGATGACCTCAGGGAACACCCCCTCCACTCACCCAGTATTGCTTCATATACATGTGCCTGGAATGCCATCTCAATTTCCATCTGCCTGTTCCTGAGCCTACCCATCCTTCAATGAATTGAAATTCTTTATACTGCCCCCTCTTGAAACTTGCCCAGATGATTTGCTCACTGCCACAGGATTGGTTAGCATCTAGGATTGTGCTTGGAATTTATTTCACACTCAATAAAGAATTGATGAACACATGGAGAAATGTATGTCTGCAGCCAGTGAGGTTACCTCACCCTGATATATATTGTTTTTAACCTTTGCAGGTTTTTAAAATATGGTGTATTGTACTCATTTATAACTGAAAAAGCCTTGCCTTTTTGTCTAATTGTCTCATAGTATTTAAAGGGGTGTGTTTCTTTTCTTCATAGCAGCTTTTTTATTTTCTACAAAAACTTGTGAGCTGCCTTCTTGGTTCATGATAAAAGCTCAGCAAATGTTGGTTGTATAATTAAAAGACTTCCATAACCATTTTCCTCAAACTCACTGTAAATGTTCTATGCATCCATTCATTTAGTCATCATGACACAGTTATTTAGATCTGATTATGTGCTGGAGTTCAAAGGGAAATAAAAAAGTCTCTACCTTGGAGGATCTACCAGGGAATGGACAAAGCAAATAAACATTTATGGCTCAAGATAATCAGTGTCACTCTAAAGGTATGAGAGTATGGCCTTGGAAGATAGGGTTTTGAGAGCAGACTAAAGAAGGCTTAGGGAGATGCTTGGGGGAGGTAATGGTATGGATCACAAATGAAGGAACACAGGGAGAAATGCTCCTCCCTATGTTTTCTGACAGCACACTTTTGTTATTTCAAAGATAAAAGGATTACCACATATGAGTAGATGTCTGTTACTAAGGCCAGGCATTTTTAGGAATCACAATGTAAACAACAAACACTAGTATTATGAGCACCGATTCTGAAGACAGATTCCATTCATTTCTTCGACGGAATATGGTGGTCATGTTTCACAGTGTGAATGAAAAAAAGAGTCCGTTGGATGTAAAAATATGTGTAGAAATAATGTCATAATGATATAAGACATCAGCGAGACAGCATCTCATACCAAGGTGTCTTGGGATGAATTCACCATTTCTTTATGTGAAAATTCAGCACATCAGTCCACATAGCATTTCTACACATTTAAATACATGTACAGTCATTTTCTTCCACACCCTTAACAAGCATTCATATCTGCAGCCTCTTCTTGGCCTTCTCTCTCAAACCCTGCACTGTCCTGGGCATGTTTCTGCCTTCAGGTCATAATCACTATCCACCAAGCTAGGTTTTTGTAGTTTATCATCCATGGTTTTAAATACCTATAAATTAAAACACACACACACACACATACACACACCAAAAAAACAAACAAACAAACAAACAAACAAACCAGGGGTGCCTGGGTGGTACAGTCAGTTAAGCATCTGACTCCTGGTTTCGGTTCAGGTGATGATCTCAGGGTAGTGAGATCAAGCCCTGTGTCTGGCTCCATGCTTTGCACAGAGTCTGCTTGGAATCTCTCTTCCTCTCCCTCTGCCTCTCCTGCTTGTGCGCGTGCTCTCTCTCTCTCAAATTTTAAAAAGTCTTAAAAAATTAATTTCTCAACTACAAAATTATATTTATTTATTTATTTTTATATTTTTTAACTACAAAATTATATTTATTACTGATTTCAAACTATGCATAATCCTGCAGAGAAGGCATTTCTCCCTTGCAAAATATTATATTCAATCCTCTTTTTCTACAAGTTAAGGAGCAATTTCACTGACTTACCCAAGATTGCAGAGCAGGTTAGTGGTAGAGCTGTCATGAGGCTTATCTCTTATCTCTGATGACAATGTGCTTTCTGTTACACCATAATACCTTCTTTGTTTATATATATATCAATAGACATGGTATGCAAAAATGCTACTGAAGACATAGTGTGCCATGCTTCTGTGCATCCAGAAACAACTGTATCAGTGGGACACTTATTTCTGTTAACATCTAGCTCATTTGCACTAGTGGAAAGAAAGCCCAGTTCTGGCGGATTTCTTTTTTTTTTTTTCTTTTTTTTATCTTTTTTTTTTTTTTTTTTTTCTCTTTCCACCCTGATTTGTATCTGCACCATAAGGGAGAAAGCCACATTATAGAGACAGATGGGACCGAATGACACTCTTATTGTTCTCCTTTTCCTACGAGGGCTCATGACTACTTGCTGCAAGGCCATTGGTACATATAGTCTTATCATTCAGCAAATAGATTTTCAACTTATTCCTTACAAATTCTATCCAAATCTACTCAAGATAATTTTATTAAAAATCTACCAATGTTTTAGCTGCCATTTCACCCCGTAGTCTATAGTAACAGATATCATTCGTGCCAAGAATAATTAGAAAGCTCACATTCATCTGGGACCTTTTCTTCCAGAACTTAGTTGGCACTGTATCCTGAACAGAAAGAATAAAATAGCTTTGTATTCTTGATTTTAGTAACTTGTTCTTCCTACAGATGTGTCTATTCTTTACATCTCAATATACTACGCTTCTGAAAGCAGAAATGAACAGGGTTGTAATCAAAGTAACTTTACAAAGTGTTGAAGCTCACTGTACCCATGGTGTTTAGAGAAGAGCATTGAACACATGTTTTATTAGTTGCAGTACTTCTTCTGGGCTCCCATAACCCTATAATTTTATTGTTGGGCATTATGATGCACTACTAGTAGCACTAGTGCAAAGAATAAAAATAAATCATACATAATTGGCCCTTCTTTTTGTCGTTGCAGGCAATATACATCTGGCAGTTTTGAATTGAAATATCGTGACTATCCAAGACAGCTTCTTCTATGTTAGAAAAACAAGCAAAGGGATTCAGGAGATGTTTTTTATCTGGTTGCCAGCATTCAAGAGACACTAAAGACTGTTATCTAGCATGGCAACTTTGTATGACTGAATATGTACCAGGTTTTCCATGATGTGGGAATAAGAGAACTGGAATCTGGGCCTTGATTATGACTGAAAATTTCAGGTTCTATTAGTTGCAGAGAATAACTGCCTGGGGGTGACTCTGAACTCTTTGCTATAAAGTAACAGAGAGTAATCGTAGAAAGGGAATGTTTTGAAAATATGACCTAAGGGACTCCTGGGTGGCTCAGTGGTTGAGCATCTGCCTTTGGCTCAGGGCATGATCCTGTGGTTCTGGGATTAAGTCCCACATTGGGCTCCCTTTGGGGAGCCTGCTTCTCTCTCTGCCTATGTCTCTGCCTCTCTCGTGTCTGTCATGAATAAATAAATAAAATCTTTAAAAAAATGACCTGATAAAATATAGATTTCTTCAGATCTATTCAAAGAGTAAAAGATTGTAATTAATCTGATACATATTCATACTACATGGATATTCACTACTTTGTTTTCCCCACTGATTTGTTATAGATACTTATTATGAAAAGGCTTAATTTTGTTTAGCTTTGGAGAGGCCTGTTGAAACTAGTGAATTTGGTAGATTTCATGTAAATTAGATAAAAGAGCTTTTTGTGCTCAATTGTCTCTAAATTGAGACTGGTCATTTCTGGTCATGAGGAAGCAACATTGTTCTAATAGTTGTTTAGAGTTATTATTTTTGGCTTATTATTCTCTGATGAGGAAACAGAAACCTGACATTTTGCTGGATTCCCAGGACCTATGTCTTTAAAGACTGGGATTATCAACCTTCCCCAGAGATTTGTCTCTAAGGGAAAGAGAGCCATCTGGGAGTTAGAGTTGCAGTTCTATTTGTGGGGACATGAAAAAGCTCAAAAGAGCTAGAAGGAGGAAAAATGGCAGCTAACTCACTTCCTTTTCTGCAGCCCAAGGGATAAAATAAATGAAAGAGATAAACTAAAATAAAAAGAAAAGAAAAAAGATGAAATTTGAATATGGTGGAAAGTTTTTCCCCAGAGTCAAGACTCAAGTTCAAGGCTATTAGTGGGTAAAAACGGCAGGCTCATGGATATGGGCAACTTGTGTTGTGGGTGCTGCAGGATACAGAGAACAAAAGCTTCTTGAAGCCCGGAGAGCCTTAGGAAGAGGGACCTTTGTCTTATTCTGGAGGGGTAAATGTGTTGTGGCCAAATGCACATGGTCAGATGTAATCTAGACTCATACAAGAGAAAAAGCAACACATGCAAACAAAAGGAAACAGTAGACACTCTCTTTAGTTCTTCATCAACCTGAAGCATCCATGTGCCATATTCACCAAGTGTCACTCAGAATTCCATCATAACCCTTCACTCTGAGCAGTTTCCAATCTAATTAGGGACAATAGGTCTAAAATACAGTAATTTAGAACACCGCAATAAAAATTTCTCTAAATCTCTATGGTAAAAGCATATTCGCATTTGTTACCGTGTTTAAGCATCCTTTTATTGTATTGGAATATATCAGTTGATATGAAATGTGTGCCCCAGATATGCAAATTGTAAAGCATACTATTACAGTGACTCCCCTGTGAATCTACCCCCCTCACCCTGGAACTGGAGCATTAGCAGTGATTTGAGTCCATTTATATGCTCTTCTCCTATCTCATTCTTGCCTTCCTTCCTCTACTCTGCTAAGACTTTTTTGATTTAGTTTTTTATTCCTTTGCTTTTTTTTTTTTTAAAGTAGAGGCTTTAAATTGTGTATATATATATGTGTGTGTGTGCACCTAAATAAGCTATTATTTAGTTCTCTTTTTGAGCTCTATAACTATATTGAACCCTATGTAGTTTTCTGAAACATGCTTCCCTTACTCTCAGCAGCATTTTTTTTAAAAGACTTTATTTATTTATTCATGAGAGACAGAGAGAGAGAGAGAGAGAGAAAGAGAGAGAGGCAGAGACACAGGCAGAGGGAGAAGTAGGCTCCATGCAGGGAGCCCAACATGGGACTCGATCCCAGGTCTCCAGGATCACACCTGGGCTGAAGGCCACACTAAACCGCTGAGCCACCTGGGCGGCCCCAATTTTTTTTTTCTTTTTTTAATGAACATTGAGTGTTGTAGATTGAAGTGCTTAATTAATTTGATATCTGGGCAATATGCCATTGTGTTGGTATTCTACAATGTATTTATCCACTATCTCACAAATGAATGCTTAGTTTATTTCTAATTTTTTGTTGTTATGAACGTTAATACAATGTATGATCTTGTACCCATTTCTTGAGGGGCAAATTCAGGATTGTGTCTCAGGTATATATTAGGAGTGATAATATTTTTAGAATATGGGGATATTTAACCTTAAGATATAATGTCAACTTGTTTTCTAAAATTGTGTGTCAATTATATTGATATCCAGAATGTATAGAATTTGCTATTAATCCTAATCAACTCTGATACCTGGCATGTTAGACTTTTTAATTGGTGCTAATCTAGAGGATATAATATCATTGTGATTTTATTGGCATTTCTCTGATTTGAAAGCACTTTTTAACGGGGTGACTGGGTGTTATACTATATGTTGGCAAACCGAACTCCAATAAAAAATATACAAAAAGAAATAAAAAAATAATAAAATGCTTTCTCTCTACTGATTTTTGATAAATTTAGACTTTCTAAATTTTTTTTAAAAAAGATTTTATTTATTTATTCATGAAAGACACAGAGAGAGAAAGAGGCAGAGACATAGGTGGAGGGAGAAGCAGGATCCATTCAGGAAGCCCGATGTGGGACTTGATCCCAGAACTTCGGGATCATGTCCTGAGCCAAAGGCAGATGCTCAAATGCTAAGCCACCCAGGCATCCCAAGAATTTCTAAATTTTAACATAAAAAGATATCCATCTTTTCTTATGTAATTAATTTTCTGTGTTGTTGATGAATCCCTTATTATTCTTTGCCATAAATTTATCTGTTCACATTTTCATATAAAATATTTCAAGTTCTTTCACATATAAATCATTAATCCTGCATCTAGAACTGTAGAGAGGAGAGGAAAGTGAACTTAATTTTATCCTTTTCCATACAGATAACTAATTTTCCAAGAATCAGCCCCCTTTCCTTCAAGAACACTATCCTATACGATTGAATTTCTACCTACATGGGATTATTCTGGGCTTTCTCATCTGTTTCATTAGTTATTTTGTCTATTCCTTCATAAATATCACATTATATTCATTCAATATGTTTAAATTTTTTTGACATTTGGATGGGCCAGTTTTGCTATCTTGCATGACTTCTTCAGTAATCTTTTGGTTATACACTGTCCATTGCTTTTCCATTGATATTTTAGAATCCAATTGTCAAGTTTCTTGAAAAACAGAATTTCAACTGTATATAATCTATGAATCAATTTTGGGAGCATTGGTATCTTTACAATATTGAGTCTTTCTCTTTGTTTTTTTTTTTTTTTTTTTACTTCAAGATTTTGTTTATTTGTTTATATATTTAATGGAGAGAGAGAGAGAGAGAGAGAGAGAGGACACAAGCAGGGGGAGCACCAGTCAGAGGGAGAAGGAGAGGGAGAAACAAGCCCCTCCCTGAGCAGAAAACCTAATCCCTGGAGTTGATCCCAGGACCCTGGGACCATAGCCTTACCCAAAGGCAGAAACTTAAACCAATAAGCCACCCAGGGCACCCCAGATCTTTCTATTTGTGAGTATAATACATCCCTCTACTTAATTTAGATCTTCCTTAATATCTTTCAATAAAGTTTTATAATTTCCTGCATATGATAATATGTAAGGGTACATCACATAAAGACTTATTTCTCTGTAACTTATAGTTCTTGTTGCTTTCATAAGTGGTAAATTTTATTTTATTTTTTTTAAGTGGTAAATTTTAAAATATACATTTTATAAATTTTTGTGAGTTTGCTAAACTTAATAATTTGACTATTTTTGTCAGATGTTCTTAGAGAAAATCTGATTCTTAGACTTTTATTGCCACTTCCCTCCCCCTATTGGTGTGAATCTCCAGCATAAAGTTGAAGAGAGAACATGACAATATGCCCCCATTAGAAATACTATTTGCTGTAGGATTTTCTTTTTAAAGTAACACAGGGGTGCCAGGGTGGCTCAGTGGTTGAGTGTCTGCCTTCGGCTCAGGGTGTGATTCTGGGTCCAGGAATCCAGTCCCACATCAGGCTCCCCACAGGAAGCCTGTTTCTTTCTCCCTCTGGCTATTTCTCTGCCTTTCTTTCTGTGTCTCTCATGAATGAATAAATGCAATCTTTAAAAAAAAAATAAGTATGACTTTGTTAGGTTAAAATAGCTGTAGTCTGTTTCTACTTTCTCAATTAAAAAAATAGTAGACATGGCCAACATGCATATGAGAAAATGCTCTGCATCACTTGCCATCAGGGAAATACAAATCAAAACCACAATGAAATACCACCTCACACCAGTGAGAATGGGGCAAATTAACAAGGCAGGAAACAACAAATGTTGGAGAGGATGCGGAGAAAAGGGAACCCTCATACACTGTTGGTGGGAATGTGAACTGGTGCAGCCACTCTGGAAAACTGTGTGGAGGTTCCTCAAAGAGTTAAAAATAAACCTGCCCTACGACCCAGCAATTGCACTGTTGGGGATTTACCCCAAAGATACAGATGCAATTAAACGCCGGGACACCTGCACCCCGATGTTTCTAGCAGCAATGTCCACGATAGCCAAACTGTGGAAGGAGCCTCGGTGTCCAACGAAAGATGAATGGATAAAGAAGATGTGGTTTATGTATACAATGGAATATTACTCAGCCTATTAGAAATGACAAATACCCACCATTGCTTCAACGTGGATGGAGCTGGAGGGTATTATGCTGAGTGAAGTAAGTCAGTCGGAGAAGGACAAACATTATATGTTCTCATTCATTTGGGGAATATAAATAATAGTGAAAGGGAATATAAGGGAAGGGGGAAGAAATGTGTGGGAAATATCAGAAAGGGAGACAGAACGTAAAGACTGCTAACTCTGGGAAACGAACTAGGGGTGTTGGAAGGGGAGGAGGGCGGGGGGTGGGAGTGAATGGGTGACGGGCACTGGGGGTTATTCTGTATGTTAGTAAATTGAACACCAATAAAAAATAAATTAAAAAAAATAGTGGATTTGGCTTTTGCCAAATGTTTTTTGTGAATCTGTTGAGATAATCATAATTTTTCCCCTTTAACCCACAGATGATTATTTAAAATGACATACAGATCTTTTAATATCAAAGTACTCTTTTATTCCTAGGATTAAATTTGGTTTTCCTAGCTAATTTGGTTAAGATGTTTTATCTTGTTTTGTACTGCTGAATTGTTCAGGTTTTAGCATCTATGTCCATGAGTGAGATTTATTCCTTTCTAATCTCTGGAAGAGTTTATAAAGGATTGAAATTATTTGTTCTTTGAAAGCTAACCACAATTTTCTTATAAAATCATCTATATTGGGT
This sequence comes from Canis lupus familiaris, assembly GCF_011100685.1. Lineage (NCBI taxonomy): Eukaryota > Metazoa > Chordata > Mammalia > Carnivora > Canidae > Canis > Canis lupus. The sequence continues at coordinate 37,717,735 of NC_049237.1, forward strand.
GTTTCCTTTGTAGGAGAATTTTAAAGGCTTTTTATTTTTAAAAGTGCTATAAGATTATTTTTTTCTTGGTTGAGTTCAGTGATTTTTCTTAGTAGTTTGTCTATGCCATCTAATTTATCAAATTCATTGACCTAAAGTTGTGCATTATATTCTCTAATTAATCTTTATCAGTGATTATATTCCACTTTCTATTTGTAATATTGTTTTCCTCTCTCTTGACTTCATAAAGTATTTCCTTTCTTGAATCGGGTTTATATGTCTTAATCCTTAAGATACCTGCTTTATTATCTTTTGGGTTTTCTTCCTTTATAATGGCATTTATGGTTTTCATATTTCCCTACAAGTAGCTCTTTTTTTGCAACCCACATGTTTAGAAGTAAACAATTTTTTAATCACTCAATTATCTTTAAAATTTCAGTTATGATTGCTTACCTCTTGAATTATTGGTGTGAATATGCTTTAATTTCCAAATATATGGGAATTCCTATTATTAAATTCTAACCTAATTGTCTAACCTAACTGCACTGTGGTTTGAGTATGTGGTCTCTATGACAGCAATTTTTTTTTTAATGTTTATTTATTTATGATAGTCACAGAGAGAGAGAGAGAGAGAGAGAGAGGCAGAGACACAGGCAGAGGGAGAAGCAGGCTCCATGCACTGGGAGCCCGATGTGGGATTCGATCCCGGGTCTCCAGGATTGCGCCCTGGGCCAAAGGCAGGCGCTAAACCGCTGCGCCACCCAGGGATCCCTATGACAGCAATTTTTAAAATTTGTTGAGACATACTTCATAGTCTACAATACCAGTTTTCAAAATGCTCCATATGTGATGAGAACAACATATATGTTCTGATTATTGGGTGCAGAGTTCTATATGTGCATCAGATTAAGCTTGGTTATTGTATTGCTTAAATTATCAGTGATTTATTAATTTTTTACTTGCAGATTATAGATTTTTCAAAATTTCTATCTAGTGTATTAATGTTTTCTTTATATATTTTTAGTCCATTTTAGTTGTTACAATTTAAACTTATTTTGTCTTCATGGTGAACTGAAATGTTTATCAATATTGATGACATAATTTTATGTGGTGATTTTAATAACTGGTCTTAAGTTATATTTCATTTGTATTTACCTTTTCTTTTTCTTTTCCCTTTTCCTTCACCTTGTAATCTTTAAAAATCCTTACACATTACATATCTTTGTAAACAGCATTTGGAGTGTTTTCCATTCAATAAACTTTTAATTGATTATTGAAATCCATTTCCACTTATTGTGATTATTGATATAATTGGATTTTGTTCTAACATTTTTCTTTCTTTCTTTCTTTCTTTCTTTCTTTCTTTCTTTCTTTCTTTCTTTCTTCTTTTTTATTTTCTTTCTTTCTTTCTTTTTTCTTTTCTTTCTTTCTTTCTTTCTTTCTTTCTTTCTTTCTTTCTTTCTTTCTTTCTTTCTTTCTTTCTTCTTTCTTCTTTCAACTATTTCTTTGAGAGAGAGAAAGCACAAGCTGGGCAAGGAGGGGCAAAGGGAAAGGGAGAAGCAGACTCTGAGCTGAACAGGGAGCCCAACTTGGGCTCTATCTCAGGGCCCCAGTGTCATGACCTGAGCTAAGGCAGACGTTTAACCAACTGAGCCACCACCCAGGTGCCCCTGTTATAATGTTTGTCTATTTTATTTATCTCACTTTTAATATTTTGCTTTTATTTGCTTGTTAAGTGATGTTTTTATTTGTTTGTATCCCATTTTGTTCCCTAAAACTTATTTACCCAAGTTCTATTCCTTTATCCTTGAAATGTCATCATTTATTTTTATTTTTTTTAAGTTTTTATGTATTTATTTGACAGAGAGAGAGAGAGAAAGAGAGCAGAAGCAGGGGGGAGCTGCAGAGGGAGAGGGAGAAGCAGGCTCCTCACTGAGCAGGGAGCCTGAGTGGGGCTCCATCCCAGGACCCTGAGATCATGACCTGAGCCAAAGGCAGATGTTTAACCAACTTGAACCACCCAGGTGTCCCATCACTTAATTTTTAGCATGGCAAATTTACATTATAATAAAATATAAAAATATGCATTAATATTATTTATATTTTATAATAAAATATAAAAATATGCATTAATGCAACCATCATTTTATACAAAGGTGTAATAAGGAACTTGGACTTTTTAAAAATCTGATCACCCAACTTTTGATTTATCCTCAGCTCTAGCAGCTGCCTTCTGTTTTGTAATGTGCAACTGAAGCTCATTGCTTGATCTTAATAGGTGGGAATTCTGTGGGCCTAAGTTGGGGATTGGAAACACTTTTTTTGCCAGAGGGACTTTTTACTTCTGCCACTAGCTAGGAGAACTACTAAACTTGAGGAGCATGGCTCAGCTTGACTGGCTCAAGACTCAGTTTCCTAGTTGCCATGTTGATCGGGCCACTCTGTTCTTCCTGTCTGCCCACTACTCAGGTTTCTACCAGGGTTCTGGGTCTTCCTTTATCCCTAGCTCATGTTGGCATGTTTTTAGAGAGTGTTTCATTAGTGATTTTCTTACTCCTTGTGAATCTAATGACATCTGAATCTATTCTTTCCAGAGTTTAGTTTAACTAAAAAAGGAAGTTTCTTTGGAGCAATACTGTTGTAAGCCGAAATCTTCCTTTCAAATATTTTAATAATGCAGCAAAGTTGGAATTATTACCACTACATTTACCTTGAAGAAATTTTGACATGGAGAGGTTAATCTGCAGAAGATATAACAGCAGTTTAAGTGGGAGACTGGACTCTTGATTTTGTTTTCTACCTCAATTTCATTTTTTTTACCTTAAAACTATGACAACATGAAAACTAGTGTACAAAGCAGTGACACACTCATGATGAAAGGAGGTAGAATAAGGACATGAGCAGGGTTTTTGTAGTTGTAGGAGCAACCACAACAGTCACATATGTACTACTTCTCATATTTTCCTAGTACATTTGCCCCTCAGTTTCCATGAGTCAGATCATCAGTTTTGCCTCCTCTGTGACAGATTTCATGATAATCATCTCCCATACTTATGTCTAAATGCTAACTCCAATCCTACAGCTAGACAGACCAACAGATTGAATTTCTTTCTTGGTGTCACTATCTAACATATGGTGAGATCCAGGAATCAAATGGAATTTTGTCTATTTCCAGAATCCACTCTCTTACTCGTTCTTTTATGGATTTTATGCAGCAGCACTGTTTTCTGGGAACAAGAAAGAACTGGACGGGGATTATAAGTCTGAATAGCAATGCTGCTTTTTAAATTTTCACAGGCCCACTTTCCAATGCATAGATCAAAGAGTTAAAGTTCCTCCCTTTCAATTTTGTAAATAAACAATAGTCTTCGAAGTGTTGACGTCATCTATATTTTAAATAAAGCCTTAAAAGCTGAGATCAATACTGCTGTTTAAAAAGATCCTATGTAAAAAAAAAAAAAAAATCCTATGTATTCCATTAGAATTGAGTTTTTCACACTAATGCCAAATCCTAAAGCCTATGATATGGCCAGAACAATGGGTGTTGGAGTCCTGACTTGCTGAGCTCTGAATAGTAGTTCTGATATTTAAATGCTCTGTGGCCTGGAAGTGTGTTACTTATTTGTCAAGGCCTTGGTTTTCTCATCTACCAATTTTAACCAAATTTGTATGTTTTGTGACATTTAAATGAGATAATGCATATAAAGAATCTAAATGCTATAGCCATAGGAATTATAGGAATTTATAAAAGGTAAATTATAAATAAATTGTGTAATTTTCCATATCTTAGAAGTTTTATTGACATTTATGTTTGGATATTAAAATTAACATCAAAATTTGCAATAAGAAATGATTGGAAGCTATTGAAATACATGCCCTACATAATGTGACATGATTTTGACCTTCTAATAGTTGTTAACATTGAATGTCTAGAGAAGTGTGACATTGCTTTGCTAAAGTCTATACAGATATCCAAGTGAGTTTTCTCTTGAGTTTTCTTGAAGGGAAAGCATAAATTGTGAAAAGAATTAAATATATAGAGAAACTCCAGTTTCTATCCTCCAAAATAACAGTGTAATAGCTCAACATTGTAGGAAAATATCCGGGCAGACAGCTTATTTTCTACAAAAAGTAGCAATTGGATTTCCCTTGATTTTTCTGTAGTTTATATAAAGCACTGCCTAACAATAAATCTACTTGTGTTCAGCCACCCATTCAACCTCATTTTTTTCCCTCAGTGAACAAAGTTACTTCCTCTTGTGGAAAAATTTAATAAAACATTTGAATAAAATAATCCTTTGATACAGCTGAAAAAGAGGAAAGCACATTTGTCTTATCTGACTACATAACTTAAAAGCAATTCAGGAAGAAGTCATTTATTGCCCAAGGGACTTTTATTTTCATTTTATTTTATTATTTGAACATAATGTGCTAGGTAACTGTTCTAAAGGCCATTTAAAATAAAGAATGCCTTTCAGCAAAGTCCCTGGAATGCTCCCTAGCAGATCCCTCCACTCCTTCCACCCCAACTTGAAGTCACTAGTGACATCAGTCTGGGGCCTGTCTCCAGAAGGAGATCTTGGACCTGAGGGGCAGTCATGGGGCTCTCCCACTCTGGGGACCACAAAAATCCCAAAAGTTTCTTAGTTAACACCCTTTAAAAAATTGAGGCCTGTGGAAAACCTACGCACGGAAAGTCTGTTTCTATTTCAGTTGTGTATCAGTTAAGATGGAAAAATTTTAAAGTCCACACAGATGGTAAATAAATTTCTGCTACATGAGGCAGTTCCTGGAATAAAGCAATTTTCTCAAATAACAAGTGCCAACTTATTTTTTCAACTGACTTATTTTTAACTTTCCCAGGGAATAGTTGAGAGACTGGGAGCAGTGTCCTTCACCTTAGGAATCTGAGTCTCCTTCCAGAAGAAACTAATGCCGTTCTCACTACATACATACGTATATGTATATATACATATGTACACTGAATGAAGAGAGTGGTTGTTCATTTTCTTGGGGGAAGGGACTGAGAGAGAGGCTGAGGGGAGCCTGGGTGGCTCAGTTGGTTAAGTGTCTGCCATCAGCTCAGGTCATGATCTTGGGGTCCTGGGACTGAGCCCCATGTCAGGCTTCCTGCTCAGGGAAGAGTATCCCTCTTCTGCTCCCCCCTACTCATGTTCTCTCACTCACTCTCTCTCTCTCAAATAAATAATTTAAAAAAAGAGAGAGAGGCTGAAAGTTGTAAATTTTGAAGAAATATTTATGTTTTAGTTCAATGTTTAATTTTCTATAACTTACTCTAAACAGTATAATATTAACTCATGCTTACTTAGGAATTCATTAAATATCTTGAACGAATGACCATTAATACTTGGGAATTCTTTATAGACTATTAGACTTGGCCCATGTCTCCAAAAATCTTCAGGGCTGAAGTCTCCTAGGACACAGCTGAACCCCCTTATGATTTGCTGGGTCATGCTTCCTTGGGGAAAACCATCCCTGGACTGCAATTGGCACGGAAGTCTGGTGTTTTAAACGAAACTATGCCATTTGCTAAATCAGGGTGAAGCAAACATTTCTTCTAGTAGTAGAGATTCCTTATTCATAAGAAACACAAACATTGGCTATTAAATGATTAAGTTGCTATAACATACTGGTAGTTTTGGTGAGGGTATTATAATAGAGTGTTAAGTACACAGCCCTTACATATTTGTTAACTTTTTTTAGTAAATATTTTACTCAGCAATTCAGAGATATCAACTTATCAATCAGTAGATATTTCCTAAGTGCCTAAATACTAGTCACTGTAAAAATAAGGAAAAAAGAAAAACTTGTCTTTGCCTTAGAAAGGTTACAGTTGAAGAGACAAACATGAAGGAATTAGAGAACCACCAAGAGCCAAACTGTGTGATGCTGAACATCAGAGTGGATAGTGATATGCTGACCAGATATGTCAAGAGAGATACTTCTGTGGATTGAATATCTTGTTCAACCCACCCAAATTATGTTGAAGCCTTAATTCTCAGTATGATGGTATTAGGAGGTGAGACCTTTGGGAATTAATTAGTTTTAGGCGAAGTCATGAGGGTAGAGCCCTGATGATGGAATTAGCATCCTTCTCATAAAAGGGAGAGAAACCAGAGCTTCCTCTCTCTGCCAAGGTAAGGTGGCTATTCATAAACCAGAAGGAGAATTTTCACCAAAATCCAACCACACTCTCACCCAGATCTCAGAATTCTAGCTTCCAGAACTATAAGAAAACAAACGTTTATTGTTTAAACCACTTAGCCTTAGGTATTTTGTTATAGCAGCCTATCAGACTAAGACAGACACTAGTGCTCAGATGAAATTTATGATTAAACCATCCACATGGAACAAGAAGACAGATTTTTAGAAGGAAGTTTTTGAAGTACTTGTTTTTTAGGGACATGGTTATCATCTTTCCATTGCAGTGACAAACTCATATGTGTGACAAATTCTAATGTTTGAAAGTAAACACTGACAAATAAATAACAGTCAATATATTGAAACCTAAACACAATTTACTAACCAACAAGTGTGTGGGAATCAGAAAAATAGGGAACTGGAAGGAATAGAAATATTTCTGAATTCAGTATCCTCCCTTAAACAATGAGGAAGGGAAAGGCTTGCTCTAGGTCATAGGAGTTGTCAGAAGTGAAATGAGAACACTCTTCCAGGAGCTAACTCTGCCTCCTCCGTTATAATACAAGAAACAATAACAGGTTTCATGTTACTCTTCTGTAGCATTTATGCAAAAATTTGTCAATTTCCCTTACTGGGAATAAAAGACCTCTGAGAATAATTGCTTAAATTTTCCCCCTTGGCTTTCTTTTCTTTGATCATTAAATCTCCTGTGGTTTTATACCACATCAAAGTGCAGGTATTAATAATGAAATGAGAACATATTTATATAGTGATATAACATAATGGCATTTTTAATAGACAACAACAAATTATAATTTCAGTTTTAAAAAGGTAGTAAATTTCGAAATATTTGTAACTGGTTTTCCTTTTTTTGACCTGAATGTGTTGTATCAACATTGACTTAAATTCAATGTTGTATCATTGAATTTGTTCTTCAAAGATTTGAAAAAAAGGTGCTTTTTACGATACAGTACAGATATCGTAATAATTAAAGTTTTTTTATGAAAATCCTTAGTCTGGAGAAAGCCTTGATTTTTTTAGTTTGGTTCAAAAGGACTTTAGTCTTCTGATTCTGAGGGCCCAGCAAAGGCCTTCTTTCCTATCAGGGCTTTGGCTAAAACATAGTGGTTATAATAATGAATTTTCTGTTATTCTTAGCATGTGCCCAGAAGCCATGGAGATTTTTGGACTTACTTAGTGAATTAAAGAAAGAAAGTGAAAAAAGAAGCTTTTATGAATAGCAACCACAGAAAATAGAGAGTATAAACAGTAGTAGTTTCAAATGAAAAGAAAAACACTACCATAACCATAGAATCTCTCCCAGAGATGAGGAGACTCCTTGGTGTATTTCAGCTCTCAGGTAAATTTGGGGAACTGTAAACCCTGAGGCTGATTGACAAGTGCTGTGTATGTGGCATTAAGAACTTATCCCTTGATGGGAAGGAGACCAGGATCTCATCTCTGAAAACTAATTAGCATTGAGCGAAATTATTTTTTAAAAGAGAATGAAACGAAACTTATCATTACCTTCCATCTTATGTTTTTTTGTGGTTTTCATATGCTTGGGTCATTATTTCACAACCAGTTCTCCACTGAATTAAAAATGGGTAGTGTAGAAACTTCTATAGGATGACCAGTTCTTAGCATATTTATCATTTCCAAGGGAATAAGAAAAGGAGTAGGTTGCCTCCCAAAGCAAAAAGAATCTATAGAGAGGAATTGTGATGGGTGAAATGTTATCAATTTAAAAGTAATAAGTATTTTATACTTTTTGAACTTCAAATAGAATACATAATGTTATTTTAGCATTGTTTCAGGAACATAATTAGTATCATTTATTGTTTTGTGAATATTAGCATTTCCATAGATTTCTGTGAATTTACAGCTGTAAGAGCCTTATTTTCCATGATATTTTAAAAGCCATATGCCAGTCATCTAAATCTTAATCTCTATCAATACAGATTTGGTTAAGGTTTTTAAAAAAATTAGGAAAATTAAAAATAAAAGCAAATATATTCTACTAATTTCAGCAGGATTTTTTTTATGCCACTAAGAAGTTTAAATTTAGAAGAGGAGACAAGGCACGTTTTTATTTTTACACACACATCCACAGCCCAATCCTTTTTAGTATGGTTAGTACAATATATTGATGATGTAATTTATCACCTAAATGAGACATTTCAGAAAGTACAAGGGGGAGCAAAGTAGGCAGGAGGTAGGGACAACAGGCGTAAATCAGTGTGACCAGACAAACAAGGATGAATGGTTATCACACTGGTGGAGCATATTCCCTAAAAGTTAGAGTTATGGAACTTTATTCTTCAAATTTTTTGAGTTTCTTAAGGAAAATGATAGAAACTTTTTCATCTTTGATTCCCAGGCAACCAACATGATGCCTAAATATTAGATGGTAAAAACAATACTGAATGAATGAATTAATGACTGAATATACTAACAAAAGTAGATGTTCACACAAACAATTACAATTTTATTGTGGGATACACTCCTTCTTGTTCATAAAACTATTAACACAGCAGACTCAAGGATATGTGAAGACACCACAATGAGGAAATATTCTTCCCTTCATCCATATATGTAGCAAGGGAAGTTGTTCTTTTCTCTTACACCTACCATACTGAAAATGGAGACAATTCTGTAGTCAGCAATGGCTGGGGGAATACACACACTCAATCATCTATCCCATCCTTCCATCTACCTGCTAGACAACTCCCTGTTTCTCACTATACCATACTGATCACCAAGACTGCACAAAGGACATAGATAGTGACCTCAATGTGCATACAGTACCACCATATCAGGGCATTTATTAGTTCATTTTCAAACAAGATTTTTAAAAAGATTAACTTTCATTCATTTCACTTCTTTTCCCAGCGTAGACTTTTTCAGGGAGGAAGAGGTAGCTTTGGGAACTTAAAGAAAGTAAAATGAATTTGAAACAGTTAGGTGGTAAATGCTGGAATGAGGCAACTAGGTGTATAGAGTAACTAAGAGACTCTAAGAGTCCATCGTGGACAGAGAGCAGGGATTTGTGATGAGTCTCTGTAAGAATCATTAGAATAGTGAGAGTAAGTTCAAAATTTTTAACAAGAACTTAATAGAGAAGTTTAAATTACAGGCTAGGGATATTATCTCCATTTGATAAAAACCAAGAGATTAGGTTAGTTTTTCATGAAGGGGAATAAGCTGGTGATGGTGCTTTCTTAACAAGTTCATATCTGATTATACTGTATAGAAAAAACTAGAGTAAGAGAAAAAAACTGGATCCCAGGAGACAGCCAAAAAGGCATTTATTATAGTACTTCTTAATGCTGTGATGAGTATGTGGGTAGGATGGAGACATGAGAAGTGGAGATATATGATTTATGCGAGAATTATGGATTTCTACAAAAATCATAGGGAGATCACACACCGGTCACCTTTGCTATCCTGTTGTTGTTGTTGTTCTTCTTCTTCTTTTTAAATTTTCTTTATTTTTTCATTAGAGACACACAGAGAGACAGAGACACAGGCAGAGGGAGAAGCAGGCTCCATGCAGGGAGCCCAACATGGGACTCAATCCCAGGACTCCAGGATCACGCCCTGGCCTGAAGGCAGGCGCTAAACTGCTGGGCCACCCACGCATCCCTCTATCCAGTTCTTCTTAGTCATAACAAGGAAGGGGGAAAAATCACTAAATTGTTAAGAAAAATCAATAGCAGGGAAAGAGACTCTGCACAGAAAGAAATAATTCAGGTAATACAGCTCCACATTAAAAATCTCTAAACCTCACATTAAATTATCTCTATAATTAGTGTTCTCAGAGTGCTCCATCTATAAAACATGAACACATTATTATCAAAGAGCAGGCAGAGAACATATTCCATATGCTTTGCCTTCACTCTTGTTGCACACATGAAGTCTTAGCACTGTCTAAACCCAATCCCTCTACTGGATTCCCTTCTCCCTTATCAGTTCAAGGACATCAGTCTTAGAGCTACCTCCTATCTTGTAACAATGGTATTTCTTCTCTTGGGTCATTTTTTGACTCTCCATATATGATGCCTAAATATCTCCCATTAAATATTAAAAACAATTCTCTCTTGACTCCACATCCTCTTCTGGCTTTTACCCTCTCCCTTCATGTTCTTTTACAGCAAATATTAAATCATGATTTAATAGCTGGCTCTGCTTACTTTCTTTAATTCCTGTCCTCCCTTTTGTTCTTGAACCTTCTGAAAGCAAGCATCTCCCTTCACCAAACTATGAACAAGCCAACCAATAGACTTTATGTTGTGAAATGCCACGTTTCTTCTTGATATTATCCACAGCATTTGAAATATCCTCTTTCACTCTCCTTTTAGAAACAGTTCCTTTGCATTGCTTCTAAGATCCTACTCTTTGATTCTGTTCTTTCTTTTGTTCATTCTACTCCTTAGTTGGCTTACCATTCGTTTGTTGGATTTATTTTCTGTTTTCCTATACTAGAAAGTAGGTCCTTGAGAGCAAAGATGTTATTTTGTTTCTTGTACATCCAGAAGAGTGGTTGGCACACAGTAAATACTAACTGTTTATCGACAAGGTAATTAAATAACAAAAACAAAGAGCTATGTAAATTGAAAATAGAGGAGTAAAACAATAAATGTTTTAACATACAATGAATGATAAAATGCATCTACCTGAACACCAAAGTGCTGATTTGGTGCAGTGAGTCAAAAAAGAAAAAAAAAAATCTCAGAGTAAATAATGCAAAAATACAAAAAAGTGCCAAGTAATAGAAGTTAAGAGACATAGATACAGGTTATTCAAAAACATATAATAAGAATTCTGAGCAGAAGCAACAGAAACAAGGGGAGATGTCAGTACTCATTAAAATATCGCAAGGAATATTTCTTAAACTGATGAAAGACAGCTTTTCTGATTGAATGATCTTAGTAAACAGTAGGTTGCATTCAAAAGAAGCAAAAATATTCATAGTCACAACCTATTAAATTTTATAACTCCAAGAATAAAGAATATATCTTAAGAAGATCCAGAGATTTAAAAATAAGTTATAGAAAACAAGTTATCTGGGTGACATAGATCTTCATATTTTAAATACTGGGTCACAGGAGAGTCAAGGAATGTCATCAAATTTCTCAAGACAAAAGGAAAAAAAAGAAAGAAGGAAGGAAAGAAAGACAAGAAAAAAAAAAGCCTAAAGTTCTAAATCTGCTTAATCATTAAAATATGGGAAAAATAGCAACACTTATGGATATAAAAGAACTTAATAAATAATCATAACTATACGATAAAGTTATTCAAGGACATATGTCAACCAAATAAATGAAAATGTAAAAAGCTAAAGAACATGGATACACAAAAGCTGCGTGATATAGAAAATGGAAGCAATTCAGAAGGATTTTAAAATCTGTTATCTTGATGCCTGAGTGATCTCCCTTTAAATGACAAGACTTACATCTGCTTCTCTGTGGTCCAATTTCATTGTTGTTGTTTTCCTGGAATGGTTATTTACATACTATAAAGCTTTTTGTGGATTTTGAATTTTATAATTAGACATGGAACAATTAATTTTAGCCTCAAGAGAGAATGTATATGTTAAAACCTTGAAAATATAAAAAGAATACCATCAACAAAAATCAGAAGACAAAATGGGGGGTAAGAGATACACCAAGACATAAGTACTAATTTTCTAAACTTTTGAAATGGAAATAAAATACTATTTAAAATGGATAATCAACAAATGAACAAATAAACATTTTATTTAGGAGGCATATTCATGAAGGCAAATACCAGAGGAACTAAAAATATATAAATAGGGGTACCTGGGTGGCTCAGTCAGTTAGGTGTCAGATTCTTGGTTTTGGCTAAGGTCATGATCTCAGGGTCCTTAAGTCAAGACCCTCTTCCGGCCCTACACTCAGCAGGAAGTCTGCTAGGGATTCTCTCCCTCTGCCCCTCCCCACAATGCTTTCTCTCTCTCAAATAAATAAATATTAAAAAATAAAAATACATAAACAATAAAGATCAGTAGGTATAGGGGAGAATCTTTGAACTACGTATGAAAACACTAAATTCCATTGAAAGTAATTTTTCGATGATAGAAAATTTGTCAGCCATTGGTTTTAGTCCATTACATGGACTGTGCTTAGCATAATATAAGCAATTGTTATGGATCAAATTGTGACTCTGCCACCCCACAAATTTGTATGTTGACAATTTATGAAGTCATTGTGTAGGATGGACCTCTGTTCCCATGTGACTCATGTCCTAGTCAATCAGATGATTGTTCACAAGCCAAGAAACACTAAAAATAATCATCAGACCACCAAAGCTAGGAGAGAGGCACGGAATAGCCAATAGAAGGAAATAAATGTCTTTCACAAGTGAACATCATAGATTCTATGTACTGTCACTAATTAATAAATATTTTAAAAGCAAATATTTATAGTCATTTAGGTAATGATCCAGAATTGGAGACAGTTGACAATGGTAGTCTTTGGAAAAATGGGACTAGTCAGAGAGGAAATTTAACTTTCATTTTATACTTTTTTTTTTTTTGCATGTATCACATATACTTAGAAAAAAATAAAAATATGGAGTTGGTAAATAAACCAATGCTATCTTACTGGCAGCATCTTTTCTCAAGTTAAGCAGTGAGACAATTTAAAGCTTGGAATTGATTCAGAGATTTTTACATCATGTAATTAGTTATGATTACCGAATGCATCTATGTCTCAAAAAAATAAGCCACATTTTATGTAGAAGTGTCCTCATGTTATCTGCTATAGTTTACAGTTATTTTTATTATAACTTTCAAAGAACTACCAGATAAAACTAAAGATGAGGAAATACAGTGTGAGGTGATTAAGTGATTTAACTGGAACAAGAAGACAGTAAAGAAGTAGTGTGAATTATTACTGTACATGAAGGTAATGCTCAATGGGCTGTGCCAGCCTTCCCTCAATCACTCGTTCTACAGAAATGTAATAAGTGCACACTGTATGCCATGCACACACTAGGCATTAGAGAGAGAATGGTGAATAAGCTATGAGTATGCTAGTCTCTGCTCTCAAGAAATTTCATAAGATGTGTAGGTTTATGTACCACATTACCCACCCCCTTCCTTTATTCACCAGGGAAAAGTTCCAAGACCCCCAGTGGGTTCCTGAAACCGCCTATCGTACCATCCCTGTAAGTCTGGTTTTGCCTCTACATACATACATACTTCTCATAAAGTTTAACTTATAAATTAGGCACTGTAAGAGATGAACACCAATTAATCATGGAATAGAACAATTCTAACAATTTACTGTAGTAAAAGTTATTTGAGTATCATCTCTCTCTCTCTATCATAATATCTTATTGTACTGTGCCCACCCTTCTTGGGAAGATGTGAGATGATAAAATGCCCCATGGTGAGATTATGTGAGGTGATGACGTAGCCTTTGGGACCTACACTGGAGGCTAATGACGTCAAGATGCCGCATCAGAGGAGGAGCGTCTGCTTCAGAAGGCAATTGGCTGCTGGTAACTGAAACCTCAGATAAGGAGGAATATTGGACTACTGTAGTTTCCTGAGGCTGCCTCTAATAAATTAGTACAAATTTAGTGCCTTAAAAATACAGAACAATTTCTTCTTCCTCTTCTTCTTCTTCTTCTTCTTCTTCTTCTTCTTCTTCTTCTTCTTCTTCTTCTTCTTCTTCTTCTTCTTCTTCTTCTTCTTCTTCTCCTTCTCCTTCTTCTTCCTTCTTCCTTCTTCCTTCTTCTCCTTCTTTTTGGAGAGAGGGTTGGGGGAAGGGGCAGAGGGAGAGAGAGAATCTTAAGCAGACTCCATGCTCAGCCCAGGGTCTGAGGAGGACTTGATCCCATGACCCTAAGATCCTGACCTGAGCCAAAATGGAGTGTCAGACACTTACTGACTGAGCCACCCAAATACCTTGCCAAATATAGAACTTTTTTCTCTCACAGCTCCTGAGGCCAGAAATCAAAGTGTGTTGGCAGAGCAATCCTCCTTCAGAAGGCTCTGTGAGAGGACCCTTCCTTGCTTTCTCCCTCTTCTGGCAGCTCCAGGTGTTTCTTGGCTGCATAATTCCAATCTCTGCCTCCATCTTCTCATGGCCTTCTGCTCCGTCTGTTGTCTTTTCTGTCTTGTGTAACGCACTTGGCATTGGATCTAGGGTTCACCCAGGTCATCCAGGGTGATCTTATTTTGAGATTCTTAATTACATCTCCAAAGACCCTTTTTCCCAATGTTAGGTCACATTCACAGGTTCCCAGGTTAGGATATACACATGCTTTTTGGGGGCCTCGACAATTCAACCATTGCAGTATGGATAAGTGAACAGGTAAGTCCAACACAGTGTGCGCTAAGTGCTATGCTAGGGTAGGTACAGAGGGTGATAGCATGTACATATGACACCTGGAAGGAGGTCCCAATTCAGTCTGAGGGGTTCAGGGAAGATTTTGAGTGAAGTGACCTGTGAGATGTGACCTGAGGAATGCCTGGGGTAGGAAGATGGGCTGGGGGAGCTTTCTGGGTTAGAGAGAGAGAGAGAGAGAGAGAGAGAGTATTCCGAATTTAGGTAACTGACAGGAGTTTAATGTGGCTATAAAAGGTGAGATGAGGTGTGGCACAGAAGAGACTACAAAGGTGAGCAGTTGCCCAGAACGCAACTGTCCTTGAAATCCTTGTCCAGCATATTGAAATGTTAAAGCTACAGAGGAAAACGGGACAGATGTGGACTGGATAAAGATAATTTGGAGTGCAGCATAAAGTGCAGAATTGTGGGGTTTAGGACTGGAGCCAAAGAAATCAGGATGATGTTGCAGTAATTTGAGCAAGAGATGGTGAGGGGATTAAGGGGTTAGGGAAGAGAAATATTGAGGATGTAGAAATATTATATTCATAAGTATTGTTAGTTACAGCTAAGCTCACAGGTGCATTTCTACAGTGTTTCTAAAGCGAAGAGAGATTCCAAAGCTCTCAACTTTTCATCTGAGCTTTCTTTCTGCCACTATGACTTGCCAACAGAGAAAGAAATGGAGAGGGAGGGAGAAGGGGTGATAATATGGATCTGGCAACAGTTTTAAACAAACATTTGGAATTTCTGAAGCATATCTTTTACAAATGGGTTGATTTCTTTCAGTTCTTAGAGCTGTGAATATACTTTAATTTGCATCGCTTCAAAGTAAATTTGACCTTTTAAACCCCTTCTTAAGTGAAAAAGTGGGACTACACATTTGGGAGGGTGGATATTCCTTATGACTCACTCTTAATTATATGCACCTGTTTAGTTCTTTTGGTTTCAAAAAGTTTCATGAGACGGTTAGGAATGCAGAAGGGTGTTATCAAAGTGGCAGTGGAATTCTGTGCAGAAGGAACGGAGGCGGCAGCCTTAGGAGAAGGTAAATATGTCACTTTGAATATAAGCAGTCCCTCAGGGCAAACAGTAGTGCGCTTCGGGAAAATCTGACTGCTGCTTCTCACTTGGGTGTCCACTGGTGTCCACTGCCCAGGACAGGGGAAAATACTTGTGAGTTTGCTAATAATTCTTGCCGAATCAAGTTTTATTGTTAAGTGGCTGAAATGGTAATAATTACTCGAAAACACTGTGTCAAGGATAACTCCTTGGATTTGAAATGCGGTACGACAACAACAAAAATCCCTATTGAAGGTTATTATTCGCTCTAAGCGTGTTAGCTACACCTCTTTGGTATGTTAGGCATGACTAAATACATTCCCTTCCAACAGGCAGTGGTTCCTAGGTCCTATTAACACACTTCTACTATTGCTTCTTAGTAGAGATTGACTCTTATATTTCTTCCATGAACCCTCATATTATGTAGGAAACCTCAATGTGGGCATTTTTATTATTCACCATATTTTATCTTAGTTTCTCATCATAAACAGTGGATTTTACATGACTTCAGTGTATGTTGATAACAGTAGTGTACAGATTCCTTCTTGGAGACTGCAGTGCTCCTTGTCCATTTTATACCAACCTCACGCATCTTGCCTTACCTCAAAAAACTTTATGTCACCAGGTTTTGCTACAATGTTCTATACAATAACTGGAGCTCCGGCTAAGTACTGTACAGTCCTCTGACTTTAGAAGGGAATACTGGGGGCAGCCCTGGTGGCTCAGTGGTTTAGCGCTGCCTTCAGCCCAGGGCGTGATCCTGGAGACCCAGGATTGAGTCCCACGTCGGGCTTTCTGCATGGAGCCTGCTTCTCCCTCTGCCTGCGTCTCTGCCTCTCTCTCTCTGTGTCTCTCATGAATAAATAAATAAAATCTTAAAAAAAAAGAAGGGAATACTGGAGGCACAAATATTGGGCAGCAGCTCACATACATAAGTCATCATATCAGCAGAGTGACTTATCTATTGACATCTCCTGAGTAAATCTGGTCCCCTTTTTAAAAATGAAAAGATTTATGTGAAAGTTAGCAATTAAAGTTCATAATCAATTGGCTTCCTGTAAGCAATTTGGCTACTGCCTATTTATTCTCTATTAATAAAATAAACGATCTAGGTGGTCAGGTTTGGAAATTTTGGATTACAATAACCGTAATGTATTGCATGTGATTGAATAGATTTATTTCCATTTTAGGTTGCCCAGAATAGGGTGATGGACAGCTTAGCATGTTTTTTGTTTCTAGTCTACGTCAAATTTTAAGTATAAAAATTCAGTGTTTTACATAATCACTAATATGTTTAAAAAATTTGGGTGAGGATTATACTGAAATCTGCTGGCTAATTTCCTTTCTCTCCTTGCCTCCTTAATGATTGCTCACAGTATGGAACTTGTTTGAAATACTTTTCAGCTTGTTTAAAATTTATCTTGCTTCAACCCAAACATTGAAGACATCTGAGAGAAACCACTTTGTAACTTCTAAGTGGATAGAGATAATATTTATGATAAAAGTCTATGCTGATCACAGGGAAAGAATACAGAATAATTGAATTAAATGAAAATTCATGCCTCAGGAAAGAGTAACTTTTTAGTATAAAGCTAGAAACCAGGAGAAGCTGAGAAAAATAAACTTTACTTCATCTTCTTTTCAGTTTTCAAAATTTTATTTCATATTCTTGTCAGTAGATACCTGAAATGGTAGTTAAATTCTTAAAGCTGTGGTTTTTTTTTTCTTTCTGCACACGAAGAGGACAAATGTCTGAAATAGAAGGATAAAACATTTCCTTTCATCGTTCAAAAAAACCTTAATATTAGGTTTGTGTTACATTTTGATGTTGGCCAATTCTTTCTGATTACTTTTAAATTATAGCTTCTCCATGATAATATGCAACTCAGCATCTTCTCCGTGGGGAAGCAACTTTACATTGGTAACAGGACATACCACTATTAACACTCTAAATTATAGCTCCTTGGCCTTGTCAATACACACACATTATTCCAGTTAAAGTGAAATGCAAGGATGTTTAAAGTGTCTTCCAGCTGGAACATTCCATGAACCTATGAAAAGCAAATTCTGCGTCCCATCCCATATTTGTAGGATGCTGCCTACAACAGTCAAGTGGACAACGTCTGGCTTGTTGGGTAAAGGAAGATGTGATAGGACGTTAAACATCATGTTACTATGTTACAGTAAAATGAAGACAAAATGCAAGGGATGTTGTTGAGACATGGATCAAAATTAAAGTTCTCATACCCAAAGGCAAATGCATACTGTGATAAATAACTCTGTACCCAAGAGCTCAACTGTTTGTTTCTTAATGTGGGCACTGGTCTGCTGTGTTGGCCAAACTCCACTTCCCTTCCCTATGCTCTTAGTGGGAGGGTGGAGAGGTGAGAAATAGTCCATAGACCTTGAAGATGACGTTTACCACAGAGGCCTTGCCTGCATCTGGTTTCCTTTTACATCTCCCCTGGAAACATGTGGGAATAGACCACCACCAGCCAACATGCAAATGTCTCTGTGGTCATGACCACTTAGTTCCTCTGTGTTTTGTCACATCCTCTACTCCAAGTCTCAATAAAGACTACATTGTTGAAGGAAGCCAAATACTGCCTTTCAGATTGCGCTTGATGATTGCAGATGTTGCAAATAAATTTATATAGGTATGAAAGTTTTATATATGTACTATACATATTATTTTATATGTGTATATACATATGCAATATTTTGTTAAGTAAATTTATTTTATCTTTAGTATTCCTGCTATAGGCTTTACACACCTCATAGCTTAAGAAAAGATTTCACTCATTCAAAAATTCATAAAATGGATTTTGTGGTGCAAATTGACACTTAATGTAAACAATATTTAAATAATGGTGCTGAAAAATGAAGGTTGTCATCAGCACACTGAGTGTGTGAGCAGCAATCTTTCACTGTGTAACAACAGAAGATGAACGGCATGGTCAGGGTGCTGTCCTCAGCACACATTGTTGACCATCAGAAAATTCACATCACTCATAGAGACTGTGGGCTCTTATTGTTAAATAATTCTTATTTAAACTGGAGGAAGATGCAAATTGAAATTTGACCTTTTATCAGGTATTCATGAAGCACATTTCTCCTCTGTTATACTCTGTCAAATACCTTTGGTACCACTTCAAAGTGACTCTCAGGAAAATTTCCAATTGTTGATTAGGCTAATATGTGAGTAGAATGTGAAACTTCATAATTAGAATTAAATTCTTAACAAACAGGAATTATTCTCTTGCTGTTGTTAAAAAGATTTTATTTATTTGTTTGAGAGAGAGAGAGACAGAGAGAGACAGAGATAGCAAGTGAGAGCACAAACACAGAGAGAGAAAAGCAGGCTCTCTGCTTAGGGGCTCGATCCCAAGACCCTGAGATCATGACCAGAGTCAAAGGCAGATGCTTCACCGACTGAGCCACCCAGTGCCCATATTCTCTTGCTTTTTTACTTATAGTTTTAGTCAATTATGCTTTTTAATCACCTTGCTATGATTGCCCATCATAAGAACATTAATGAGTAGCATTCCAAGGATGATTCTTACATATCTATGAGCGTATGAAAATTATTGAGAATCACAGTCTCATCACCATTTTATAGTTGAACCATTTTGTGAGTACACCTCCCAATGATGCTTTAGTTATCAATCAAATGTCCATGTTCTTCATTTCACTTTTCTGCAAACTAATCAAATACTAGGTGGGAGCAAATGAACACAGCTAGAGTTTTTGTTCAGGACTCATTAGTATGTCGAAATCAATCAATCTATCTATCTATCTATCTATCTATCTATCTATCTATCTATTTATCTATCTATTTATCTATTTATCTATCTATCGCAAAGTGAGCCCAGAAGTTATGAAGCTAAAAATCTATGTTTGGAAACAGAAAGCTGCTTTGCCTAAGCTGAAGTATGGCATATGAAGTACTGTCCTCTTTTGACGTTTATATCACCATGAAATAGTTTGCAAAGCACATCTTAGCATTTAAAAGTGATTGTTTACCAAATAGCTTTCTTGATGTATTTATTTCACCTGACTCCCTAACATTGAAATGTATGTATTTAAAAACAGTAAAATTTTACTTCTCAAGAACAGTTAAAGTAGGGACAGAGAGATTCCTCTCCTTCATTCTCTCAGCTCTGGCATCACTTGGTGAAATCTTCTTTGACTTCCTCACAGGGATGGAGTCCCTCTCCTACCCTGTAATGCTCTAGCTCCATAGATTTTAATATTTTCTACCTTGGGTTAGGTTGAAGCATGATGTTACTGTACTTGTGACTCCAAACTTTTCATTATATTAGGTTCTAAAAGGAAAGGTTATTAAAGTCAATTTAATGGAATATTTTGTTATTTATGTTATATTGCCCTTTCAATATGTAAACTCCTTTAGGTAAGGATGTACATATGCTTTTTATTTGGATCTTATACCACACATGACAAAGTGCTGGGAAAGGGAAGGCACTTAATATTTATTTAGTCAATGGATTCATATTACAGGATTTAATCTGTCATGATATTTAGGTAGCAAAGATGTCCATGAAGGTTGATTTATTTTCTAAATCCTCTCTTAAATTTTGTCAGTCTTGGGATGCCTGGGTGGCTCAGCATTTGAGTGTCTGCCTTTGGCTCAGGGCATGATCCTGAAGTTCTGGGATCAAGTCCCACATCAGGCTCCCTGGATGGAGCCTGCTTCTCCTTCTGCCTATGTCTTTGCCTTTCTCTCTATGTATCTCATGAATCAATTATAAAAAAACAACAAAAAACAAAAAAAAAAAAACTTGTCAGTCTTTCCCCACACCTATTCCCAGACAGTTCAGCTTACTCTCAGATCTAGAACAAGGACAATTTAGTCAAACAAACAGCAGACCACAACAACTACTGCTACTAATAGCTCAAGTCCTTGTTATTGTCTATGTGTCAGGCACTGTTTTAATTACTTCTATATATTAACATGCAATCTTCCTAACACCAGAGTGAAGTATTCCATTATACAGATGAAAACAAACAAACAAACCTGAGGCACAGAGAAAATCAATAACATACAGGATTACAAAGCTACAAGTGAGAGAGGCAGCTTGGTTTCAGAGTCCATTGGCTTAATTATCTGGTTCTGTGTATACCCATACTGTAGACAGTGTGGAGGTTTATCATAGGACCTGCAGCACTCCAGAAATCTACAACTAGAGTAGCTACTGACCCTGGCTGCTGTTTGTGCTGTGAGTACAGAGTCTGCCTGCAATTTTTCAGTTATGCAACTGTCAATTGACCTTGAGTTTTGGTAAAAAATGGATTGTTACAGGAGTTGTACTAGGTAGTTTGTTTAATCACGTTTTCTGTATCATTTAATGTTCTGGCAACCTTGTGGTGTAGGGAATGTTGTCTCCATTATTTTAGGGACATATAAGCTGTACAAAGCTTAAATGGCACCTCTGCAATTTGTACTGTGCTCTTTCTCCTCATCACCAGCTTATTCTCTCAGTTAGAAAATCAAACTCAGATCAAGCCATTCATTTTCTAGACCCAATAATAATGCTATTTCAATTTTTTAAAAAACCTCTAGGTTAACTTTTAATGTATATAAAATCCTTTTCAAGTTCTAGTGGCTCAAAAAAAAATAGAACCCTAAATTCAAGAGTTTCATTAATTACTAGTTTCATTCCTGTGGCAATGTAGACAGAACTGAAAAAAAGTGAAAGTGTATTTTCCTATTTGCTTATGTTTCCTTTGAAAATTGTAAGGTTATCTCTAAAGTAGCACTATAATTTTCTTGACAGTTAGAACATTATCTGTGGAATAGACATCTTGTTGGCAATGGGGATAAGCACTTTATTTCTAAGAATATGAGCCAGGAAGTGAACAGATTCTGTTGGCACCACTGCATTTAGTGCCCAGATAACAGAGGCAGGGCCCTGTTCTGTAGGCTATGTTAGTTATCCCAACTTTTGTGGATATTGGCATTTGTTTGAGGGAGGAAGCCAAAACTTTTGGTGGTTTTGTTGGTATTAAAAGATTAATAAGTTGGTCCTGGTTTATAGTAACAGAAATCCATGAAGAAGAAACTAAATCAGTTTCACTATTACGATAGCCTCTAACGTGCAATTGGCTCTGAAATACCCATTAATTATTTAAAATAACATCATAAATGTGTATTAATTCTTGCTCCAATAAAAGCTGATGTTGGGTTAATGTGGATTTATTAATGATCTTGTTACTAATAATGTAAATTTGCAATTTGGGTCTAAATCACTGCTTGATCAGAAGCCCGCTACACATCATAACTACTTAAAAAAAATATCTGGAACAAGAAACATCCAGATCTAATTGCTTTCATTCAGAGTCTATTTTTCTGCCTTAGAGGCACCTGACAGCAAATCTCCCTACGTTATGTGGTTTTCACAATATAAACTACAAAGAAATTTACTATCGTCTGACATTTTCTAAACAAATCTCTTAATCTCTACTACTCATTTGTCTTTCAATCTCTTACTCTATTTTTCCTGTCATTTCCCCTCCACTCTATCCCCAACTTCTTCAGAATGACATGAACCAGAGAAGTTGGAGAATTTCTGAACCAATGTCCTCCGAACATTTTTGGTCATGGGCTCCTCAAGGAGTGTGTGTATGTTATTTACTTATAAACTATAACATATATACTTTTATATTAATATATCATATATCTTATAAAATATGTATAAAATTAAAGGATAAATTAAAAACAAACGTGAATGGATATTCTAATATTTTCCTCATCTACACTGACTTTTGCCTATTCCTCTCTGGAAACAACTAAGGATTCTGAGTAACATTTTTCCCTCAGATTTCTATGTCCTAGATTAGTTACAATTAATTAGTTATTTTGAGACCAACAGTAATAATAACTTGAAGGTTGCCTCAGAGACCCATATTTTATATAGTTCTTTTCTCCCCCTTCCCTTATGCTCTGTTTTAGCACAGAACCAGTAGGGAGCATAGAGAGGAGATTATGGTACAAAGAATGAGATGTCTGGTTTCGGATTTGGGTTGTATGGTTCCATTTCTTCTGCGTCTTTATACTTGTGCTCTAGACACCTGATTTTGTCTTCTGTAAATAAATCCTTTACCATGACAGAAATATTCATTCATTCAAACATTTATGAATAGAGTTCTAAGCACCAGGCTGAATGAAATAGGCACACATTTGAACGGCTACAGACACAAAACTGCCCCCACTAAGCTTATGTTTTAGTTAGCAAGGGTGGGATCAAATGATTTGACAGTAAACACTATAAAAGAGATAAATCTTCTATGAGTAAAGATAGAATCAAGCAGTTAATTTGGCTTGGAAATTTGGGAAAGTCCTCCCCCCAAGTGACACTAGCTGAGAATCTTGAAATACAAGCTCATTGGGGCTTCACCTCTCAGCCGGGTGGAGATGGCTCTACTCAGCAGAGCTCCTCATGTGAACCTATAATAACAATAATTTATCTCCACCTGCTCTGTAATCACTGGAGTCAAATTCATGTTCCTTGTCTCCTCATTAAATTCCTGCTGGAGATAACCATAACTGCATCGTGCTGGAAAAGGTTCTGATTCCAGCCTGCTACAAACCCACTTTTTGTCAAAGAATTGTATTGTTGCTTTTCCTGGCAATTAACTAGGACTTCTTGGTATCCTATCACCACTTATCCTTCTCTCTGTTCCTCTCTCTCTCTCTCTCTCTCTCTCTCTCTCCTCCACCTCCTCCTCTTCCTGTGCCCCACCCCTTCTCTCATTCTCTACCACTACTGTTCTCTCCCTTGGGGCTAGCCTTACATGTTAGTCAAACAAAAGTCTTACTTGGGAACTCCAACAGTGTTTCACATAACTGCTTCACAGTTTATCTGGCTCATGGTGGTGTACCAGATACATGGTATAGGGCTTGGGATACTGAAAATGCTCAATATTTATTACTGATTGGTTTTATCAGACACCGTATCTGACGTTATCCTTTATCATATAATTAAATGAGTTTTTTTCCTAGCATTTATACGTGGTTTAGGGGAATTGTGTTTATTTGTGTTTATAATGAGGCAAAATACTTGAGCCCCAAATATCTCCAAGTATGTTTTTGGCTTTCTAGTCATAAGGCAATAATCTGTTTAAGTGGCATAAAATAATTTGATAGTTTTCAGTGGTCTAAGAATACGAAAATGAGTTACTTGTAAAATTACCAGATTCACCTGGAACACAAATCAAGCTAAAATATGGCTGGGAAGACCTTGTGTTATCTGCATGCCAACTTTCCACCAGGTAATGATTTTTCTCTGCCATCTCTAATCCTCAACCCAGAGAAACAAAGTTTAAAAACAATACAATCTACTCAACAAGACTGTGTCTTTAAAACCCATGCGAAAAGGCTATCCACTGGAAGAAAGACAGTCTCTTCAATAAATGGTGCTGGGAAAGTTGGACATCCACATGCAGAAGAATGAAACTAGACCATTCTCTTACACCACACACAAAGATAAACTCAAAATGGATGAAAGATCTAAATGTGAGACAAGATTCCATCAAAATCCTAGGGGAGAACACAGGCAACACCCTTTTTGAACTCAGCCACAGTAACTTCTTGCAAGATACATCCACGAAGGCAAAAGAAACAAAAGCAAAAATGAACTATTGGGACTTCATCAAGATAAGAAGCTTTTGCACAGCAAAGGATACAGTCAACAAAACTAAAAGACAACCTACAGAATGGGAGAAGATATTTGCAAATGACGTATCAGATAAAGGGCTAGTTTCCAAGATCTATAAAGAGCTTATTAAACTCAACACCAAAGAAACAAACAATCCAATCATGAAATGGGCAAAAGACATGAACAGAAATCTCACAGAGGAAGACATACACATGGCCAACATGCACATGAGAAAATGCTCCGCATCACTTGCCATCAGGGAAATACAAATCAAAACCACAATGAGATACCACCTCACACCAGTGAGAATGAGGAAAATTAACAAGGCAGGAAACAACAAATGTTGGAGAGGATGTGGAGAAAGGGGAACCCTCTTGCACTGTTGGTGGGAATGTGGACTGGTGCGGCCACTCTGGAAAACTGTGTGGAGGTTCCTCAAAGAGTTAAAAATAGATCTGCCCTATTATCCAGCAATTGCACTTCTGGGGATTTACCCCAAAGATGCAGATGCAGTGAAACGCCAGGACACCTGCACCCCGATGTTTCTAGCAGCAATTGTCCACAATAGCCAAACTGTGGAAGGAGCCTCGGTGTCCATTGAAAGATGAATGGATAAAGAAGCTGTGGTCTATGTATACAATGGAATATTCCTCAGCCATTAGAAATGACCAATACCCACCATTAGCTTCGACGTGGATGGAACTGGAGGGTATTATGCTGAGTGATAAGTCAATCGGAGAAGGACAAACATCATATGGTCTCATTCATTTGGGGAATATAAAAAATAGTGAAAGGGAATAAAGGGGAAAGGAGAAAATATGAGTGGGAAATATCAGAAAGGGAGACAGAATATGAGAGACTCCTAACTCTGGGAAACGAACAAGGGGTGGTAGAAAGGGAGGTGGGTGGGGGTTGGGGTGACTGGGTGACAGGCACTGAGGGGGGGCACTTGATGGGATGAGCATTGGGTGTTATGCTATATTTTGGCAAATTGAACTCCAATAAAAAATAAAAATAAAACCCATGTGAACTGAGTATAAAATCATACTGTTATATATCCTTTTTTGCTTTCTATTCCTTCTCTCTTCATCAAATGATACTAGGCTTATTAACAATCTCTAATTATTCCACTAGTCCTTGTTTTCATTCAACATATCTTAGGGCTTTAACTTAACTATCCTTTTGTTTTTATTTCTTAGACAACTTTTTACTTCCTTTTTATATTCTTCCAGCTGGCTTCCTATCTCAGTCCATTCTATCTTCTGCATAATTTACTATGTTCTTTATGTCACCCATCGGTCAATGACAGCCTCCTCATGCTACAAGGCTCCCACAGAGGCATTCAGGAGACAGAAAAAAAGAAAAAAAGAAGGTCATAGAAAGGAATGAGAAGGTCATTTCAAATATGAGTGAACTTTTACTGAATTTATACATATTTTAGAGATAGGGTAAGGAGAAAATACTTGATTTTATCAGTCATTTCTAATTAATGTATTACATTTGCCCAGAGATAAAGTACAGTATATACAGTATAATGTTTTGCTCCTGGGGGGGGGGTTCATAAAAAAAGTGTAGCATTTGGTCATCATCATTTTGAATTGTTTCCTACCACGGAAAGGTATTCTGTAGTGTGAAATTAAATTTTAAAAATTATAGAAAATGCCACAGAACATATAGCAGACTGTTTATTCCTTTCACAATATGTGGTTATACACTGGAATAAATTTATGGTAGGGTGTTGTTCCTAACATATTTAATATTATGAGTTATCACTCAATATAAAATTTCTCCTTCATCCTTGATAATAGAAATTTTAGCAGACACCTGCTTACCCAGAATACAGACTCAATTTCTTAGGCTTTATTGCTAGGTGTGGTCATGGAACTAAATTCTAGCACATGAAATATGAGAGAAAAAGAAGTGTGTCCCTTCTGGCTACTGCCTTTACACAGGGGTGTGTTCATTCCTGCACTTTCAACTCTTCCCATTGACTTTAAAATTGATAAGGGATCAAAATGGTAGAACAGTTAGATCAAAGGAGCCAGGGGTTTTGAAAATATAGAGGCTACATATTAGTCCAGAACTATCTATACTCACCTATTATGTGTATATGAGAAAAAGATACTGTTTAAGCCACTTTTATGCTGGTTTTCTACAATAGCAGTCAAAACTACAGCATAAAAGATACAGTTTAATTTAGTGTTGGCATGTGAGATTTTTGTTTGAATATGGAATTAGGTGTCTTCTCAAGGCTCAGATCATTTTTGCATAAGATTTTGCAGTTTATATTGCTTTGTAATATGGATTATGTTTTATGTGAGCAAATAAAAATATGTTCATACATTTATATAACTATTATGGTTATGCAAAACTTTGGGAACAATTTAAATAGTCTCTAGAGAGGACTGAATGTTGGACTCTCTTTAATTAGCTAACCACCATCAAGAACAAATACACTAGTTCTTTAAAAAAGTCTAACCTCAAGTCTTTCCCTACATATTTTCCATCTTCACATCTCATTTGGTTTAAAGAGACCACTTCTTAGACTGACTCCCTCCTCCAGATTTCTGTGGAATTTGTCTCTGAGAATTGCTCTTAACCAGCTGCCTTACCCCAAAGACCCACCCACGCTCTATAAGCGCAAGTCATATGCCACACGGCCTTCTGACTCATTTGCTAATGTCTGCTCCTAATCTACTTGGTTTTCCTTTGATTTCAGTGGCTTCAATTTAATGATATATTTCATCATATTTAGAATTATTAGCTTAAAAGTTAATATTTATATACACTACAAATGCAGTCCTCTTCTCTTGAGACTCTTAATAAATATATGTGTAGCTATCCTTGGTGGCCAGAAATAACACTGGAAAACAACAAGAAATACATCATGCAAAACAATGAATGCCTGCCAAGATTTATAGGTTTCAAGGAGTGATAATGTATATCTAGAGTACAATGATATCTCTAGTACAGTGCTATTTCAGTACATTCCGAGGATCACTCTTAGAAGCTCTACTTTAGTTTTCATTTTTTTTCCCAAGTCTTAGACTCTTGATTATACCCTGACCCCTACCCCTCAAAAAAAGTCATGCTCATAAATTCAGTGAAGGATTTGGTTTACTCATGGCCTTTGGATGATAAGTTGATTAAAGTTCTCTCACCAAAATTTCATTAGCTTATATTCTACTTCACCTTCCATGCACTAATCTTAAAGCTGTCACCATGGCTGATGAATAGTTTTACAGATATAGACAATTAAGCAAATTCATTTCAGCATCTAGTACCTAATACCTTAGACGTGAAAATGTGGCTTGTGTGTCTCTCCAAGAAGTTTACCTGTTTTAAGTGATGTTCACTGGCATTAGGAATGGAGTAGCTGATTGCAACTCTTGTTGATATTTTGAAAGACTTTACAAATACTTGTTTCCATTTAATGGAAGTGATGATAATCATAATAATTATATAAAGGGTCATTTTGTGCCATGCAGAAAATACTCCAAATAGTTTATGTATCTAATATTACTTTGTTTTTGTACTTCTGTTCATTGTATGCATTTCATCCATAATTTTATCAACTTTCATAAAAAATATATAGGATAAAAGGTGAGAATCTCTTGCTTCTATACATTTATTTATTTATTTATTTATTTATTTATTTATTTATGTATTTATTTATTTTATTACCTTTTTTTACTCAAGTTCTATTTGCCAACATATAGTATGTTTTTAATTCCATTCTTTCAAAGTAACTGCTATTAACCTTTTATGCCTATTTAGTCAGAATTTTCATCATCTTATTTAATCATGTAAAGAGATTTATACCCCTGTCCCTATTAATATTTATATCTATATACACAGATTTTGTCAAACAAGATTGGTATGTGCTATACAAAGTGGTTTGCCACTGCCTTTTCCCAGATACACCATATAATGAGCATTATTCAGTTAATGAACATGGATTTCACTCTATCTTTTTAATGTCTACGTAGCATTCCAATAATAGACAGTAATTAAACATTCTTTATTGATGGAAATTTAGGTTATTTCTTTTTTTGTGATAACATATAATGTGAATATCTCTGCCCATATATTTTTATGATTTTTTTTACCATATTCTTTGGTAAAGTTCTAAAATGGCTAGTTGCCAATTCAAAAATATTTTAATATTCATTCAGTATAAAATAGAACAGAAATTCCTAAAGACTTTGATTATAAGTGCTTCCCATAATCATACTTTTCCAGAGTAGATTCTAAACTTGAAATTCTGCATTTAATCTTCTTATTACAAAGCATCCCAAATGCTATAGAGTCAAAGCAAATATTCCACCAGACAGTGCCATAACACTTTAGAATGACGAAATGCTTAAAATAGAATATTTAAGTTAGAACTTGTAAATAGGTTATAATTACAGCTCTCATAATGGAACCATGCTATAGCGACATGTCCAAGAGCAAATTCTTTCCAGCATTCTTAGTATTGATATAAATGTCCAAGTGGTGAGCATATGTTTCTGGAATGTTTAATGTTTCTGTCGGCAGTTGGGCAGGGTTTGTCTTATTTTAGGGGAGCTGTGTCATAGGTCAGTTAATAATTTCTTATGTCATTATTACATTCCCAACAGATTTGATAGAATAAATGCACATTTCTGAAAAAGTGACCCAAGCATGCCAATCATAACAACTTTATGGAGAATTAATATTTTAATACAATATATAAGGAAGAGTTTGCCAGAAGCATGGAATTCTCTGTTGTCATATAGTTCAAGCACACTGATCTTTGCTGTCAAGTCTTTGACTTCATTTAAACCAAACTGATCTAGTTTGTTAGCAAAACCACAGTTTATGGAAACCAGACTTTTTTTTTTTTTGAATCACTGAGTTAGAGATTATTTATTTCCTCCTTGCCAATAGCCCTAGTTGAACAGAACTAAGAACACTGGTTTTATGTTAGGAGAATTGCAATGAAGAATTAATATTTTATCAAAAGATGGAGAAGGATGTTGTCCAATCTGCAGGGAGTTTTCAATACCAATGACCATGTTGGATTTACAGAAGAAATTATATTTGTATTTACATTAGGATTCAAAAGCACTACATTGTTGGAAAAATTTGGAGAAAATCCCAAAGATAAGAAAACTTTGGCCAAGTCTCCTAGCTAAACCATGCTTCATGTAACCCCAGTCTTTGCTTCTCTCACTTAGAAACTTTTTAGAGGAGTATGGCATCTACAGGATTAGTCAAAGGGAGTTTGGCATGAAAAAATAATTTCAGCTATTGGCTCTTTTTGGTTAAGAGTTACAGAAAGATTGATACATCTATTGATGGCAAATGTGTCAAGATATTATTTCAAATTTTATCAGCATATTTTGAGATATTGTTGCCTTTGTATGTGAAAAGAGTCATTATTCACAGTGATTCATAGCACTTTAATTATGATAAAACATACTTTTAAAGGGAAAAAAAATAAAAAAAAAACAAAAAAGGGAAAAAAAATCCCAAATAATTGACATTAAATAAAGTAAATACTGTGACTTTCTGTCTTTCTAAAAGTTAGAGAACACTCTTCTGATATGCCTTGACCTATGAGCTATCTGGTGGCTATTTAATTTCAAAAGGAGGAAATGAAACCAATTTTGTCATCAACACAATTCCAAAATACAATGTTCACAAACTATTATAAATTCTATTAGTGAACTGAATAGGTTATTAATAAATTTTAGTTTTTGTATATTTTGATGATTTGTACAATAAGATATTCTTTGAATTATACAGCTACAATATAAGGCAAAAGAAGCATTTACATGTCATTAATCCTTGCAAAATACTAAGTGATGGCAACAAGGATATTTATAAAATCCCAAAAGCCAGATAATCTGTGCATGTGTCTTACCTTTCTTTTGCGAAGCCTGACTGGGTTATCTGTGGGTTCTTGGGTGGCCAGAGTTTCCTTTAAGTGTAAACACTGCATGCCATCTCCTGAGTTGACCTTTGGGAGACTTTTGTTTTGATGTTCTGAGAAACCACTCTTCTCTAGGCCATTTTCAGCTGACATTCCACTAGGGCAGGAAGGAGGTTGCAGAAGGCAGCTTCCAGAATCTGCTTTTAATAACGGCAGTCCTCTGTCCGTGCAAGGAGCAGCCAAGAACTCATCCTGTACTACACTGCAGGTGTTTCTTTCATGTTCATCTTTAGGGAAGTCAAGTTTCCTCCGTTGCTGAGCAATCACAGCAGAATTAAACAATTGTTTCTCAGGCACAATATCTTTCACAGTCAAAGAGTCACATGCACTTATGTGAGGTGCATCTTTTATTTCACTTAAACCTATATCATTACAAAGCTCCAGGCTTTTGCTTACAATGTCAGTAACTTTTTTCTCTCCCCTTTCTTCTACCAGTCCTAAGTCAGCTCCACCAGCCATTCTCCAGGAGTTACTTTGGTTACCTTCCATGATGGGCAGTGTCTTTATTAAGGAGCCTGCTCCTCTGCTGCTATGTTGGTCTGATATTTTATGTCCTTGGGTAGTTAAAATCTGCTTATCATCTGTAATATATGGATCAGAATCGGCATCCTCATCAGAAACATGTACTAGTGTTTCTGTGCTGGCCTCCAGAGAAAGAAACTGATCTTCATCTTCATGGCTGTCATTTTCATCCACCTCCTTTGAAATGTGACCCATTGGCCTCCCAGGAAAGTCTCTCATCTCTGAACCATGGCAGCAGTCTGGTAGTGAAACACACTTCTCTTTACGATCCACATTTAAAGTTGCATCTTTTTCCATACTTGCCTGCAAGCTGTCAGCTACTAGTCCATGATGACATGCTGGGTTATGATCATCAGAATTAAAAGGCTGCCCAATCCATTGAGTCACATGTTCTTCCCAGCTTCTCTTTCTGATAGCTACAGACATGTCATCGTAGTTTGACAACAGATAGAGAGATATGTTCCATATGAGACTAAAGGAGATGGGACTTGATGAAAGATGAGTTCATATCCACTGGTCGAAGAAGAGAGCGTTTTGTCATTTCACCACCTATTAAATTTTTAAAAAAATATATGTATATAGTTCAAGATAATCATTAACAAACCAAAATACATCTTAGAAAAGAGCACATTTAATCTGTGCTATGAACAGATTAAGTAAGAGATTTTAAAAGCTTCTATTCCTTAGCTTTAATGATGTTACTTCTTTAAGAAGTAGCATAGTATTAGAACAAAATTTTGCATTTAATATTTCTGGTCAAAAACACTGACAACACTTGAAATGCAGCTGAATTGATTGACCTATTAATGAATGACGATCCAAGTACTGAATGTGTGAAACTCCATTAAGAACACATTTGCATTGCAGTACTTAACAAAATTCACCTAGAAGAAACCTGTTGCTCTCGCATACATGCTTTCCTGCTCCACTTTTGTGAACACAAGATCTTACAAAGATCTATTTGCTGTTTGGTTTGAATCACAGCAGAGGCCACCAGGGAACTGTTCATGCACGACATGAGCTATAGAGACAGCACATGTCTTAGTTTGGAAAGAGCTAATACAGATCCCAAACTACCAGGATGTATTTACTCCAGGGAGTGACTAAGAAACATGGAATAATCTAGTTTAGCTCCTATTAACACACAATTCACAAGAAAGTATAACACACACCATTGACCATGCCTTAGGATAAATACATTTGCATTCATGGATCACTGCTACCACTAGCTAGCAAGCTCATTTTGTTGAAGCTCAGAGACATTGAATAAGTTGCCCAAGGTCATATATCCCGGAAGTAAACCAGGATTCAAACCAGGTCCTGTTTCTAACTAGGTAGCCAACAAACTTCACTGTCTCCATGGAATGAGTTTCTACTTGTGCCCCTCCCCTCCACCTAGCTTAAAGATTTTTATTTGTTTATTTATTCATGAGAGACACAGAGAGAGGCAGAGACAGGCCGAAGGAGAAGCAGTCTCCCTGCAGGGAGCCCAATGTGGGACACCATCCCAGGACCCGGGATCATGAACTGAGCCAAAGGCAGACAGACGCTCAACCACTGAGCCACCCCGGTGCCCTGCTCCACATAGCTTTAAGTATGTATAAAATGTGAACTCCTCATGCAGGAATTCAGTGAACCAAAAAGAAGATGTGAACATGGTAAAAATAATTGGTACAATTCTTCAGAAATTTCAGTAGCATTCTTTTTCGCTTCTAAGGCGTTTAGTTTGTATACGTCTATTAGAATTTGGCCATAAAAATCTAAGTAAACCAGGAAACCAGGCCCTAAGATAAGGTAGATTATAAACACATTCCAGGTAGCCTTCTCCTTTTTTTGCCTTGAATTATTCAAACCCTTAGTTCAAGGAAACAAATTATACCAAGGTAAACTGAACTTTAAAAAAAGGACTAATCCAAATGTTGTTCCATAATGAAACCAAATTATTGGACCATAAAAGAAAAATCCCATTCAAAGAGCAGACACTTCTAGTTTTTCCTCTACACAAGAAATGTCAGCACATAAATGGATTGGCTTATTGATCTCAGCCATAAACAAGATGAACTGCTATGCTGGTTTTGGGTCACTTCAGTCTATTGAAAAGGCTTCTGAATCCCTACCAAAAATTTCAAGCTATTCTGACTAAGCACTTGCCAGAAAGGTAAATATTCCCATCCTGTGAAGACCAGCGGAGTTAAGGCATGTACTAGAATTTGGTACCCTAGCCTGACCAAATATCTTTCTGGATGCTATCTGGTTCCCTCAAAGGTCTGTGACCATTTGAAAATGGTCAGCCTGCACATTTTCCATGTTGGCATTCATTTTGCACTCAAAAGAAAATATAAAGTCCCTGAATTCCATGCATAAGTCATTATAGTGTGGGAGGCTACGGAAAGTGGAAAAAACGCATAGACGCAGGCCAGAAAATTTCTGCTTTCATGGGCAAATTTGGGTTGTAATAGGGCGGTTCTGTTTTAGATGCTTTCTTTTCTTTATTTTTATCCAGTATAGAGAGAGAGCAGGCTAACTTAAGAAATGCCAAGTGGTATTACTGTGTAATTCCTAAGCCACATTTACATTTAAGTTGAGATTAAATTCTGGATTCATTTTTTTTTTTTACTAAAAAGAAATGGAGTTTTATTAACTCCTTGGGGGACAGATTACATAAAAGTTTTACCCTTAGGACCTTCCCATATTAATTTATTTCACTCCACTTTGGCAAATAGGTTAGTGTTTTTATAATGTCAAAGGAAGACACTTCAACAAGTTCTGAAGCCATCTAGTTGCAAAGGGAGATTGTAAATTAGGTAGAGTGTACACACTGAAGCATTAACTCCTTCTGTCCTGCTCATTTAGATTCTTTGAACACTTCCAAATCATTCCTGTAAATGCATAGTGTCTATATTTTTAAAGACATAATTATCCTGATTATCTTTCTGACCATCACCTCTACATTTTCAGTGCTCATTCCATATCCTATGGTCTGACAGATTTTTAAAAATGTTCTCTCTCCAAACTTCGTTATTCACACTTCCTATTTAAATTCTATTTATAAGATAAAATCTGCCTCCACGATCTAATGGCTGAACAGAGTATTAAGAAGGAGTACTGGATAATTGTCAGTTGCATCTGAGCATATTGGCGTCATTTTCTAAATCATCTGAATTGATTATAATCCATCCTATAATATTGAGATGTCTTTGTAAAAGACCTGATTTTTCCCTATCAGTCTCCTCACCAGATTGCTCTCTTTCTAACTGTACTTCTAACTATTGACTATTTTGCAAATTTCCATTACATTTTTTTGATAATCCTTTTGTGCATTTTCATTCAGAATGAGCTCAGCTCCTGAGGATTTGGATGAAGGATCTGGAAAAGTGTAGGTCATTGTGGGGTGTTGATTTTATGAAGTGAATTTCCATGGGGATTTTTCACTTCTTAAATGCATGTGTTCAAACACCACTATATTAATATTACAAGAGACTCTATATACCTCTAATTATGTAACAGTCCTGGAAAATGTTTGTAAAATGTCCAAATTTGCTTTTTGTAATATTAGTGCATAAAATGTTTAAACACGAATGAATTTCAAGTTTATTACTTGAGTTCATTTTGTAACACCATTCCTTAACATTGGCATTTTATGCTAAACAGTATATATTTTTAAAGATTTTATTTATTTATTCATGAGAGACTGAGAGAGAGAGAGGCAGAGACACAGGCAGGGAGAGAAGCAGGCTCCATGCAGGGAGCCAGATGTGGGACTCGACCCGGGTCCCCAGGATCAGGCCCTGGGCCGAAGGCAGCGCTAAACTGTTGAGCCACCTGGGCTGCCCCAGTATTTTAAACTTAAATGAAATTAAACATTATTATGCTAAATGACAATATCTGGAGACATTCTAGTTTGAGAATCACTGACCTATATCTCATATCAAACAATCATGCTTTCCTTTGCACCTGCTTCTGAAATAAACACATACTATGTACTTTGGCTTGGTAATTGTCCTTAGAGAAGGAGATCCCAATGATAATCACCATTGCCTTCTTTTCTTTTCTTTTTTTTTTTTTTAAGATTTTATCTATTCATTCATGAGAGACACAGACAGAGGCAGAGACTCAGGCAGAGGGAGAAGCAGGCTCCATGCAGGGAGCCTGACGGGGGGGACTCGATCCCAGGACTTCAGGATCTCACCCTGAGCCAAAGGCAGACGCTTAACCTCTGAGCTACCCAGGCATCCCACCACTGCTCATTCTATAGTCTGAGAGAACATGATGCAAATAAAGCACTTGTGGCTGAAATCGAATGGGCGGTATTGAAGAACTGGCAGCAACATTGCCTGGCCAAGATCAATTCTTCAATACTTGTTTCTTCAAAGACTCTGCTAAACATTAGGAATAAAAATCTAAATAATGTATTCCACCTTTCCTAAAGGAGCTTACAGTTTTATAGGAGAAACTCATGTAGGGGCGCCTGGGTGGCTCAGCAGTTGAGCACCTGCCTTTGGCTCAGGGCGTGATCCTGGAGTCCCAGAATCAAGTCCTGCCCTGGGCTCCTTGCATGGAGCCTGCTTCTCTCTCTGCCTCTGTCTCTGCCTCTGTCTCTGTGTGTCTCTCATGAATAAATAAATAAAATCTTTTTAAAAAGGAGAAACTCATGTAGAGAAAAATAAAAGTCTTCTCATGCCACAAATACCATGTAAAGTTTAACATAAAGCAGATGGTCATCAATTTCTCTCTCCTTTCTTTCTCTCTTTCCCTTCCTTCTTTTTGTCTTTTCTTTCTCTTTCTTTTCCTTCCTTCCTTTTCTCCCTCTCTCCCTTTTTTCTTCCCTCCATCTTTCATCCTCCTTCCTCCTCTCCCTCCCTTCCTCCCTCCAGCATTCCTTCTGCTCCTTCCCTTCCTTCCTTCCTTCCTTCCTTCCTTCCTTCCTTCCTTCCTTCCTTCCTTCCTTCTTTTTAAACAGTGAGTGGTGTGGGATGATGGAAACATTAGGTAATGCTTCAGAGGAGAAAACCCCTAAATAAAGTCCTCTGTGGTAAATTTCCTGCCTCCATGACTTCTAGATCAAATGAGAGCTGAGGTTCAGAGTTTCACTGTTCTAAATCACCTGTTTGGGAAAGATAGCAGAAGGCAACAATAAACTCCAGAGAATTACTGCAACTTGAAAACCCATTTGACATCTTGGAGAGGAATCACATTTCTTGAATGCATTCAGAGAAAGTTGAGGGGAGAGATTTAAGAAGAAATTTTTAAAAAAGATTTTACTTATTTACTCATGAGAGACACAGAGAAAGAGGCAAAGACATAAGCAGAGGGAGAAGCAGGCTCCCTTTAGGGAGCCTGATGCAGGACTCGATCCCAGGCTTCCAGATCACGATCTGAGCCAAAGGCAGATGCTCAACCACTGAGCCACTCAGGTGTCCCTAAAAAGAATTTTTTTTTTCAGATTTTCACAGACTTGTCTTCAGATTCAAGGGAATCTGTGTAGTATGCAGTGATACAAGAAATAAAAATAGAACACACTAAGAAACATTATTATGAAATTTCAGAACTTTAGAGGTAAGCAAATGAATGTAAATGTTATCAGAGAGAGAAAGAAAAGAGGTTATATATTATTTATTACAAATCTCAATATTATTGGATTTTTTAATAGCAAAATTGGAAACAAGACAGTCAAGTATATCTTCAAAATTCTGATGGGAAATTATTTCTACCTTAAAATTATGTGAAGAGCCTTAAAAATTTTTCTCATCTGCTGAAGAAGCTGCTGGAAGTATAGTTCCACCCAAATAAGAGAATAAATAAAATGAAGAAGACATGGCAACAAGGGACTCAGCAATTCAACACAAAAACCAGGGAATAGGCTTTCCAGGATAAAATTTATGTTACAGACTTAGTGGGCAATCATTTCACATAAACCCTAAAGTTCTCTACAAGAAATGTCTCTAAGGAAAAAAAAACCCACACATGTAGATAATTGATTATATGAGGTATATGATCACATTGAGAAGAATTTATAATAAAGTTGGATGATATTAGATGAAAGAAGTAGTAATAATTATATAGGAAACTAAAAATCAATTATTATCTACAAGAAACAGGCTTGTAAAAGAAAGGAAATATAATCATAGTACACTATCTGGCTTAGCTACGAAATTTTTGGATAGCCAAATACTGCAAGCAGTAAATATGGACTTAATAAAAAAATTATGAAAGCAACTATTTTTTGAAGCATAAAATTTTTATAGGGGATAGGGTTAGGGATGCTGGGAAGAATAGTCTCAGAGAGCTAACTCTTCATTTTCTATAATAGAAATTTAACAGAAAATGTCTAAAATGGAAAAAAAATAGTGTAATCATTGTTTAGAAATATGGAAATAATAGGAGAAATAGCTAAAAAACTTAAATTATTATAATTCTGTGTTATTTGCTTGAGATAAAGAAAAATTTCTGAATCTCAGAAAGCATCTTAAATAATAACCTACATTTAATCTAAATTTTAATATGTTCCAGAGAAGTAATTTTAAGATTAAGTTGATATGTAAATATGTCTGCATTTCCTCTGCAATATATCCAATAGGACCTAAATATTCCCTGTATTCTCTTCCCCACTCACTATATCACCCCCTGACAAGTACACATATATCTTCTTCCTTCTATTAGCACAATAAAGGTGCCAGTTTGGGTATTCATTTTTGGGCCAAAAATGTCCTGTAGTTTTCTATCAGATTCTTCAGTGATTTTTTTTTTAATGGCTCTTTTTCCTCCCCTGACCCTTTTAGGAACTCCTGCAAGTCAAGATAAATATTCTTGGTAATCCTCTTAGCTATAGCCTTCTAAAATATTATCTTAACAGAAGTTTTAGGATACAGAAAATTAGATGCAAATAACCTTAATTGAGTAAATGAATATGAAAAGAGGAATTCTCCATTGCATTATATTGCAACTTCTCCTGGACACCTCATCATAGTACTTGGAAAGATGGCAACTTTTCTCATTCAACCCCTTAAAACTTTAAGTGTAGATATCTCATTTTATCCTTTCAGAACACAGGTGACATACATAGACATACATATGCATACATATACATAGATAAAAATTTGAAAAATAAGTATATATGCACACACACACGTGATTGGCTCGTAGGCTGTTTTTAAACACCTTCATACAGGTTCTATGTATTTAATGGAAGGGAAAATGAAAACATAATAGTACTGCCACTTTATTTTTCCCTTTCCTTAGGTGGCCACAGTTGTTTTGGTTTCCTTGAGGGTCTTTCTTCTTAATTACCCATCCCACATTAAATTTCTAGGTCATGTTTTCCTTCTACAACTGCTTTAAAGCATATATATGTGGAATATCTACCACATGGCATATTCTCAGACACTGTGGGAAAGAAGAGAAGATATGGGGAAAATAATCTCCTTTTAATTCAAAAGTTTCAGCTCTCTAAAATGCACTCTTGCAAGAAGAAAGAATGCATTTGAACCAAGAAAAGAACATTTCCACATTGACCCACTTTGTTGCTAATATGGTAAGTCAGTGAAACGGAGACATTGAGAATCTGAACACCCTATCAGGATTTGAAATCTTAATGTGTCTTAGCCTACTCTCAAGGAGTCACATTTGCAAGTAGAAAGTGCCCCCAAACCACTTATGAACTGAATTAGACAACTGGAACAGAAACAACAACATTGACATGACCACAACTTAATACAGTTCTTCAAATGTAGGCTCACTAGTTTCAAAGGAAATCTTCATTACAGTGAGCATTTGCAGAGGCCAAAATGAAATTCATTTTCTTGATGGAGCTGTCAAGGAACAAATTACCAAGCAAACCAAACTGTGCACATTTGGGCAACTTCCCACTGTTCCCCAGCTCAATAATAACATGAAAAGGAATGCTTTTCATTGCCAGACTGATGTCTCATATTCAAGATGCTCAGGAGCACTAAGAAAGCATAGGCAGATATGACTTTTCTTAATTCCTTTATGTAAATGTATGAACAAATAGCCACAAAAAGATAACACATTTTAAAAAGCATTTCTATGAGTCTAGTCAGGGGTCAGAGTAGCCAACTTTTAGTAGAAGACAACTGGCGCTTTTCCTTTAAAACACTCATGCTGTCTAATCCAAATTGGACAGGGCTAGAAATAGTCTTTAGGAGAGAGAGATCTTAATAATATGATGCGTGAATTTTTCTTCATATGATTTCACGCAGATTTTCTTTCTTTCGTAGCAGTCTGTGTCCTGATTCTTCACAAAATCATCATCCATCTACTTTCACATATTTTGTCAGGTGTTGGAATTTACTCATTATGCCTCATTAGCTGTCTGTGGAAAACAAACTCTTATTGAAATTCTTTATTGGCAAATTGTTTAGTGAAGCTTAAAATAATATATATGAAATAGCTTCCATGTATTTAGGCTTTCTGGATATCAAAAAAAAAATAGTAAATCATAGGATAAACTGCCTATAATGAACTAAGCGGAATAAGAAGTATATTACTTTCTCCAAAGACACAGCCAAGCTTCCATCATTTTTGGTCTTTAGAAGAAAAAGGAAGAAGCAGGTACCCAATTTAAAAATATTCTTTTAAGACTTATCTATTTTTATGTATATCTCAGCTTTACTAAGCTTGGTAAATTTTTTTCTTATACTTAGCTTTCAGAGTCAAAGATTCCAGGAATTAGACAAACCTGAAAATTAACTCTGTCATTCATTAGAAGTCAGCTCATTATTAAAAAGATTTCTAAAATTATAAATTATTATCTCTGTGGTGCTCTATTTTTATCATCAGGTTCTTGCTATGTAATGCAGCCTCAGTAATTTCTAATTTTTTTGCAGGGAGGAGCCCAGGTACTGGCAGTGTTTGACTTACTACCACTTTATAGCTTAGGTCAACGAGGTCTGCAGATTCTCTTAACATTTTCTTAAGTAACCCACATGTAATTTGAGGAAATCTTGGAATACTTCATAATATTTGCCAGATATCACTAAGACCTTTTTGGGGATAACTGGATTCCAAAAGATCCCAAAATTAACACAGTCATGGGGAATAATATTGCATCATGGTACAATAATTTCTAGGTATGTGTATTTTCTTTGGGTTTTTCTATTTTGCTTTTTAAAAGTACACTGTATTCTCAATGACAGTGTTCAATCCTATGCAGAATCCTTTGAGCCTTTAGAGCTGCACTGAATCTTAGATATTCCTGCAAATACATTTATTAATAATTAACCATTTGGGTTTTTTGCCCTCCTATCTTTTTCCTGTAAAACCCCTCATAACCAAAGAAAAGTATTGCCTTTGCTCTGAACTTGTTTCAGTTGAAATTTTTCAAGCAATAGGAAATAGCTTAGAGTTAAATTTGTCATCAAGAGCTTGGTTGCTTTTTTTTTTTTTTTTAAATGGCAGAGCAACATTTCTATTCAACAAGGGACACGGATTATATTGCTTTATCATCAGCATGGTGAGATGTGTCTCTGCTTTAAGTGGTCACTTTCTATTTTTAGCTTTGCTATCATTTCTAAGAACCCTCTAACGGTAGACACAGTAATCACCAACTGCAAATAAGAGATATGGCTACAACCACACAGGTGCTTGGATTCCTAGGTGCCAACAGGATACTGAGATTTCACTGATTCAAATAAGTATGACTTTCACTGAAATTGGGAACACGAAATCACTAGGAACTTAGCTACTTCTATTACGTCAGCATCCTACCAGGGGTTGATGCCACTGACATCAACTTTTCCTGCTGTGCTTAATATCTATAATCCTCATCTTATTTTGTCTTCCTATCTATGTACAGTTGAGCTTGCTTTTTATTACCACATGTTCTTCTCTATACCCAACTAACAGCAGGCACATTGAAAACTGTTGATGATCATGATAATAGTAATAGTAATAAAGGACTTCTAATAGTAATAGTAATAAAGGACTTCTATTTACTAAGCATTTACTGTGGGTCAGGTACTGTATTTATACTATCTCCCTTGGTAATAGTACTCATAAATACTCCATGGAGTAGTTGCTATCATTGCCCTAATTTTATAGGGATAATTTTGGCAGAACTTAGTAACTAGCTCAAGGTCAAATACCTACTAGTGGGCAAAAGTTATCTCCATTTTTTTGTGAAGGTAAGATGGCTATTAGAGAACCATTGTTCCCCGCCCCCCGCCAGTAATTTGGATTAGTCACCTAAATTTTGTTTTCCTCAGTTTTCTCACCTCTATAAAGGGAAGAGTGAAAAGTTATTGAAAGGAAAATAATAATATTAAGCTAAAATAATAAAACTAAGCTAATGATACGTGTAGAACATTTAATCCATCGCATCTTGTAGAATTCACTAGATAGATGTTCAGGGACATAATGATGATGCTAATGGTGATGCTGCTCTTGCTGACAACGATGACTATTTTGGTTTTCATTGATCTTAGTTGCAGAATCCATGGCTGAGTATGAGCTGGCACTATGCCTTGCATGCCCATGTTGTTTCAATATAGATGAGTGACTTGGCCAAAATATGAAACACCATGAGTCTTTCTTCCTTGACTAATTGACCTATGCTAATTTATTTATGATAGTCACACAGAGAGAGAGAGAGAGGCAGAGACATAGGCAGAGGGAGAAGCAGGCTCCATGCACCTGGGAGCCTGATGTGGGATTCGATCCCGGGTCTCCAGGATCGTGCCCTGGGCCAAAGGCAGGCGCTAGACTGCTGAGCCACCCAGGGATCCCCCGACCTATGCTTTTTGAAACAGATTTGTCTGTTATACAATTTGCAAACAATTTGCCTATATAAAATCTCATGTGATGCTCAAAATGATCCAGGGATATAACTGTTTTCATTATCTTCCTCACTTTACTGATAAAATGCAGAAGCGCAAAGTAATTATGGGGCATCTTTCAAATCACAGAACATCAAGTGGCAAAGATGCAGATCAGAGCTGGTTCTTTGACTCTGCTTATGAGCTTTTCAGTACACCATACTATTTAAACAGTGGAAAATTCACTAGTGCTCTGCTGTCACTGGCTTCATGTAAATTTTAATTTTAAACTATTTCTGGATGCTCATGCTTCCTTCTGGCTTTTAATGAATTTGTAATGTCATCTTATGAGAATGTTGTTAACCTTTGGCCTCAGGCTCTGACGATTCTTGACAACCTCTTATTTTCTTTCCCCTGTAAAAAATATTCTATCATCACAGGATGTCTGGAAAATTTAAAAAAAAAAAGTCCCACAATCCCACTCTTTATGACCAGTTTTGCTTTCCTTTCTTTCCTCTTTCCTACTGATTTAGTCCACAAACATTTATTGACAAACAGGTATGGAGAGCATCTGATGTGTTAGGCTATCTTGATAATTGCTGAGAATAAAAAGAAACAATTGAATTTCTAAACTTCTCTGATCCTCCTACTTCCTTTCTATCTCATTTCCATTATTGGACTGATGTTCTCTTTGAATTATTTGAACTGTATTGCTAGAACACTTGGTTAATCCAGTCTAATACAAAACAACCTTTTTACATATATAACTAGTATGGTAATTTTTTTCTACCCATCTATCTTAATTAATGAGCACATTCATATGTACTGTGTTTACAGCGCCTTCCCACTATTTTTTGTATGGAGTCCTTATTTAATCTTTTCTTTAAAAAAAATGATTTTATTTATTTATTCACGAGAGACACAGAGAGAGAGAAAGAGAGACAGAGACCCAGGCAGAGGGAGAAGCAGGCTCCATGCAGGGAGCCCAACGTGGGACTCGATCCCAGGTCCCCAGGATCAGGCCCTGGGCTGCAGGCGGCGCTAAACCTTTGAGCCACCCAGGCTGCCCTTATTTAATCTTTTCCAATTGATTTACAAACTCTATAATCTACTGAATTAAAATCAATAATCTCTTTTAACTAGGTCTCAAGGTCCACACTTCACCATTATTCTGTTTAATTTCAATTAAACTAAGTCCATCTATTTCTCAAAACTCTGTGAACTGACTAGCAACTTAATGTTAAAATAGAACTATGGAATAAATGCTGCATTCCTATATTAACACCAAAATCAATCTGGAGTCTTGTTTGGTTTAAGTTGTGGGATTAGGGTGCTTATCATTCATATGGGGAAAGAGGGTACAACAGTCATGCCAACTCCTTCAAATCTCTCATCCTCTTTAAATTCGCATGTACAATTACTGGCATTTCTCTATTTTCATAATAAAATTCTCTGATCCAGATCTAGGTTATCTTTTTGGAAATTTGTTGTACTGTGGTGATTTCTACAGAAAGATTCTTATTGTAAGATAATACACTAATTCATTCATTCTTCAAGAAGAAACAAGATCAAAACAAAGGATTAAGTTAAAATGTCCCAAATGTAAACTTGTTTAAAGCCTAGAAGACCCAATCCTCTATGAGTGAGATTAAAGTATGCCTAAATCTTTAGAGTTAGGTGTATGGTATGGGCAGGTTTAAACGTGGTCAGAAAAATCATCCTTTGAAATGATAAGATCCTTAAGAAAAAAAAATAAAATGATGTATTCTCTTTTGCTTGGTTCTCTAAGTAACCATGCAGTCAGTTACATAGGCTACTGCTTTACTGAATTTACTCCTCATTCCAATATTGTGTAGGATGGTGACACTGAAAGTGTTGAAGTGTCTTTTAAATGTAATAACATCAGGAAATTCAATCTAGTTCATAAAAATGGGGAAAAGAAAGGATCATGACACACATTCTGTCTAAGAAATGGCATATAGTAGAAATGACATATATTAGTTTTATGAGAAAGCTTCTTGCCTTGGAAAGGGCAGTATTCAGGTTGCATAGCAACATATGTTGTCATATATGAAGTATGATACAGCTTAAGCAGCCAACTCTCTCATTTTACACTCTACCAGTCAGACATTTATTTATATACTGTAAGAAATTCTATATTCTACAACTAAAAAACTTTGTAGAAGGCTCAGAGTAGATATATGAACCAATTAAAGGATTGAAAATAAGCTGTACAAGGGAAGATGAAAGGCATTGGCTTTATTTGGCCCACAAATGTATACTTATGTTTTCATATGTTCATTTAGATTTTCCATATTTCCACCGAGGAAAATCCCATAAAACTGGAAATAGGCTAGAGCAATAGAGATTTAGGTTAGATAAAAGAAAGAATGTCTGGGTACATGAGATCCTTAAACCGATTCTGAGGTGGGGTAGTAAAATCTCTGAACGTCGCTGGTCAGGATAGATTTGTTATGATAGCATTTGAATATATCAGTCGGACAAGCTCCTTTCTAGCCCTACATTTTTAAGACACATCAGTTTAAAATTATTATAATTATTAGCATGTGGATTGATTTTCTTGGCATAAACATGAAATAAAACAGTCACCAACAAGTTACCCCACTGAAGTGTTTGTCAAAGGCGTAAGAAAAGTTTTACATTTGAGAAAACTTCATTACTTAGTGAATTTGGCTCTTTTTTTTTTTTAAATCATGATTTTTCCGTCCATACTGTACATGGGTAGTAGCTTTGAGCCTTTCTTATTTTTTAAAGAAGTACTACAGTTTCTGTCTAAAACTAGCCTTCCACTGGATATATTCATAATTCATTCTGCATAATTATTATTTGAGAACAAGATGAAGTAGTATAAAGATATCTGAATTATGAAGGAGCACTCCACTGTGATCTCTTCCACTAGCAAGTGGTGTGACCTTGGACAGGTCACTTTTGAATGTCATTTTTCAGCTGCCTTGTGTCAACCTCAGGACAGTGTTTGAAGAAGTGATCTCTTATATTCTTTCCTTCCTTGAAATTCTTTTCAGGGATTTTACCAAATCATAATTTAGATAAGTCAGCATTTTATTTTGCATGTGCTGAACAAAAGATTTTTTATCATATTTAAAAGTTTTAAGACATCTTAAATTGTTAGTGAATAGTTAAAAATATACTAAAATAACTTATTCTAGCATAGAATTCAATAGTAAGTTGGCTAATACCACAAATGGTCACCTTGTACTGTGTAAAAGTTTAGAA
Organism: Canis lupus familiaris; assembly: GCF_011100685.1. NCBI lineage: Eukaryota > Metazoa > Chordata > Mammalia > Carnivora > Canidae > Canis > Canis lupus. The sequence goes on from NC_049237.1 coordinate 37,762,478, forward strand.
TTAAAACATTTGATTTCTTATGATCCAACTGTCAAACAGCTCTCATCTTTCATTTATTATATTTTGTGTTCATCTAATTGATTTGGAAATACACATGAATATTTATCCCTTTCACATACCATTCCACATAATTTCTATAAAATAATTATTTTCATTTTTAAATCTTCAGAAATATAAATGCAACAGTATGTTATGCATTAAAAAGTCCATTTTATTTCAGTCATTGCTAGATTTCTTTCTTCATAGATAGCACATTTAAACATTTAAGATACCTTAAAGAGATTAGAGCCCAGTGGAAATCTAATTTTATGATTATATGAATTATGAATATACGATTGGTTTTTCATGTGATTGCAGTGATTTCCAGCTGCCTTAAAATAATAATACTGAATGTTGCTGTCATTGAGATTTACTTCAATTCTTCAAAAATGTTCAACACAAGTATAACATGAGAAGTAAATCCAGGAAAGTAAATATAAAGTAAATTGGATTCTAATATTTAAATTTTTGAAAATCAAGTTAACTACTATATAGGCTAGAAATAATTTTTGAAGTTTCATGTGTTGACTCTTTTTTTTTTTTTTAAATGAAACATTTAAGCTGTACATTAGCAGCCTGCACTGTGATTGAAACTGGTTTAGGGAAACACTGAGGAGTCCAATCTTCATATTTTACATGACACATAGAATATTCTTTGGAGATTCATTATAAAGAAAAGCCACTCTGGTGCCATCGACTCTCCCTGTTGGCAAAGGAAGGGGGGGATCGAAAGAAATCATTTACACCTCACACTTAAGTGTGAGAATATGTATTTGTTTTGTATTATGCCCTGGAATAGGAAACCTGGTCTAATTCATAAAAAAAAAAAAAAAAAAAGGGAAAGTAAAGATAAAAAGGGATCACAATAAAATCGTAGTTTATGGAGGAAAAGAGTAAAATCTCTCTGGAGCCTGTTTTAGAACTGACATTGTGCTAAAACAATTTGACTCGCAGTTTTCTCCTCCCTACACATTTTCCACTTCTAATTTCAGAGCTTAGCTCCCAGACTTAGGAAACCACCACTCCTTGCAAGATGCTAACATTTCTGTCCAACTTTCTGCCTCTTCAAAGCCTGCCTGGAAATATAAAGCAGAGAGTCCACAGCGTCTTACCTAGACAACGAGGAGCTGAAACGCCCAGGCATGACATCGCTCAACACTCAGGCTAGGAGAGAAGTCCGTCCCCGTTAGGTCCTCCAAAATATACGTTCACATTTTCGTGGTTGAGATCATGGCTCTATTCTAAGCAGTTCTACGCAGAGTGTGATTCTAACAAAAACACCCTCTGCAGCTGGAGGGAGCCTTGGCTAAAGCAGGAGCCTGTCAAGGCGTTCCTGGTGACTTCTGTCCACTAAATTCAGACTGATGTTTTGCGAAAGGGGCCTCCACAAGCAGGCCCAGATTGCCTGGGAAGCATTTCCTGCCTCTGAGTAGTGCATGTGAGAAAGAGTGCACGAAGCAGAGGGAGGGGGGCAGAGCAGAGCCCGCCTGGGCGATTGAGGAGCTCTGATTTTACACAGAACTGAAGTGAGTTTGTCAAAGCTCTTGAGGTGATTAGCTGGAGAGTCATAAAGTCCTAGAGCTTTCTCTATCCCCCACTGCTGATGAATTAAAAAAAAAAAGGGGGGGTGGGGTGGGGAAAACAATTTTCTCCCTCCTTTACAGCTTCCCCACTGTATTAAATGTATATGCACAGCTTACTCAAAATACCCTTGCCCGTTCTCCTTTCAAAAGATCTCTTAGGAGAGGGAGATGAATTTAGAGTTTTAAAACTGTCATCCCCCAAAGAGGAACACCTTTTTTTTTTTTTATTTATTTATTTTTTTTTACTCTACTTACAATCTACAATGCTGCAGCCCCACATACAGTACCTGAGAGGATCTGTAAGTAAAATCCCAAGAAGCCAGGAGATAGAACATTGTCTTCAAATCTCTCCAATCCCAGGAATCCTTCAAAGAATTAAAGTAGTTCATGTCATGGCACATGCAGCGTTACCTCCAGTCAGAATCCTCCAGTTACACAAACACAGTGCTGGGAAAGCAGAAGACAGACTCCATCTTGATCCTATTACAGTCCTGCTGACATTAACCACTTGCAACTTCTTCCATCTAGCATGACAGAGTCCCTGAATCACATCTCCAAAGCGGCTCACGGTATCTGCATCCTTTGTCCGACACAAATTTTGTGAACTATCATCTGTTTATCTTTTCTGCTTTCTTGTGCCTCCACTGAATGACTTCCTCCTAGCTGCTCCAGGCTGGGAACTTGGACTACCATTTGGTTTTGATTAAAACCAGACAGCCAACTCTGGAGAATTTAGGGAATAAGCTAATGGAAACTGCAAGTATGGCTTTAATTAGTGCATCAATTAATAATAGATGTTAGCTCGTCTTATAATAAGATGACACAAATGTCAACACAGAGGAAGCTCAAGTCCTTTCAGGAAAGAAGTTATACCAATTCTCATTTCTTTATGACCCAGAATTCTCCTGAGGGAAAGTGGAAGGAAAGAAGAGGGATGTGGCCTTGGGACATCCAGGTTGTGCAGAGGCCAGTGGAGCAGCTTTGTTGTTTACACCAGGGAAACAGGAAACAGTATCTCTGAGTTTAATTATCTTGCTTGGGTGAAATTGCTCTGTAATGTCTCCCTTCTACTTTATTTACAATCAATGGATTCTCTTGCTATTTATGACTTAAGCATTTTTTTTGTGTGTGACTGGTGATTAGATTAATCTGATTATTGGGTCTATGCGCAGTTTACAAATTCTTAGGGATTTCCCATAATGGGAGTTACAAGAACAATTCTAATTTCAATATGATAAATGAATAACATAGAGCTACAAGAGATATTAAAGTTTTTAGCCCAAGACCCACCCTGTACGTCTCTGACATTGTAAGTAGTTTTCGTTGTTCACTTTTATTTTCAGTTGACTCATTTTTATAAAGACGGACAGATACCTGGATATCACAATGGCCATCTTTTTCATATCCTCAAAGAATGCTGGGTAGGTGGTGATTCGATGCAGTATAATGTGACACCTACTATTTCTTTTCTTATTAGATAACTAAAATCTCTCAAAATTAATGCAAAGTATGGACTAGTAGAGAAATAGGAAATGACAAGATTAACATATTGCATGTGAATATGAAGATGAGAAGCATTCACACAAAAACATGTGGGCAGAAGCAAGTTTTAAAAATTTTTTATCAAAACGTTACTGATTTAAAAATGAGCACTTAGATTCCTTTAATTTAACCTACAACCATATGGCAAGAAGGAAGTCCACACTTTCATAAATCCTTTAAAGAGCTACTATATTCATATTGATTGAAAATACTTTCACTGAAACCATGCCATTTAAGCTTCTCAATAATCTGGGTGTGTGTGCTCTTATTTTATATTAAAAATAAAGCACCTGAAGTTTGTGGAATTGTTTTTCTTACAATCACATGACGGAAAGTGGCCAAGTCCACACCAGAACTCAGATTTTAACTCTCAATTTTGTGTCTTTTCCTTCCCTCTGAGAGTTCGCCTGCCTCTCTTGACTCACACTTAATTGCTGTGTGAAATTGGGGAGACTTCTTAAACTTTCTGAGTTTTGAATACCCCTTTAAAAATAGGGACAACTCCACATAACTCACAGATTGGAATGCAGAATTTGCTTTATATACACATATATTTATAAATTTGTATTTATTTCCCTGAGGAAAACACTGGAGCAGAATGGAATGAGAATTGATGTAAGTTCTTTCCTAAAATAACTTGTTTATCTCCATCTCTATCTCTGCCCCTAGTCTTCTGGTCTTCTAGTAGATAGTAGGCGCTCAATAAATATTAACTCACTGCTAATTCTCAGCTAGATTCTCCTCATGAGTGCTATAATCTCCCCTCATGCAATCTAGCCTCCTTCCTGTTTACATTGGCCCGAGGTAACAACAAAACCCTATTCACATGCATTTATAAATGCGTTTATAGACATCTAGACACTCTTAATAGTAATTTTCTCCTTAATGTTCTCTTCTCTAAACAAATAAGACTTCCTGCTTTCTTCTATTATTAGAAGGATTACTTCCCAAATCTTTAATCACTCTTATTTATTTTTCATCCTTCAGTTGCCTGACTCCAAACAAATCTCAGAACTTACATTCTCATAAAGGCTTTACCAAATATGAGTATAAAGATAAATACTGAGATAATTTCTTAAATATTTAGCATGGTGTCAGGCACATAGAAAGGGTCCCAAGTATTTGTCCCCTTCTCCTCTCTGCATGTAAATCTAAGTACATCACTTCCTTAAATGTTTGCTTCTGACTCTATGCTAGATAAACTAATAAAATAAGGCATAGAGGCAGTTAGAAAGCTGAAAGTAGAGGATCAGGATAGGAGTCTGACTCCAACACTGTGATGAGCCCATGCAAGTTACTTAAGCTGTGTAAGCCTCAGTTTTAGCCTCTGGATATAAGGATTTTCCAAAATTAGAGATGATAGTCCACATAAAGCCACTAGACATTATGGCTGATGCAGTATTCATTTTTAACTACATTTTTTTTGATATTCAAATTATCTTCCTCTCCCATTCATATATTGCTCTTCTGTGATAACTAAAAAAAAAAATCTATTAATCTTTTGAGCTCTGAGTTAAATGTATGCATTTGGAACCATTTTTTTGGTGGAGGAATTATGTACTTTTTAAAAAGGAGGCTAGCAGAATAAGGCTTAGAAGTTATTATGAAGATTAACTTTCTTCCCAGGTACTATAATCTAAATAATACACATCAGCTATGACAGACCTGCCAATTCCCTGTCATCTTCAGTAAATCTGTACCTGGACTTCTTCTACAGGATTGTTCAAAGACTCTCACATAGTCCAACAACCCCTCAGCTGTGCAAAGTGAGATACACACTGGGGAAAGAATGTTTTACTCTTAAAAGTTGAGTTTCAGGGACACCTGGGTGGCTCAGCGGTTAAGCATCTGCCTTCGGCTCAGGGTATGATCCTGGAGTGCCAGCATCGAGTCCCACATTGGGCTCACTGCATGGAGTCTGCTTCTCCCTCTGCCTATCTCTCTCCCTCTCTCTGTGTCTCTCATGGATAAATAAATAAAATCTTAAAAAAAATATTGAGTAGCAAATGTCATTAGCTCAGCATCCACTTTTAACATTTGTGAGTGCAAGTAGGCTCTGATTCTTTCCATTTTTAGGAAGGAATAGCATCATTAGAATGATGAACTGGTAATTAATACACACAAGGGGAGAATGAATGTCTTTAAGGCACTTTTGAAGTACCAAACATGTACACTTAGTGTAATAAATGTACGAGTATTTTGTCTATGAAAATTAATCCTTTAAAAATCTGTATTTAGGGACGCCTGGGTGATTCAGCAGTTGAGTGCCTGCGTTGGCTGGGGGTGTGATCCTGGAGTCCCAGGATCGAGTCCTATATCAGGCTCCCTGAATGGAGCCTGCTTCTCCCTCTACCTGTGTCTCTGCCTCTCTCTCTCTGTCTCTAATGAATGAATAAATAAGATCTTAAAAAAAAAAAAAGACTTCTGATCGGTGAAGACACAATGTCTTTCTAAAAAAAATTAAATTAAATTTTAAAAATCTGTATTTAACAACTTTAGCCTGCAGCTTATTAGAGTTACCACATGTATGTCAAAGCAATAAAAATTGAATATATTTGACAGGATTTCTAGTTAATTTTTAAGATTATTTTTTATGTGTACTTTCTTCCAATAGGTTCATTAGGATAGATATACACCCACTTAGGAAAAAAAAATACAATTTTGTAGTTTGCATATAAAAATCTGAATGTACATTATTAGTTCTTTAAAATCAATTTTGTCAAACTTGTGATACTCCACTTTAACTAAACATTAAGTATTCATTCAGAAGTATTTATTAAAGGAACACAATTAAGTTTGATGATAAACTAATGAAAAGGATCAAAGTCTATAAATTCTGCAAAACTAATTGTACCTGTTTCTTGGATTATTATGTTCATTGCTTCCCTCCATTGAAAATTATTACAATCCAAGAATAACTATAAAGTCTCTTGATAAATTTTAAATAACTTGGAAAAAAACCTTAGCAAGTATTAAAAAATATAATTTTTAAATTATAATTAAATTTATTTATAATTTTAATTATAATTAAAAAAATTGGCACAAACCCAATAGTATATTTGGTTTTGGAAACCGATAATTCTTCTTGCCTGTCCGGTAGGGCCAGGATACTCTCAGAAGCATGAAGGGTGCATGCCAAGCATGACTTGTTTTAGAAAGGCCTGAGTGTACCTACCCAGTAGAGGCTGAGGCTCTTATGTCTTATAAAGAATTTGTTCTCTATGAAAACTTATTAATATCACCATACAGCACACTTCAGCATCCTTGTTTATCATTATGATAACATTCTCCGAAATTCTCATTTCATGGCTAAAAATGTCCCTGTAACTTCAGTCTATTCCAAAGGAAAAAAAAAAAAAAAGTTCCCTCTTTACCTTTGGCCCAGAGCTCACACTCTTCTAACTTGTCTCACCGTGCTCTCAAACCCGGCCACGCGTTGCCTCTTACATGCTCTGTTCACCTGGGAAAGAGGTGAAACTGCCTCTGTTCAAGTCCCTCCTCCTCAATAAAATAAGGTCCAGTTAAACCTCTGTCCTTTGGGAGTCATTCTACCTCACTGTTTATACCATACCCTGGTCTAGAGTCCAGGCCACATCCTCAGCCTTCCAGTGGAGGAAGGTGGGGAGGTCATGAAGTTGTTACAAAGGCTTGTGTCTTTGAAGGAATATCTGTTCCATATCTATAAAAATATAAATATACTCTTCTATTTTTCCCTTTAAAATAGAACCATTTGAGAGATTCAGGATACACAACAAGGAAATACACTTAATATCCATCCACACATTCAATATTTCCTTGCACTTATTATATTCATGATACTGTCCTATATTTGGGATACATCATTAAAAACAATCAGACCAAAAAGAAAAAGAAAAAAAGAAAAAAGAAAGAACTTTGACCTCAAGGAGCTTAAATGGGAAGTAGGAGGTTGACGATCAGCAATCAACATAATAAATAAGCAAATTATCTAGTATATGGATAATTACTATGGAGAGAGGAAAATATAGAGTGTGATAAAGAAAATAGGGAGTGGGAATCTCTGAGTGGCTCTGTGGTTTAGCACTTCTTTGGCCCAGGGTATGGTTCTGGAGTCCCGGGATTGGATCCCACATCGGGTTCCCTGCATGGAGCCTGTTTCTTCCTCTGCCTGTGTCTCTGCCTCTCTCTGTCTCTGTGTCTCTCATGAATAAATTAATAGAATCTTAAAAAAAAAAAAGAATACAGGGAGTGAAGGTTGAGGGACAATAGTGTTATAGCATGAAATGAAAGATATCAGGGTAGGGATCACTGAAGAACTTCTCAGCAAATACATTTAAAAGATGAGGGAGATGGGTATACAGGTATCTAGGCATCACAGAATTTCAGGCAGAGTAGACAGGTCTCAAGGAAAAGTGTGCCTGTCATTTCCAAAAAATAGCAAGGGGATCAATGTGGCTGGAATAGAAGAAGAAAGGGGTAGAGAGCTAGAAGATGCACTTGAGGAGGTAAGGAGGAGGTAGTGTCCTGTAGTGACATTGACTTCGACTGACTAGGAAGTAGAGTCCTTGTCACGTTTTGAGCAAAGGAGTGTAAGGTCTGCTCTACATTTTAATATGGTTACTTTGGCTGTTGCATTAAGAATAGGCTGAAAGGAACTGATGGCCACAGTGGGGAGGCCAGTTAGGAGGTCACTATGATGATCCAGGTGAGAGACATGGATGGTGGCTCAAATGGAGGTGAGAAAGTTCAGGTATAAAATTATTCTTCGGTAGTTAGCCCCAAAAGTACTTCATGAAGAATTAAATTTGTTACATAAGAAGAAAAGAGGAGATGGAAAAGCTTCTTGCAAAACTCAAGGGTGAGTAGGTAGGGCAAATTTTGCAGAAGGAGAGGCTACAAGCCGACTCCCCTTAAGGGAGGGAGCCCAAGGGTGCAAGGGTGGATCCCAGGGGTCCTGGGATCACAACCTGAGCCAAATGCAGATGCTTAATCAGCTAAGCCACCCAGGCATCCCAATTAGCAGGTTTTAAAAGAGAATTTGAGGAAAGGAAATGGAGATACAAGTTGAGTCAATGTTTTTGAAGTTTCCCTGCAGAAGAAAGCAAACACAGTATCAGTAATGATGTGGGGCCATGAGAAGCTTCCATTAGGATGGGAAAATTAATAGGATGTTTTCAATTTTTGTTTTATGTTGTTGTTGTTGTTGTTTTTATCAGTATGCTATCTTCCCAATAGGAGGGAAAAGCTGATGATGAGAGGAGTGGAGAAATATTGGAGGTGGACTTTTGAGAACTTGGGATCTAAGGGCCCAGAGACTGATTTTACAGGGGAAGGTGATACAGGGGAAAACGTTAGTGGCTGTGATTCAGTTAGTCATTTGGCATACTCCAGTGAGCCACTATTATGGCTTTCATTGTTATTCAACTTAAAATTATTTTTTTGTTGTTCTTAGTCTCATAAAAATTATACCCATAAGAGATAGTTGCCTCATAGGTGTAACTGATGAGCAAAAGCTACGAAAATTTTGCAAATATGCTTGTCTCCACAATAGTATAATCCCACCTCCTGCATTTCTCTAATGGAACATGGTACTAGCAGGTGAAGGAGCACTTTTCCCCCCGACACCCCACAATCCATCTCTGGCCCTTAAAGCTGCAAACAAAGGTCCTGCTTTTGTGTCTCATCTTCAGAGAGTGTATTTCTGCTGTTGTTTTCCAGTGCTGAGTCCTTTTGCTAATTTCTTCATATCTATTTCTCAATTCATCTCTCAATTTTTCTAGATTTTTGTTGCTTTTGGCATTTGTCTTGTGTTTTTCTTCTTACCTTTATTGAGATATAATGGACACACAATAAACTCTGCATATTTAAAACCTGCAAACTGATGGTTTTGACAAATGCAGATGCCTATGATGCAGTCACCACCATGGAAATAATGAATACATTGTATCCATCACCTCCAAGTTTCCTTGTGCCTGTTATCCTGCCCTTTTGCCACTTTCTCCCTCTCTACCACCAAGCAACCACTGATCTGCTTTTTGTCACTGCAGAGTAGTTTAAATTGCCTAGGTATTTATTTCCATGAAATCATATGTCTGGATTTATTTCTGGATATATTCTGGATTTATTCTTCACTTGACATCATCATTTGAGATCTGTCCATGCTGTTGCATGTATCAATGACCCATTCCTTTTCACTGGTGAATAGTATTTAATTGCAAGCATTTATCAATCACAGTTTATCCATTCATCTGCTAATGCACATTTGGGACAATATCATTGAGACATAGTTTTTTTGACTATTACACAGAAAACTGCTATGAAAATTCATGTACAAGTCTTCGTATGCACATGGTCTTTCATTTCCTTGGATAAATACCTAGGAGTGAATGGTAGATTCATTTGGTAGGCAGATTTTTAACTTTCTTAGGAACTGCCATACTGTTTTCCTAAGGTAGATGTTCCATTTCATATTTCCATTAGAAGTTTCTGAGAATTTTTGTTGATCCACGTGTGTGCTGACACTTGGTATGCTTCATTTCTTTAATTTTAGCCCTTCTTATATAGGTATAGTTGTATCTCCTTAGCATTTTCCTAATGATTGATCCTGAGTATCTTTTCCTATGCTTCTTTAACAACAGTATATCTTCAGAGAAGTGTTTGTTCAAATACTTTGTTCATGAAAGAAATTTGGTTTGTTGGTTTCCTTATTATTCAGTCATGAGAAATCTCTATATATTCTTCATGAAAGTCCTTTATCAGGTAATTGAAAATATTTTCTCCAAGTCTAGATTGTCTTTCATTTTTTTTTGTCTTTCATTTTTAAGTGTCTTTTGGAGATAGAAGTTCTTAGTTTTGATAAATTAAAAAGTTACCAGTTTTCTCCTTTTATGGATTATGCTTCCAGTCTCATGATAAAGAAATTAGGTTTCCTAAGATCACAAAGATTTTCTTTTATATTTTGTGCTATAAATTTCATAATAACATTTAATTTCTTTATATGGCGAGAGTATAGAGCAAAGGTTTTTTTTTCTTTTTTAAAAAAATATGGATATCCAATTATCCTAGCACCATTTGTGATAATCCTTTTCCTTTTCTTTCTTTTTTTTTTTTTGTGATAATCCTTTTCCAAAGAATTGTCTTTGTCCCTCTTACAAGAATCAATTGACCACGAAGTATGGTTTATTTTTAAACTCTGTCTCATTGACCTGTTTATTTCTTTTATATCACATTGTATTGACTATTGTAGCTTTACAATAAGTTTTGAACTCAAGTATTGTAAATATTCCTACTTTGTTCTTCCTTTTCAAAGTTGTTTTGGATAATCTAGATCATTTGCACTTCTACACAAATTTTAGAAGCAGCTTGTTCATTTCTACCAAAAAAAGCCTGTCCGGATCTTGTTCAATTTGGTATATAGATTAAATGAGAAAGAATTAACATCTTAATAATATTGACTCTTCTGTTCCATGAGCATAATGTATCTCACATTTTACTGAGGTTTTTAATTCCTCTTGTCAGTGTTTTATGCTTTACTCTGTAACAGTCTTGCACATTTTTGACAGATTTCTTTATACATATTTCTTATTTTGATGCTACTGTAAATGGTCTTAAAATTTCCATTTCTAGTTGTTTATTACTGTTATATAGAACACATCTATTTTTTTTTTGTATATTGATTAATATCCTGAAAACTTGCAAACTTCACTAAGTAGTTCTAGTAGCTTTTTGAAAATTGCTAAGCTTTTCTGCCTAATTGGTTATATGTCTTATGTGAATAAAGACAGTTTTGCTTGCTCTTTTCCAACCTGAATACTTTTTATTTATTTTTTGTTTTTGTTTGTTGCTTTATTCCATGGATTAGAATCTGCATTACAATGTTGAATAACATTGGTGAAGTGGATGTTCCTGCCTTTTCTTGGATCTAAGGGAAAAAGCATTTGGTCTTTTACCATTAATTATGATATTAGCTGCAAGGTTTTTTTGGTAGATGTCTTTATCAGATTAAGGAAGTTCCCTCAATTCCAGTGGAAGAAATTTTGTTCCCCAGGGATATTTGGAGATGTTTGGAAATATTTTTGGTCATCACAACTGGAGCAGAGTGGTGTTCCTGGCTGCAAAACATACTGTAATTCACAAGATAGCTTCTCACACAACAAATAATTATTTGACTCAAAAAGTTGACAATGATGAGGTTGAGAAATCCTAATCTGCTATATTTCTAGTTTGCTAGGAATATTTTTTTTAATCATGAAAGGTATTGGGATGCCCTCTCAATTTTTTATGAATAAGATTTTTCTTTAAAGTGGTATAAAGTTTTTCTTTTTTAGTTTGTTAATAATGGCACATTTCACTGACTGATTTTCAAATGTTAAACAAATTTCTATTCCTAAGATACTTTGTCACGGTGTATAATTATCTTTCATATGATATTTGATATGATGTATTATCTTTTAAACATTATTGAATTGAATTTGCGAAATTTTTGTTAAGATTTTTTGCATCCTGTGTTCAAAATAAATAATGGTTTGCTATCTTCTTGTTACTTTGCTATTGATTTCGATTTTAATTCCATTATAGCTGGAAAACATACTATGGATAATTTGAATTTTTGAATTTATTGAGACTTCTTTTATGGCTAAACACATGGTCCATTGTGGCAAATACCTTCAAAAAGAATGTGCATTATTTTTTGCATTATGTTTTCATAGATGAAATATCTGATCAAGGTCCAGAGAATTGAAAAACGTTCACCACTATCTTCCAAGAAGGAAGAAATAGTACCTATTCTATATAAACTGGAAGCATATCTTTAGATAGTCCTTAGTTCCAATGGATTCCTATTGAGCAACCTAATATTTCCTGGAACAGAGGTCGCCCTGCTCTTGGAATTTTTAAGCATTATCTAATTTAAACTCTTCATACCAGTAGGATAATCATTTATATTTGAAATGAATATTAACTCGATATTAGTTAAATTTTTGACAATTAAATTCAACCCATTTTTAAGTGTAAGCATATCAGTACATATGCCTACTTGGACATCCAATAATAATCACTATTTTGCTTATAAATTATCAGCCTTGATAGAAGTGGTATGTTAACCATTAAAAATAAAGAACACAATTAGAACTGCCTTTTTTTAAAGATTTTATTTATTTATTCATGAGAGACACACAGAGAGAGAAAGAGCCCAGAGGTAGGCAGAGGGAGATGCAGGCTTCATGCAGGGAGCCCGATGTGGGACTTGATCCCGGGTCTCCAGGATCACGCCCTGGGCTGAAGGCAGCGCTAAACCACTAAGCCACCTGGGCTGCCCAGAACTGCCTTTTAATGAAACTATGGAAACAATTCTTTGTTAAACTCTTGAAAAATTTTGATATTCTATTCAATAGCCAGTAGGATGTATATATATTTATATAGTATCACTTCTATATCCTAGTCTTTATTATTTTCTTGGATAAAACAATACACAATAGTGTTTTTTTTATGAATTTCAATGATGAGTTTTCCATTTAGTATGAAAAATGAAAACTTGCAAAAGTCTTTAAAATGAAAGCTTTTGTGAAATTACATTATCTTATTTTAAGTTGGAGAAAAATATTTTGGGCAGAATGTAGTTAAAGCTTTGCCAAAATTCAAATGTTAGAAACACAGTTTGAAAGAGTTTGTAAAACATGTGTCATAATAGGTTTCTTCTATCCTTATGTTGGAAGGTTGAATTTCACTACCAAAATAATCCTATTGTGGAATAAAATATAGCAGGGTTTCCTCTACTTATATTAGTTACTCGTGGGCCAAAGTAGAGTGTCGATTATGGTTGCCAAGTTCCTATGTAGACAAATGAATCACAGGAACACAGTAGCTATTTTATTTGGGACCTTGCTGAGCTGCAAGATTTTTAATGAGTTAAAATAATATTTTGGGTTTTGAGTAGAAAGTGTGAACTATCAAAAACACAGACATTTGACTTTAAAGTTTAGGACAAAAACAACTCCACATGCAACAGACTTACTGAACTTGAAATGGAATCCCCTGAGCGATGGTCTCTCTGTTTCCTTTGGGCTATGTGTCAGGGAAGCCAGTCTGATGGTACTGAAGCTCTCGAGAAAAGATCCTGCTATTATTGGCATGTATGCCCTCAAATTTGCATGTAAGAAAAATTGTTTTAGCTTATGTCTGAAGAGCCATGAGAAGATGATTGTTTGCTTCTCTTCTAGTTGGGAAGATAATAATAATGATAATTATTGCTAAGCACCAAGAAGATAGAAAACACAGACTGTGCAAGATATGTAAGTGAATGAAATAAGTGAATTAGAAGACATATTTTTCTTCAAGTGGGCCAAGTGGTTTGGTTAGCATTAATCTATTTTTTTCAAATGTTTATTAGAATAAAGATGATCAATTAAACACAAAGAATGTTTTCGAACACCTACAAGACTCAGTATTGTTAAAGATTTTGAAGAGCACTGTGATCCTTTAAAGTTAACTGCACTGATTACTTTACAATCTGATATTTGTATAAATACATAGACATGCATGGCACCCTATAAAAATTTGGCATTGTCTTATTTTCCATTTTAAGTAAACATTGTTTTAAAATTCCATTTCAGGGATGCCTGGGTGGCCCAGTAGTTGAGCATCTGCCTGTGGCTCAGGGCGTGATCCTGAGGTACTGAGATCGAGTCCTGCTTCTGGCTCCTTGCAAGGAGCCTGCTTCTCCCTCTGCCTTTGTCTCTGCCTCTCCCTCTGTGTTTCTCATGAATAAATAACTAAAATCTTTTTAAAAAATCCATTTCAGATCTTTGTTTGCCTAAGGCCTCACTCTTTTCTGTGAATGCCTTCCCAGATGATCCAAAAATTATACTTAGTTACTATCTTTTATGTTTTTCTCCTCACGCTTTATACCTCCATTCAGGCATGCCTTTTGCTTGGGGACTATCATCAAGAAGAATTATGAGTGGAGTGTCCTAAACCAGAGCTGAATATTCACAGTTAGAAAGGCCATTCCCTGCAAGGAGGAGAAGAATTTCGGGGCAAAAGAAGGCAAATAGAGAAGAATAAAAGGAATATTTATCTTGCCGGAAGGATGAAACCACTAAATCCTATAAATCAATGGGGATGTCACTGCCAGGGTCCTGGTTTTTCCTGTATTGTAAATATGTGTTACTGGCTTGCATGCTAGGTTGAATCCCATCTGACTCTGTGACTATGAGTGCAAGGCCACGTATTTTTTTTTAAGATTTATTCATGAGAGACACAGAGAGAGGGGGGGACATAAGCAGAGTGAGAAGCAGGCTCCCCAGGGGGAGCCTGATGTGGGACTCCATCCCAGGACCTTGGAATCACACCCTGAGCTGAAGGCAGCCACACAGCTGAGCCATCCAAGCATCCCATAAGGCTGTGTCTTATTTATAGTTCTAATCTTAACACCACACAGTTAAGAGCTAGGGAAGGAGGGGACGGAAGACTATCAGGAAATCACATTTGAGCATTAATTTAATTAGATCATTTTCTCCTGTCCATACATTGGAAAGAACAGGAATTTTGATCAGTGCAGATGGTGGAGAGGGAGGGGCTAGGAGAGAAGCAGGGGTAATTTAGAGCAAGGGGCACATCTGTGCACCAAGGGCCTGAGCATTTGTTCTATAAGACACTTTGGGGACTGATGGGAAACTGAGAGGAAACATTATGGCATCTGAGGGAATGAAGGCAAAAGCCAAGAGATGAGGGCTGTTTTGCAACTTTACTTGGACTTGACCAATGTGTTATTTTTCTCTTCCCATATCATATTCATATGCTTTCTCTAAGTGCTCTATGCTTATCTACCAACTGCTGGTGCCATAAGGCTAACACATCCATTTCTCAAGAAAAATGGAATTATGAGATGATAGAGAAAGAAACTCGCTTACTGCTGATTTTAAAAATTCCTTGAAATGCAAACCACAAAGGAAATACCTAATTGCTTCTCTAAGAGATGGTGGAAATTGGTAGGACAAGATACTCAGTTTCAGATTTTTGCTTTCATTCTCTGAAGGCATTTCTGTGTTTCTTGGCTGTGTGTGTATATGTGTGTGTGTGTGTGTGTGTGTGTGTGTGTGTGTTTCCAGAAACATGTAGCACAACTTCAGCCAGACCACATGTCTATGAGTCAATATTTCAGCCTGCATTTGTCTTAAACCGTGAAGCTCTGGGTGTAACCTAACAGAACCTGGCAGGTTGTCTGAATAGTTCTTTCACCACTTGACCCAAAATATAGTAAATCAGATGACATATTGTTCCAATTTTACATTAGTACTCATATTTTAATAAGGAAAGGAAGAGTGTGTTCTATCAAGATTTTTGAATACAAACAAAATCTAGTTTCAGATCCAACCTATTACAGAATTTAATATTGGAGTCACCAAATGCAGTTTGCTTTAAAAAAAAAACTTGATATGTACATATTTTGGCATTTGCTATGGACTAAATTGAGTCCCCACCCACCCCAACCTCAAATCCATGTGTTGGATCCCTGACCCCTGATGTGACGGTATTTGGAGAGGGGGCCTTTTGGAGAGAATTAGGTTTAGATGAGGCCACAAAGATGGGGCTCTTCATAGCCCAACAATGGGATCAGTACCCTTATGAGAAAATGAAGAGACACCAGAGCTCTCTCTCTTCCATGTGAGGACACAGACACAAAGTAGTCATTTGTACATCAGGAATAGTGTTCTAACCTGACCATCCAACACCTTGATCTTGGACTTCCCAGCCTCTAGAAGTTTGAGACATAAAAGTCTGTTGTTAAGCTTTCCAGCCTATGGTGTTTTGTGACAGCGGCTCAAGAAAACTAGCCAGCATTTCACAAGTTTGAGATGTTCATTTAGCTACATTTAAAGTAAAACTTGATACTAGAAACTCAATTTTCTAGTATCTTTAGTAGTAGAAGAGGTGGCACTGCTGCTGGTGGTGGTAGTGGTAATATTAATAATAATGGTTGGAATTTAATGAGTTATTACTTCTCTCGTGCTAAAATCCCTGGGAGAAAATTAAGATGTGGATGAGATTTTTATCCTCTCTCTAATCTTAAATATCGGTGCTATATATAGTGAACACATAAACCATTCTCAGCTCTGCTATCTCTAAGGAAGATCAAAATATTTTGCCCACTTATTTTTATAAAGACATATCATATATTACAAAGGGAAAAAGCTCTGTATATTTCGGGTATTTAAAAAATACATCCATTTATGGAACTTCAATGAGGTTAGGTGACTAGTCCAGTTGCTCAGCTGGTTAGTGACATGACACCCTCCTCCCAGTCCAAGAAAAGCTCTTCTTGTCTCAGGGAAGACACCTAGCTCTAGTCTGTGATATTTTTCTCCAAGATCTTTTGCCTATGCTCTGAATTCATTAAGATTCCCCTAACTAGTGCCCAAAGAGGCCAAATAAAATAAAAGAAAACAAGATTTGGGGGGCTTCTTGCAAAAGCCAAAGGAGGCTTCCTTTTCCTGCATTCTCCTCACACCTCCCTTGAGACAAGAAGCACTGAACTATTCACTTACTGAAATAGGAAAATGAAAGGGAAAGAGAATACTGGTGAAAATGTTTTTTTCTGAACACAACTTTGCCAAACTAAAAAATAGTTTAAGGATAACTCATCTCTGAGTGTCCCTCTTTATTTGTTTCTTTCCTTCTGTACTTAGTATATATACGTCAACTTCTAAAATGAGGAAGCCATCATTCAATCTTGTCTCCACTTGGACCTGTAAGCCCTGACTCTGTTTTTTGTTACTAAAACATTGGGAATCATAACAGATTAGTATTGAGAGCTCATTAATAGTCAGGCCCTATTCTCAGGGCTGTATGGAGTTGCTATTTAAACCTGACAACAATCCTAGGAACTAGGATCTTTTAATATGCTCCTATGTAGACAAGGTAACTGAGGCTGAACTTGTCAAAGTTGTTACATGGGGAAGAGTGTCAGACTCTAAGTTGCAGGCTCTTAACCACTGCCTTTCCACATGTTTGTGTTCACTCCTCACTATACTTCCTCACCCTCTTGACTGGCCCTCATCTCCCCATCTCTAAACTACTGTGCTCAATCATTTACAAAGGTCTTTGGAATATATTAATGAAAATTTTCAATTTTATAAATTTAAAGTAATAAAAGTAAATAGAAGGAATAAATACCTAAAATGCCAATTATTTCCAAATTATATCCAAAGTTGTTTACAGCAGCACAATTCCATGTGAAATTTGGAAAGAATCTGTTGAATTATTGTCAGAGAAACTTGAAATATACATTAGTTGAAAGGCTCTGCACCTTTAATAATACTTATTTTAGAATGCCGATTACTCTAAACAGGAGTACTAGCCAATAAAACCATCACAAAGTAAAAACAAAAACTCACAAAAATCTATCCATAGAGAGCAACACTGGAAAAATCTATCAAAAATATAACAGTGATTCTCTTTGATCAATAGAATTTTGCTTATATTTTTCTATATTTTCTAATTTTTAGTAGTTTCTGCTTTCTATAGTTAGTACATAGTAAAGAGAGGACAAAATATATCTGAAATGTAGTGGAAATTGTATTTATAAAGAGTTAACTTAATCGATTTCCGCATTTGTAAAATTAGTGGCAGGGTCTAAATATTAATAACTCCCACATATCATATTGTAACTTTCATTTCCTTTAGCTTCTTAAATCTTCCAAGTAATCATGAAAAAATGGAATTAGCTTATTCTTTGTGGATAAGAAAGTTGCATTTCTGAATACTTAAGAAAAAAAAAACTGTAGGTGGTGAGAACCAAGAACCAACACCATGTATTTCTAAGGAGGATTTTAAAAATCTCCTCCATCACAATTATTTCATATACTATGTTTGTATAATTCTGATTATTTATGACTCCTTTTCTTAATGTCATCCTTTTGAGATTGTCTCCAAACTCCTTCCAAGCTTTTTAGCTCTTGTTCAGTTGACTCCCATTTATGCTAGCACTCCCAGAATATTTATCATCCATGTCTCCAAAAACCTTTCCTGATGAGCCTTGTTGACTGTGTCTCTTTGCCATTTTTGATACACACAATGAAGATATTAAGACCTTATGTATTTGTACTGCTATACTTCATTAATGATAAAGACGATATCTTCTCTTGATTGTATTTTTCTCCTCTTTTTTCTTAAACACAAACATATGCACTTCACCAATTGCAATTCAATAGAAGGTTCAGCACATTGTAACTTGGATTTTGCAGAGTACATCAATTTGGGGACACAATTAGAATATACTGTTGTGGAAGTCTCTAGAAAGTGGTGTGGATTTCCTGCAAACTCTTGGTTCCCATAGGGCAAGTACCATTTGTTTCCTTTCCCGCTTCAAATAAGGCTATGAGGTGGCTCTTTGTCCTACAGATCCTAAGTGGACGTTAAGGTACTGATCTCCAGGAAAGGCACTACTACTCCCACCGACCTGGCATGGAACATGCTCATGGGGATATCTACCAGTCACTGTCACAGCCAGAGCTAGCCATGGTCAACCCCAAAGCCACTCCTCTCTCAGTGGTGAAAACTGTAAGACTGATTCTTCCAGTATTTTGTTCCTTTAGTCTTACACAGAGTCTCATTTTTATTAAAATAGTTTTGTTAGTGCAGTCCTTTATGAATTTTGGGGATTGTAACGAAGGAAAATCTGAGTGATTTTACACCAAACATCTCATCTACCCCCTGCAATGCTGCTCACCCTTTTCTAACTGACCTAATCTATCTGACTCCCACTCATATATATTACAGGAGCTGCCTTATTTCTTCATAATCATCCATTCAATTATTCAATACACTTATTGAAAATTCATTAGGGGCTAGGCGTTGACCTAGGTTTTGGTCACAGATCAATAATAAGACAAAGCTCCTTTCCCCTTGGAATTTATATTCTAAAGAAGAACACAGACATTAGACATGTAGGTACATATTAATTACAAAAGCTGTTGATATAAACAAAAATAAGTTAGAGCAAGGGACTAAATAGTGCTGTATACATGTGCACTATGTGTATGTCTGTGTGGGTGCACGTGAGTGCTATCTTAGATAGGTCATCAGGAAGGAAGCCCATGTGAAAGTGGCATTTGAACAAAAGCTTGGGGAAAGGGGTTCACAATAAGGGAGAAGGAACTATAAATGCCACCAGAGAAGAAGACCTGAAATTCAGGGTGGACAAATCTTAGACACAAATTGAGTCTCCTGTGCTACATTGTTTACTGTTTTATAAGGAAATGGAGTAGGCTTTCTCAAGAAAATGCTTATAAGAGCAAATTTTAACATCTAAGCATTAGAGTATATGTCTAAACAATAATTTCCTTCAGAAAGTAAGCCTCAGGGACATGGCTTTTGTCACCTGAAACTATCAAAGTGGGTTGTAGTAAGATTTAAATGAGGCAGTGGGCATAAAACAAACCAACCAAAAAGCTATATGTTGTGAGACAAATCTTAGGGATTATTATACAAAGCAGTATGCTGTATTTTGAAGTATGTTATTAATAATTATACAGTGTCTATTGGTTTGTATAATTCTGCTTATCTGGTCACTAGATTTTGAGAACTCAACATTCTATATGGTTCCTTATAGAACCAGCTATATGTTTACTTGTGTGGATGAGGTGCAGATTTACATCAGTATAATAAGATCTTTTGGGGTCCCTAAAACCCAAAATACTATGTATGCATAGAGGTTGCAAGTGAGCCTGGCTCTCTTGTAGCTTATAAACTGATTTTGGAGGAAAGGAGATTCATTTTACCCCCGAAACTAAGAGCAAAGGAAAATAAACAGTATCTCTCTTTATACGCTAGTGATGTCCAACTAAGTAAGTTGTAGCTACTGATTGATGAAGGATGAGAGGTACATGTACTATATAACATGGAGGGCAGGAGAATCTGACTGCACAGAAGCAAATGTGGTCAGGATGCTCTATCATGAGAAATGATAAGTGAAATTAGGAGTAGCAGAGAATTCTAAGGATTAGAAGTGATAAATAGGGCAGAATTATGAACTTCAAGGCTTTGGTTTAATGTACAGAGAGATAGATAAAAGATATGCATATTTTTAGGAGAAACTATAATGAAGGAGGAATAAAAATAGTTTTTTAAAAAATATTTATTTATTCATGAGAGACACAGAAAGAGAGGCAGAGGGAGAAGCTGGCTCCATGCAGGGAGCTTGATGCAGGATTCGATCCCAGGATCCTGGGATCACACCCTGAGCCAAAGGCAGACACTTTAAGCACTGAGCCACTCAGGCATCCCTAAAAGTTTTAAGATACAAGTTTCTTTGAGTTGCTTAGTTGGCATTTCTTGCTACCTAAGTAAAGAAGCAAGTCAGTTCCACCCATTCCCTATTTTATAAATGATCAGAGTGGGGCCCTGACAGATTAAATGCCCTGCACCCTGACAGGCAGTTAGTGACTTACAAGGCAGGACTAACCCAGGTTACACTGCTCATGGTCATAGCTTTCTCCTACTGTTCTGGGTGGCCTTTGAATTGCAAAATCACAAGGCAACTTTGCACAGTGACCTAGAGCCATAAGCCAATGGCAACTTTTGGAGAAGGGATATTGCATATCTATATGACATGCTGAAATAAATCACATATTTAGAGCATCATCATTCTTCTTATCAATCCTTTGTAACTATGAAGTACTAGACCATCTGCATGTCAAAAATGGTTTCCACACACCTAAGTAATAATCAGTCCCAAAGTTACAATATTTTTGGAAAACACATCATTTTGGGTATTATCAGATAAGGGAATTTAAATAATTAGCATCTTTATTATAAAGTCCTCAATATCCTTTGACAGAATCTATAAAAATTGGGAGTGATGCAGTTAATAAGGTAGTATATTTCTGAGTCTTTAAGCACATTAAATCCTTAGGCAAAAATCATAATGGAAAATACATACACAAACTCAAGCTAGAAGGTCTCACTTGTTTTTAGATCAAGAGAACAAAATCAAGGAAGATAAACACTCTCTTTCCATTAACACATCACTTTGTGTACCTGTGTTCTGGTTCTGTCATTATACCTTCCAGAGTAAACTGTGATCACATGGTACATTCAGCGTCAGGCAGGCTTAATCACAGTGCTGTAAAATAGTATGAACAGCACTGCTGAATCACACCAATTTTTCTCCTGTCCTCCTCCAGAGCATAATGCAACACTGAACATGTCTGAAATGCAAGCTGAGGATCCCACTCAGTTCCTCAATCAAAAATAGTAGAAGTTGTTAATGCTGCAAAACAATCTCAAGTCTTGAGTCAAGTTTTAGTGAAAAAGTGCACCCAGGGTATGAGACTGAGACACATTAGGCAGAGGATCCGTGCGGGGTGAGGGCTTGTACTGATGACAACAGCGGCAAGAAGAGTACTAACCATAATGGTAGTAATAGCTAACTCTTGAAAGTTGAGTGTGTTCCGTGCTTTGGGCTCGGTGTATTACATTAATTAGCTCATTTAAATTTCATAAAGACTCCATGAAGTAAAATTTAAAATAGTTAATATTACTTTAAGTATAATTTGAATGATTATTTAATAATGATTATGAAATAACTGATATTGAGTACTTTGTGCCTAAGGCTTTATGGGATTATGTCATGTAATCCTCATAAATCTTCCAACCTTCCCTGGGAAGAATTTTTTTTTCTTGATTGACATATAACATTATATTAGTTTCAGGTTCGCAATATAATGATTTGAAATTTGTATTGTGAAATGACCGACCAATTAAGCCTTGTTAACATCTGTCACTACAGAGTTACAAATTTTTTTTTTTCTTGTGATGAGACCTTTCAGCATCTACTCACTTAGCAACCTTCGAATATGCAGTACAGTATTATAAACCACAGTGTGAAATGCTGGCAAGTGGGAGCAGAGATATTGCTCCTGAGCCTTGGGACTGCTTTCTCCCTCCAGGTGAGGAAGGGGATTTGCTGAGATGGCTTAAGAGCCTGGAGGACCCAAGGTTTATAAACATTTCTGTAAGTAGGAAGACATCTATCTTGGGTAGGCACTGCTGGAATGGTGAGATAAACACCGAGCATAGGACAGAAGCATATCAAGAATCAGGATTTCCAGATCTGGTAAGACCCTACTCTTTGCAGCTGGTGTCAGGAACAGTGCTGTGTCCTTGTTAGGAAATCTGAAGGCACCTATGATACTAAAGTCAGTGTGGCTGCTTTTACCGCTGTGTGGCATTTTTGCTTTAGAAGTGTGTCCCTGGCCAGTTAAGTGAGGCACTCACTCCAGGGGTGTGTATGTGGGGTGTATCAGTGGGTGTGACTATCTGCTGTCTTCAATCAGTACTCCTCCCCAAACACTGCAGCAGGTGAGATGAATATCCCATTTTACAGATGGAGAGCCAGAGACTTAGTGTCACTCTACAGTTTACCTAACATTATTCAGGTAGTAAGTAGTAGAGACAGGTTTCAACCTCAGGCTGGCTGACTCCAGTGTTTAGAAAGTACATACTGCTTAAAAGTACATACTTCCCTCTGTGGCCCAGCTACACAGATCACAATATACTTTTTTTTTTTTTTGTCTTCAAAAGATAATTTCATCTCATAAAATCTTTCCTGTTTTTACATTTGCTTCTCAGACTTAAAATATAAGGCCGATTAAACACTGCTCTTGTGCTTTGTACTTAGTCACTTATATTTGTTTCATTCTTCATATAGGTCTTTATCTTTAAAATATCATTTTTTTGAATAATTTCACATCTTACTATCATATTTGGTCAGAGTCATCATTTATATTGATTATTGGTAACATTTAGTTCTGCTTTTGTTCAATACATCTCTTAATTGTATTTTGGTGAAAACTCAGATGAGATCAGCAAGCTGAGAGCTACTTTTAAGAGGAGCAGGTTCAATGACCTCCCTCCAATCTGCCCCTTTAAGGTGGGAGCCTTCTTCCCCTAGCCAGTGACTGATGCAGAGCGCCAAGGAAATGCCTTTCAGTTTAACTATCACAACCTCTGCAGGTCAGCCGGTGATAGATTTTATTCTTTGTTTCTGTTCCTGGAGATGAGGTATTCTTGAAGAGTGGCAGGGTGGATGTGGGGGTGTATTTTAAAATTTAAATATTGAAAGACTCCACAGAGTAAATGATTTCTAAGTATTGGGGAGGGATGGAGTGATAAAGTGCTGATTTAGAAATTATTTTTATTTTCTTGACAAAAGCTATGATAAACTTTCAAATCTTTTCCAATGCAGCAGTAAGGAGAAGAAAGATATTTTTATAACACTAGCCACTAGCACATTTTTAAAACTCTGTGGGAGACACACTTTACATATCCATGGCCTCAGGTAAGCATTTCACTACTATCTCAGTAAAGGATTGCTACAATTAAAAATAGGTTTACACTTAAACTTTTCATCCATACATTCTACTCCAACAGCAAAATTTCAATTCTTGTAAGCAAACAGCTTTTGTGGTCTTTATGAAATCCCAAGTTTAATGAAGCTCTCTAGATATGATTAAAGCGAGGTGATTGTACTTTGTTACTAAACAGAAAATCCCACTCAACATTCCAATTCTTGAACTAAATAAACCAGATAAGCACCATCCTTCACAAAGTGGGTGTCTTGGACAAATCATAGGCTTTGGACATGTCACATGTTTCCTCTGCAAGTATTGATCAAAAAGCATGCATTCAAGTCAATCAATTCCTCTTATCCCCAAATGCTTGTAGGCTTGAAGTATTATACTAATTATCCTGGAGGCTAGCAATGAGGCTAAGACAAGATAAGAAACCTGAACTAGTTAACCAATGAAGCCTTGGAGATGCCAATCACTCATCTGGGGATTTGTTCAAATAGCAATCTAAAGACAAGTTTTGAATGTCAGGAGAGACACTGATCACAGATGAAAACCAGGACAGGAGTTCAGATAGTCCTCTCAGGATTAGCAAATCCATGCTATTGATTTTTATATAATAAATGCAGGATATTAACTGTTTAGAACATCACAATTCTCTAACCTATATTCCATGTCACACTGTGCTATCAAGTGAACAATTTAATAGGCTAATTCTTTATTGTTATTATTAGCTTTGTCGAAGTATGATTTGCATACTATTAAAGTCACCAATTTCAAGTGTATAATTAATGAGTGTTAATAAATATTTAAATTCCTGGGATCCCTGGGTGGCGCAGCGGTTTGGCGCCTGCCTTTGGCCCAGGGCGCGATCCTGGAGACCCGGGATCGAATCCCACATCAGGCTCCCGATGCATGGAGCCTGCTTCTCCCTCTGCCTATGTCTCTGCCTCTCTCTCTCTCTCTGTGACTATCATAAATAAATAAAAATTTAAAAAAAAAATAAAAAAAAAATTCCTATAATAATCACCAAAAACATGCTATAGAATGTCTCATTCACACCAGAAAGTTCCCTTAGTAAATAGTAATTCTTTTCTCTCAATCTTTGGCTCTGGCAGTTATTGGTCTTCTTTATGTCAGAAAGAATTTTACTTTTTCTAGAATTTCATATAAATGAAATCATACATTATATTTTCTTTTGGATCTGATTTCTCTCATTCAGGATAATGTTTTGACATCTAGATCATTGTACATGGCAGTAGTTCAACCTTTTTATTTCCGAGTATCACATTATATAGATATACCACAATTTATTTACAAGTTGATAGACATTTGGATTGTTTCCAGTTTTTAGTTATAACAAAGCTAATACAAACATTATACACAAGTCTTTGTGTAAAAATATATTTTCCTTCTGTTACATAAGTAACAATAGCATCCCTGGATCATATATTAAGTGTGTGTTTAATTATTTTTAAAAACAGTAAAACTATTCTTCAATGTGGCTGAACTATTTTGCTTATACAACAATCACTTAGAGAGCCAGTTGCTCTATATTTGGAAAGCACTTAGTATGGCCAGATTTATAAATTTGAGTCATTCTAATTGATGTGTAGTGGTAGCTAGTTTTGATTTTAATTTTCATATTTCTAAATTTTCATATTTCTAAATTTTCATGTACTTATCTGACATGGATATTCTTTGGTAAAGTGTATATAGTACATTCAAATATTATACATTCAAATCTTTTGCCCATTTTTTACTTGGGTGTTGTTTTTTTCTTATTACTGAGTATAACTCTCTAATATATTATGAATATAAATCCTCTATTGGCATATATTTTATAGCATTTTCTCCCAGCCTGTGTCTTTCCTTTTATTTCTTGGGTATCTTTTGCTGGGCAAATGTTTTTAATTATGATGAAGTTCTTTTTTTCTTTCTTTTTTGGTTTGAGATTTTTCCATCTTATATAATAAATATTTATTTAAGATCACTAACATTTTTTCATGTGTTTCCTTTTTAGAAGTTTTATAGCTTTAACTCTTATATTTAAATCTATAATCTATCTAGAGGTAATTATTGTGTATTGTGTGAGGGCCAAGATCAATCTCTCTATATATATCTATCTATTTACCCTATCTATCTATATCACATATAGATATACAGGGTTTTTTTTAGTAATAAAGGATTGTTGAAAAGACTACTGAATTGATTTTGTACTTTTGTTAACATTAAGTGGACCATATATGTGTGGGTCTCTTTCTGCACTTTGTATTTTGGTCCATTGGTCTATTATCCTACCTTTCTCAACAATCCATACTGCCCTTACTATAGTAACTTTATAATGTCTTTTTTCCCAAAAAAACTTGTTTTGACTATTCTAGGTCCTTTGAATTTTCATATAAATTTTAGAAGCAGTCTATTAATTTCTTGAAAACAAAGTCTTCTGTAATTTTGATTTGTAGATTAATTTGAGGAAAATATACCTCTATAACATTTGATTTCTCAATCAATAAACTTGGGATGTCTTTAGACTTATTTAGGTCTTTTTAAACATTCAGCAATGTTTTATAGCTTTCAGGTTATAAGGCATGCATTTTTTGGTTAAATTTATCCATAAGTATTTATATTCTTGATGCTGTTCTTTATAGTTCCATTGATTGTTGCTAATATATAAAACACAACTGATTTTTGTATATTAATATAATTTGATACATGATTATATCAATTACTAATTCTAATAGCTTTTTGAGTATTGTTAAGAATTTTCTATTAATACAGCTTTACTCAACATATGTCAAATATTTCTACATTTATCATAATTCTAAATGGTTTTTCTTCTTTTTGCTCTTAATATAAATTACATGGATCAATTTTCTAATCATAAACTAAATTTAGGGATCCCTGGGTGGCTCAGCAGTTTAGCACCTGCCTTTGGCCCAGGGCGTGATCCTGGAGACCTGGGATCAAGTCCCACATCGGACTCCCTGCATAGAGCCTGCTTCTCCCTCTGCCTGTGTCTCTGCCTCTCTCTCTCTCTCTGTCTCTCATGAATAAATAAATAAAACCTTAAAAAAAAAAAAAACTAGATTTACATGTGGATAAATTCTACTTGGCACTGATGTTTTAAACTAAAGAAGCAGCAACTAATATTGCTTGTTCTAATAATTGCATATGACTAGTTTTTAATGAAAACTTATTTTTAAATATATGTAATTGAAAAAATAAATGAAAATCAGGAAAATATTTTTGAAAGGTTGGACTTAGAGAAAATATAACTTTGTATTCTTTCCTGAAGTAATACCTTGTAGAATTGTGATATTTGTTTTGTAAACTTACTTAACTTCAGAAATAGATAATTTAGATCAAACAGCTAATGCAGTAATCAATATCATCAATAGATAATTTTAGGGTGGCAAATACAATTATTTTGTTATTTTATATCATTTGCTGCTCATGTATAGTAGATACATAAATTGTAAATATGCACACAAATTAGTCAATTTTGCTCTTGTCTATCATCGTCTCTATGACTCTCTTTTATACAGATGAACACACACACACACACACACACACACACATGCAAATAGGAAGTGCCTTAATACATTGGGCATTTAACTGACAAACCCAAAAATCTGCAACTCAGTAATACTATTAAGGTCTTGGAGTAGCCAGATTGAAAAACTTTTATCAGTAATTTTCCTTACGTATTTCCTCATGGTCTTAATAATTGATACATGGTAGGGTCTCCTGGTGGCTCAATTGGTTTCAGTTCAGTTCATGATCTCAGGGTACTGAGATAGAGCCCTGGGTTGGGCTAAGCACTCAGTGAGGAGTCTGTTTGGAATTCTCTCTCTCTCTCTCTCTCTCTCTCTCTGCTCCTCACCCCACTCATGCATGCTCTCTTTCTCTCTCTCTCTCTCAATAAATAAAATCTCCTTTAAAAGTCTAAAAAAATAATTGGTATATGGTATATATAATTGCTTGGACCAAATTTGATTTTGTGGCTTATCTCTACAAAGTAGATTAAACACAGTACTTTCGTATGAGAAAATGAAACTTGCATTAGGTGCAGAGGTGGGAGGATCTGAGAGCCAACAGCATAAAGGGAGAGATTACAGAAAGCAGACAAAATAACTGAAAAGTGTAGCAGCTGGGGCTGCTCAGTGATTGCATACTATTGTGCATGATTCATACCCCTGAGAATAATCACTGAATTTTAGCACAGTCTAATAGCCTATGTTCAAGATGATGAAATGGAGTCATTAAGAATAAGTTAAGTTTAATCAGTCTATTCTGTTTAACAAGGCATGGAATTGTACAATCCATTTTAAAAAGCTGTCCATTAAAAGAGTTAAAATATTTTGGCACTTTTTGGAGTAAGCTTTATTTCTTTTGGGAGATTGACTTGGACAATATGCTTCACCGTCTCTTTGTTCAGTAATGCTGCCTAAACAAGGAATGTGATGTATCCACAAGCAGAGAAGTCACACATAAGGGCCACATGGTCAGTACAGTGCCAACTTCAGGGGATGTTATTCACATAGATTTACAGTTGAACAGCACTCCCCCTGGAATCGTGCGGGACTGCGGTCCTGTCCTCATGGGCTAGGATTTAAAGTCTCTATTCTGTTCACTATTGTATCTCCAGTACTAGGACAACCTGTGACACATAGTAGGCACTTAATAACATTTTCTTATTGATCATGAATGTAAGCATATGTAACTACATTGAATTTGCCAATGTAGTTACATATACTTGTTTAGAAACAAAATATTTGAGCTAAGATTTCATTAAGTGCCCATTTATAAGATGACAAAAATTTTCCAGATATCCTGTTTAAATCAGAACAGAAACTTTGACTAAAAGGTAATAGGCATGTACCTATAAAGGAAAGAACTAGGAAAGCTTCAACTTTATGAATGCCATGGAGGAAAGCTTAGAGTTTTTTTCTAAGTTGCCTTTGCTTGCCAGTTCTTTCTTTCCTGGCCAAAAGTGAGGCCCAGAGTGGCTTCCTGCCTCCTCAGGATTCGATCACAGGACTTGGCATGGACAAGGTTTATCCTTCTCATTCTCTTCTCTTAAAACCTCAGTCGGCTTTGTGGTAGTGTTGGACTCTATCTATTTAATACACTTTGTCAGTTCTAGTTTCATACCATATATAGAGAGCATTTAGCCAGATGATGATACTAATGATGACAAGACACTGAATTTGGAATCTGCAGATTAAAATTCTACATCTGGCTGAACCATTTATGCTAAGATAAATGATATCACATTTGAAAAAAAAAAAGACTATTTGCCTGGTATCTTTTGTCTATGAGGTTAAAAGTACTTTAGAATTATTATGCTATCTTGGATAGTAAATAAGTAATTTAGAATCCAGTGTTTCCATACTTTATGATGAATAAAATGCTACAAACCCTGTTAAACATATTAAAAATTAACCATTTTCACAACTTTATTAATTTTTTTAAAAGACACATTGGGATACCAGCCAAGCACAATACTTCATACACAGTCATTAGATGTGTGCATTGGCTTCGAAGATATGTTGAAGAGAATAGGGGAAGGGATTAAGAAAACAATTTTTTATGGTATCTTGGAATTCTTATCTTCTATAAAGTCAAAAATAGTTTTGAAAATCCTATAAAGGATGTGCTATTTATAGGCCCATGGTCAGCTTGTCAGATGTAATGGTTTTCTCATATTGGTCATTAATCTTTGTTTCAGCAATAATTGCAGACCACCATAAATTCTAAATACCCATGGAATTTCATGGTCTGAAATTATTCTGCAATTTAATGCTCTAACATTAAAAATAGACCAAGAATTCAAGAATTTGTTTTCTTTTAATCAGTTGCAATGTAAAATGTTTATGAATCTCAATCTTGAAAAACTATTTTAATATGATGAAGTATTTTGGAACACTTTAAAAAGCCATAACAGGATTGAATTACATCCTTTATATTGGAATCAACAGAGGAACTTTTTAAAAAGCCATATTTAGCTGCAAAGTTTTACCAGATTATGCTTAAGGTGCAACTTGAAATCACCTTCCAGATGTCTCATTTATAGATTATGACTGGTTCATCCATGAATCACCAGCGTGTCATTCTGCTTCCGCATTGAAGTTTCACGCAAACCAAGGAAATACCAAAGCCCTCTGTTCTCTTGGGTCTTTTATTGTAGGATCCACTCAGTCTGTACTGCCTTTTGATAATGAAAGCCAGCATTAGAAGATAGACCATGCTTCCAATGGAATCGACATCTTAGTAATTGGCCCTAATCACTTTGGAATATTATATCCTGGGTTTAGGCTTCTTTCCATCTTCCATATTTTATTCATCAATCATGGTTTCTGTCATAACTTGGCAAGAGTCTCTGGAATGCTGTATATTGTTAAAACAACCCTCCATTTCCTGAAATAGACACTCTATGTATCCTAGAGTGAAAAAGTCTTGGGAGAAGGTCTTTCTTCTTGAATTAAATTCTATAGAAAAAAACATACTCTTAGCTTAATAATAATCGTATGTTAAATGCCTATGACATGTAATTTCTTAAAAGCCTTTGATGAATCAAGTGCTTTTATTGCATATGACTATTTCACTTAAATAATGAGAGAAATTTTACATTATCTGACAGAAATTTGATGATATAATGACAGAAGTATTACCTTTTATCAAAAGCAGTTTAGTTGGGAAATAATAGTATTTTTAATTCAGAACCCATGAAAAACAACTGAACAGATTTTTTATAACCTTCTGGAGATTCTTAACCATTATTATTGATCAATATTGATCTTCCCATGGCTTTACAAATAGAACTCAAAACCCTCAGAACTATATGAAATTGTCCTCATATAGCCCTGAGTGAGAGGAGCTCTCTTGCCATGGACTGAAAATTTAAAGGGCTACTCATATCACAAGTCACATTTATTAAATTTAACAAAGAAAAAAACGGGAACTTCCGTCAGTGATATAGTATAACCTGTAATTGTAAATATCACTCTCTTGACTAATAGTCTTCAGGCACCAAGGAAATATTTCTTTCCATCTGTTATCTCTATCCTCCAGAAAAAGATGGTTATATCCTATTGCTCTCAATGTCACAATAGTTTATGGGTTTTGTCTCTGCTGGTAGCAGAGACAGATGTAGCTCATGAATTAAGAAGGCATATTTGTTGAGGTTGGGAAATATAACATAGTTTAGGTATTTATTAGCTTGACTTAAAATTTTTAAGTGTTTAGCCTCTACTTGTATCCTTGCCTCAATTCTCACCTTCATATATCTTACTCTAGCTAACCTCTGCTCCCAGAGCCTACCTCTATAGACATTTTACCCATTTGAAATACTTGCCATTTCCCAAAACATCCTTATATCTCTTTCATTTCTCACTGGTTGCTTCCTTTCTTGGAATATCTCTCCTATGTCTTGTAAATGAAACTTTGTCATACTCAAGATTCTATTCAATTGTTAATACTTCCTTAAAATTTTCTCAAGCACCCCACACTTCAATATAGATTGATTAAAAAACACTTAAAATATGAAATGCTAATATGAGGTCCCCAAACATGAAATGCTAAAAATTAAGTGCTAATATATATATTGACATAGTAACTAGGACATAGAGTTCAAAATGTTTGCTGTTGTTATTAGTTCATATTAAGCTTAACTATCCCCTCCCTAAATACCGTCCCCCTATCACACATTAGATTAGCTATCACTATTATATGTTTCCAGAGCATTCTGTACTCCCATATTGGCCATTTTTAACACTCACCCAACTTGACTAATATTTGTCTTTCTGGGACTATCTTATTCATTCTTGTAAGCCAAACATCCAGTATTAAACTGGGAAAATAAAAGGTGAGATTTGGAGAGATATATAAAGGCCTGGAATACAAAAGTAAGTGTGAAGATGATGGAGCACATTAAGAATTTTTAAGAGGAAATGTAAAAAGATATAAGGAATATAAAATAAATATTTAGAAAAGTAAAAGAAAGGATATTTGAGACATTTACTTAGATGTCCCAAAGGATTATTCATCTGAAAATGGTAGATAATTATTAAATTAATGAGTTAAACTCCATCCCTTTACTCCAGTTCCATTAGAGATATTCAACTGCCTTATATCTACTGCTAAGACATTTTTCTTCAAAGTTAATGTGCTTTGTTTATATCTTCTTCAAAAAGAAGATCTCATTTAAATCTGAGGTAATTCTTTTTTAGTGTAATCACCTAGCATATCATTGATGCTTAAATGATGTCAAATATTTGCCTTAAGCACAATAAAAGAATTATAAAAATATGCATAAATATTACCACTTCTGGAAAAATAAGTTTGATATATAAAAATTATAGTAGAAGTATAGGAAACCATACTCACTCTTGTCAGCTTTTATATGGATTTAGTAATACTATAACTTTAGATAATACGTATCTTAAAAGGATTCCACTTCTAAATAGCATAGAAATATGATATATTTCTTTTATTAATTAATTTTTTTGAAATATGGTATATTTCTATGATAATATATTGGTAAACAACAAGACAGGTAGTAACCAACACAATCTAGCTTATTTGGGTTGATATTATTGTTGATTAATTTTTTAGGTTAGTTATAGGGAGCATCTTCCAAGTTTTTGACAGAAGAATATCTGTTTTCAGGAAATATTATTTTGTGCTCCGGAAAAATATTGGAATGTATTGAGTGACACTTGTAATTATTAAATTTCAGTAAAAGAACTCTTTGTTCTTTTATACCTTATTATTCCAATAATAAAATATAAGAAGTCTATTTTATTTTTTGAACTTTTCCCCTTCCTTTAAATTTAGTTGTAATTGAATAACTATATTAAAAATTAAGAAATAAGTCTCCACTTATTTAAAAAAAAGACTGATTTTCTTACTCTAGGGCTGGTAAAAATTAGCAGTAAAAACTCAGCAAGGAAATAAACATCTTAAGTAGAAATTAAGTCAAATCTTCTAAAGTGTGTTATGTTCAATAATCAGTCTTAGTGGGATTTGAAGTCTGTGAGTATAAGGAGAAAACACTGAAGGTCAGGTAACAAAATTGTATTATAGGAAAGTTAATACCTTTTTCAAAAGTCTTTTCTTTAGGAGCTCATTATCCTGCACAAAATTACAAACTGTATTAGAAAGTACTTCCATCTGAGTTGAAAATTCTTTAAAACATACCACGAAGAACTAAGTAAGGTAAGCACATTTAACTGTTTTAACCCTATAATTACATTTCCACTATCTGTGCTTCCACACACCCATGAAGTAATCCAGTGAAATCATGCAGAATCATTACTGTGTAGCTAACACACTTGGTTCATGTATGTGATACAATTAGTCTAAAAAGGTTGATACTTTAAACATCAGAGGAATTAAATTTTTAAACCATGTTAAAGGATGTGGTAGAGAAACATCTGGAAAAGAACAGGTTGATTGAAATAGGCCTGCGTGGTTTCAGGAATGGAAGGTCATATTAAACTAATCTCCAAAAGAACTCTGAGAGTATTACTGCCAAAATAGACAAAGGCAATTCAGGGATGTAATATATTCACATTTTCAAGGATCACAGGAAAGTACTGGAGCTTAAAGTCAGTCTAGCAGTACATTATACTTAATTTTTGTCTTTCCATTGTTTTCAAAGAGGGCCATCTAGCATCTTTTTAAAATACATATGGATAGGCAGAAACAGCTATATCCATGGAGGAAATATTTGTGCCTTCTAGTGCCAGGCAGGTACTGAGATTAGAGAAACAAGTGATGTATCTTCATCCCTGAGACTCCAGAATCTAATCTGAGAGCCAGACAGCTACCCTGACCATACGATAGAGAAACAGTAACCCAGACTAAGGTTTTGCATGATCTGCTTGAAATGTTTAAGGGAAATTTGAATTTTAATATTAAATTTGAGGATAATCTTCATGGCTGTCCCACTGTGAAGAAATAAATATATGGAGGCATATGGTTTTCTGCAGAAGTACTTTGTAGAAAGAGAAAATAAATGAAATAATAGAATCTTAAAGCAAAATATTATGTACATTCCTTTAGTTATTTCTAGAGCAGCTTCGGCTATCTTAAAATTAGCTTAAACTCTATAGAATAGATAAGCCATTTAATCAGATTGGTGTCTACAGTTATGACTTGAATCTAGCTGCATGTGTCATGTCTAATCATGGAGCCATAGAGCCATAAAGAAGAGTACAATCTTGCCATTTGCAACAACATGGATGGATCTAAAGGATATAACACTAAGTGAAATAAGTCACTCAGAGAAAGACAAATACCATATGATTTTACTTATATGTGGAATTTAAGAAGCGAAACAAATGAGCAAAGAATTAAGAGGCAAACAAAAAAAACCCCAGACTCTTAAATATAGAGAACAAATTGGTGGTTGCCAGAGGGGAGGTTGGGGGCAAGGGGCAGGTGAGGTAGGTAAAGTGAATTAAGAGTTCACTCATCATTATGAGCACTAAGGAATGTATAGAATTGTTGACTCATTATATGAACACCTGAGACTAATATAATAACACTGTATTTCAATTACACTTGAATAAAAAAATATTTTTTGAAAATAAATCAACTATACAGTTAGAAAAAGAATCACAGAAAACTCTGGTTCAGAGATCCTTGAAGTCTGTTCTTTAATGCAAAAAAAAAAAAAAAACACATTTTTATGGTCAAATAGTCTAGAAATCAATAGATTAAATGAAGATAAACAAGTTTTTCTCCTGCAGGAATTCTCAGTGGATTTATTCTACCAATGTGCATTGTGTTTTCTGCAAAAACGGCGCACGCAGTTCATAGTACTGCCCAAAATTCTTTGATTAAGAATACTTCATGGGGAATTTTAATTTGAAAACTCTTTGGAAAATATTGTGTTAGCCCTACTCATTTACTTTGCATAGATAGAATTAAGATTCAGTGAGTTAAGTGAGTCACACAGTCAGTTATAGTAAGCCAAGACTAAGAACTGAGTTTTAAAGATTATTTATTTGAGAGAGAGAGAGAGAGAGACCATGAGTGGGAGAGGAAGAGGGAGGCTCTCAAGCAGGCTCTGAACGCAGAGCCCAAAACAGGATGTGACTTCATGACCCTGAGATCAGGACCTGAACAGAAACCAAGATTTGGACATTTAAATGACTGCACCACCCAGGCACCTCAGAACTGAGCTCTTAGTTTTTCAATTTAGCACTCATTCCTCCAAACAATGGTCTTCAATTCGCACACAATCTCTGGAAGCACAGAAAGATTTTCTAAACATATGTAGGCACAGAGAGTTTTAAGGAAATCTAGGTTTCATATTTCTTTCTTAAAGTTGATTTGTCTACAAATAAGTCTGGGGGTTGGTCATGGGGGCAGGGCTATTCCCTCCTTTCCTACATCCCCTTCTACAATGAGGGATACAATGGTATATTGGAGGAAAGATTTCCATTTAGGGAAAAGCAGTATGTTGTTAGGGAATTTAGTTGGCTGTCATTGGCTATGCCAAGAGTTAGGAATAAGAACAGCAAACTAAAATCTTGTTATTTCAGCTCACGATATCAATTTCATTAATGCAAATAGCTATCAGTACTCACAGAACTTTAACATAGTAAGTTTTCATAGCAGTAGCTACTAATGTGCCACTGATTTTTAATGATCAATGAAGTAACCTTTATAAATCATTATATTGCAAATCAATATACAAATGCAAAGCTGCATAATAGCAGCTTTTATATATGTGTACAACACCTTTCTTTCTGTTATTTTGATGAAATATCTGTGCATCTTTCTAAGGCTGACCTTTCCATGCATGTATTAAATCCCTTCCTTTCTCACCTGCTGTAGGTAGAACATCATTTTTGCCTTTCTTTTCCTGTTTCCTGCAACTGCATATTTTCCCATTTGATTGGATTTCTCACCAGCATGCTTGCGTACTATTTCTCTTTCATATTAAAAGCAATCCTTTCTTGAGTCCACTTGTACCTCCAATTATTTCTCAACTTTTTTGTTTCCCTTTATAGCAAAGCATTTCTTTTTTTTAATAAAGATTTTTATTTATTCTCAGCCTTTATCTTACTTAAGGACATTTGATATGGTTGACAACTTCCTTCTGTTTGAAGTACTTTCTTTACAGGACTTCCAGAACACTACTTTCTCCTGGTTTTCTTTGTATCTCCCTTGCTGCTCCGCTCGGTGTTCTTTGCTGGATCTTCCTCACATCCCTATTCTTGATATTAGAGTACACAGAACTTATTTATCGTCTCATCTATAAACACTCTTCTTATGATCTCATCTAGCCTCTTTAAACACTATCTATACACACATGACTTTCAAACTTCTATATTACCATCCGGCTTCTTCTCAGTTTCCAGCCTTATATACTGGATTAGCTGCTCGACGTCTCCACTTAGGTATCTGAAAGGCATCTCAAACATTGCTCTTCCAGTCTTCCCTTCCAAATGGTTGTCTTTTAGTCTTTTCTATTTGCATTACTGATAACTCAATCCTTCCAGTTTCTCATTCTTTTTTTTTTTTTAAGATTTTATTTATTCGAGAGAGAGAAAGAGAGACAGAGAGGCAGAGACACAAGCAGAGGGAGAAGCAGGCTCCATGCAGGGAGCCCAACGCGGGACTCGATCCTGGGGCTCCAGGATCAGGCCCTGGGCTAAAGGCGGCACCAAACTGCTGAGCCACCGGGGCTGCCCCCAGTTTCTCATTCTTGACTCATCTATTCCTCATATCCCATGCCCAATGCCATTGAGAAATCTTTTAAGTTCAAATTTCAAAATGTCTCCAAACTAGAACTATTTCTTACCACTCTCACTGCTACCATTCTGATTCGATATACACAATCTCTTGCTTGGACTTATGCTTCTATC
Organism: Canis lupus familiaris; assembly: GCF_011100685.1. Classification (NCBI taxonomy): domain Eukaryota; kingdom Metazoa; phylum Chordata; class Mammalia; order Carnivora; family Canidae; genus Canis; species Canis lupus. The sequence goes on from NC_049237.1 coordinate 37,798,856, forward strand.
TTTGTACTCCACACCATAACATTTCCCCATTCCTCATCTAAAATCTATCACAGCAGCCAGGGATATCTTGTTAAAATGTCTGCTCAAAATATTCTAATGGCTATTTATCTTACAGAAAATATCAAAGAGTTTACAATAGCTGAGAAGGCCCTAGAAGATTAGGTTCTCAATTTGTGCTCCACTATTAAACTTCAATTCCATTAACCTGCTCCAGCCAGCCCAAGCACTTTTGCTGGTCTTTTCTCATGCCAGACTACTCTCAATGGAGGACATTTACTCTCCTGTTCCCTCAGTCTGTAATACTTTTCCTCAACAAGTTCATGGCTCATTCCCTTACCTTCTTCATGTCTGTTCAAATTTCATATCTTTGGAGCAGTCTCTTCAATAAATGGTGTTGCGAAAATTGGACAACCACATGCAGAAGAATGAAACTAGACCATTCTCTTACACCACACACAAAGATAAACTCAAAATGGATGAAAGATCTAAATGTGAGACAAGAATCCATCAAAATCCTAGAGGAGAACACAGGCAACACCCTTTTTGAACTCGGCCACAGTAACTTCTTGCAAGATACATGTATGAAGGCAAGGGAAACAAAAGCAAAAATGAACTACCGGGACTTCATCAAGATAAGAAGCTTTTGCACAGCAAAAGATACCATCAACAAAACTCAAAGACAACCTACAGAATGGGAGGAGATATTTGCAAATGACATATCAGATAAAGGGCTAGTTTCCAAGATCTATAAAGAACTTATTGGGATCCCTGGGTGGCGCAGCGGTTTAGCGCCTGCCTTTGGCCCAGGGCGCGAACCTGGAGACCCGGGATCGAATCCCACGTCGGGCTCCCAGTGCTTGGAGCCTGCTCTCCCTCTGCCTATGACTCTGCCTCTCTCTCTCTGTGTGTGACTATCATAAATAAATAAAAATTTAAAAAAAAGAACTTATTAAACTCAAACTCAACAGCAAAGAAACAAACAATCCAATCATGAAATGGGCAAAAGACATGAACAGAAATCTCACAGAGGAAGACATAGACATGGCCAACAAGCACATGAGAAAATGCTAAACAAAACTAAAAGATCTTCCCAAAACTATAAAACTCCTCAGAGCTTCCTCACACTCTTCATGCCTTATTTTTCTTCATGTCACATACCACCTTCTAGTGTAAAATTCTAGTGTAATTCATTTATTTATTATGTGTATAATACATCCTCACACAGTAGAATATAAGCTGTCTGAGGTCAAGCTTGTGTTTTATTTATGTTATTCCAAATGGGGAGAATAAAGCATGTTTGGAAAAATACAAAATATACCAGTTTCAGCACGGCCGAGTGGCCCAGCGGTTTAAGCATCTGGCTTTGGCTCAGGGTGTGATCCTGGAGTTCCAGGACCCCACATCGGGCTTCCTGCATGGAGCCTACTTCTCTTTCTGCCTGTGTCTCTATCTCTGTCTCTCTCTTGCTCTCTTTCCTCTCTCTCTCTCTCTCTCTCTCTCTGTGTGTGTGTATGTGTGTGTGTCTCATGAATAAATAAAATCTTTAAAAAACTATACCAGTTTCAGAATGGTGAACACATTTGGAGAGGAATGGTAAGGAATAAAACTATATAGGGATGACCAGGTGGTTTTAATTTTATTATTTGTAGCATTTTTTTTAATGATAAAGGATCCAGTCATTTTTGTTACATGTTAATAGTAGGTACAAGGGTTCTAGTTGTGTCTGTCCTCTGAACTTTCTGAATGTTTAAAATATTTTATAATGTTAAAAATACCAATTTACAAAGAATGAAAGAGGGTGGTACATCAGGCAACTGTAGGTCTGAATGGTTGGAGCACAGATGGGGCAAATGGTAAAAAGAAAGAAGAAAAAGAGTATTGACCAGGTATTAGGTAATAATGGGAAGTATAGCTATTTTATAAAAGGCTATTTAGGACAGATGTCATAAAGTAGTGCTACTCATGCCTCAGCATGCATAGGAATAATGGAAGGATTTATTTTAATATGCAAATTCACTGGGTTTGAGAGGAGTGTGTTCCTGCTAGGTCATGCCAATGCTCCTGGTCTTAAAGCACTGATAACAGGATCCTGAAATGTGGGATCTCTGCTGTGGCTGCACAGTGGAATCCCCAAGAGCATTATAGAAAATACTGATGTTTGGGTCCAACCCCCAAAGTTTCTGATTTAATTATCATTGGAGGTGGCCTGGATACCACCCAATATTTTAAAAGATGATTTTAAAGCACAGCAGAATTTGAGAAGAACTATAGGGGGATTCCAGATCTGGTGCCTTCCTGGCACACTGTCTCTTCTGTGGACTCCCTCAGGATGTCTGTTTCCTGTGGTCTCCTTCTGAGGGATTTTGGGGCAGAGGTCACTGGGCTGTAACATTTGCTGCTGCTGCTGCTCAGGCCAGACCACATGCCAAAGATTAGGACTCAAATGCAGACAAAGGGTGGACATTTAACTGATATGCTTTTTACTGAATGAGGCCTGGCTGGTCAATTATTTCAAGTACCTGACCAACATAATATGCAATAGAGAAGTAGGGAAAAACCTGTGCTTACTTCTGAGGAGGAAACTATCAGAGATGCTGCCATCTGTAGGTAGACCATCAAATCAATTATTATTTTTTTTTATAAATTTATTTTTTATTGGTGTTCAATTTCCCAACATATAGAATAACACCCAGTGCTCATCCCATCAAGTGCCCCTCTCAGTGCCCATCACCCAGTCACCCCCACCCCCTGCTCACCTCCCCTTCTACCACCCCTACTTTGTTTCCCAGAGTTAGGACTCTTTCATGTTTTGTCTCCCTTTCTGATATTTCCCACCCATTTTTTCTCCTTCCCCCTTTATTCCCTTTCACTATTTTTTATATTCCCCAAATGAATGAGACCATATAATGTTTGTCCTTCTCCGATTGACTTATTTTCACTCAGCATAATACCCTCCAGTTCCATCCATGTCGAAGCAAATGGTGGGTACTTGTCATTTCTAGTGGCTGAGTAATATCCCATTGAATACATAAACCACATCTTCTTTATCCATTCATCTTTCGATGGACACCGAGCCTCCTTCCACAGTTTGGCTATTGTGGCCATTGCTGCTATAAACATTTGGGGTGCAGGTGTCGTGGCGTTTCACTGCATCTGTATCTTTAGGGTAAATCCCCAGCAGTGCAATTGCTGGATCTTAGGGCAGATCTATTTTGAACTCTTTGAGGAACCTCCACACAGTTTTCCAGAGTGGCTGCACCAGTTCACATTCCCACCAACAGTGCAGGAGGGTTCCCCTTTCTCCACATTCTCTCCAACATTTGTGGTTTCCTGCCTTGTTAATTATCCCAATTCTCACTGGTGTGAGGTGGTATCTCATTGTGGTTTTGATTTGTATTTCCCTGATGGCCAGTGATGTGGAGCATTTTCTCATGTGCGTGTTGGCCATGTCTATGTCTTCCTCTGTGAGATTTCTCTTCATGTCTTTTGCCCATTTCATGATTGGATTGTTTGTTTCTTTGCTGTTGAGTTTAAGAAGTTCTTTATAGATCTTGGAAACTAGCCCTTTATCTGATATGTCATTTGCAAATATCTTCTCCCATCTATAGGTTGTCTTTTAGTTTTGTTGACTGTATCCTTTGCTATGCAAAAGCTTTTTATCTTGATGAAGTCCCAATAGTTCATTTTTGCTTTTGTTTCTCTTGCCTTCGTGGATGTATCTTGCAAGAAGTTACTGTGGCCAAGTTTAAAAAGGGTGTTGCCTGTGTTCTCCTCTAGGATTTTGATGGAATCTTGTCTCACATTAAGATCTTTCATCCATTTTGAGTTTATCTTTGTGTATGGTGCAAGAGAATGGTCTAGTTTCATTCTTCTGCATGTGGATGTCCAATTTTCGCAGCACCATTTATTGTCTTTTTTCCAGTGGATAATCTTTCCTGCTTTGTCGAATATTAGTTGACCATAAAGTTGAGGGTCCACCTCTGGATTCTCTATTCTGTTCCATTGATCTATGTGTCTGTTTTTGAGCCAGTACCACTCTGTCTTGATGACCACAGTTTTGTAGTACAACCTGAAATCTGGCATTGTGATAGCTATGGCTTTCTTTTTTACAATTCCCCTGGCTATTCGAGGTCTTTTCTGATTCCACACAAATCTTAAAATAATTTGTTCCAACTCTCTGAAGAAAGTCCAAGGATTTTGATAGGGATTGCATTAAACGTGTATATTGCCCTGGGTGACATCGACATTTTCACAATATTAATTCTTCTAATCCATGAGCATCGAATATTTTTCCATCTCTTTGTGTCTTCCTCAATTTCTTTCAGAAGTGTTCCGTAGTTTTTAGGGTATAGATCCTTTACCTCTTTGGTTAGGTTTATTCCTAGGTATTTTATGCTTTTGGGTGCAATTGTAAATGGGACTGACTCCTTAATTTCTCTTTCTTCAGTCTCAAATCAATTATTTGATTATTTAATTCATCTATTATTTTCAAAATGTATTGACGGTACAAGACATGTAACTTAATGGTGAAGAAAACAGGCTTTTTCCAGTCCTGGTAGGGCTTACAGTCTATCAGTATGACCTACCACGAACCACTTAACACCATTCTAGACTTATTTATAATGTGTCATTTGCTGCACGCATGTTCTGCTTCTTGAAAGCAAGAGTAGTAGATGTCTAAGGGAAAGATTTGTCTCAAATGATGGATAATCTAAGACCTGAAGGATGAGTAATAATCAGTGAGGAGAATGGGTAGGCTGAGGAGGAGAATGGAAAAGCTGCTGTTTAATACTAAGTGTTAGGCTCTTTCTCAGGGGGATTTTCAGCTGCTTAAACAATTTCCTTTCTCCTTCTTCCTCAAGTATTTTTACATAAAGACTTTAGTAACTAATACCTAAATATTTCACTGTTCTGTTTTGTTTTCAATCTGAAAGAGTCACTCTGTCACTTATGTCTGTTCCAGACCAAACTGTTGAGAAGAAATAAGAAACATGAAACAGGGGAGCTGTTTTCTACTCTAGTTGCAATGTGGATAGTTATTTGGAAAGGAGTTGGAGTGGAAGGAAGGGAGAAAGGAAGTGAAGGGTTTGGGAAAATTCTAGAGGTTGTGAGGTCAACTTGAAGACAGGTGCTCTGGATCCAGTGAAGGATATCTGTGTCCAATAGTGGGGATGTGACTGAAGAGAAGCAGTGTGTTGGGGGTCAGGGTGTGTCATTACAGGATTTTGTGACTGGAGGGATCTGGGGAGAGTAAGGATTTGTGAATGATTCCAAGGCTTCAGACTCCTTGGCTCATTTGTAGGTTTCTTCCCTGAGTTTCATAAGTTTCTAATCTCATACCCATCATTTTTTGGCCATACTCCTATTACTCAATTTCTGTTATTGTCTAATTAGTATCTAGTAATTCTAGACTTTTGATGGCATAAGTATCTCTAAATACTTAGTAGGAAAAAGTGTAGGAAATAAAATTATTTGATTTTAAAAAATCTACTGTCTTTTTATGGGAAATAGAATACTACATAAGTGGAAGTATGTCGGTGGGCATTCTTTTTGTTCTGTGTGCCTGAGAATACAATGTTGATGGGTCACTGGGCCATAGCAGAACTGACTGTGAGAAGCTTGATGCTGGGAGATGGGGGTAGGGTGGACATGAAAATAGATGGAAAAAATAGTACCTACTTTAAAAAAATCCAATCAAGATAAAAATTTAAAACTCAAACGTTGGAGCACCTGGGTGGCTCACTGGTTAATAGTCTGCCTTCACCCCAGGTCATGATCCCAGGTCCTGGAATCGAGTTCCACATTGGGCTTCCTGCAAAGAGCCTACTTCTCCCTCTCCCTCTCCTCTGCTTCTCTCTGTGTATCTCTCATGAATAAATAAGTCAAATCTAAAAAAAACAAAAAACAAAAAAACAAAAAACAAAAAAACAAAAAACAAAACAAAAAAATCCTCAAACATAACTTGCCAAAAATATTGACAAAATACCATGACAATGTCATGGAATTTGTCTTTACCTTGGTTAATAATTTTGTTAAGATTTATTTGTCAAGTATTAAATAGACACCTAGATATCTTTTTCTATGATAGTGAAATACTTAGAAATGAAGATCTACATACAATCTTTAAAAAGTTGGTAGAAAACATAATTGTAATTTTCAACTCCCACTCCAAATAATTGCCACTTCAAAATTGATTTTAATTTTTAATTTGATAGAAAACATTTTTTTAAACCAAAAATATGAAGAGAAAACATTTAAAAATAAAAATATGAAGAGAGGAGAGGAGGGAAAGCAAAATAAATTCTATGTGGGGAAACATATACACACTTAAAGAGTTAAACAAATTTGGTACATGCATTTTAGTAAAGAAAATAATTCAGCTTCTACTAGCTAGAACAATGGCTGGCATTATGAGATAAACTTTTCTCACATTTATATTCTGTTGACCTGAAAAGTTTGATAATCCCACTAAAATTGGGAGATCAGACAACCAGAAAAAATATGAAGACGATAGAAATGTTGAGATAGTAGTAGCTCAAGGTGTTCCAGTTTTGTTGTTGTTGTTTACGTGGGGAGGAGCTGAGGAGAGAGAATCTTAAATAGGTTCCATGTTCAGTGCAGAGTCTGACACAAGGCTCAATCTCACAACCCTAAGATCATGATCTGAGCTGAAATCAAGAGTTGGATGCCCAATCAACTGAGCTACCTAGGCACCCCAAAAGTTTATGTGTTTTAATTACTTCTACTTTTATTATTGAGGAAGTAACTTGTGTGTTTGTGGTTATTTGCTCTTCAAAGTCTTTTTACACATTTATTGTTTTAGTGCTTTGGAGAAGTCTTATTGGGTAGATAGAATACAAATGCAAAAAAAACAAAATCAGGAAAGTAGTATGCTTGGTAAAAATTAGTGTACTCATAAGAAGAAGCCCATTAGAAGGATTTCAGTAGGCAGCCCTGGTGGCGCAGCGGTTTAGCGCCGCCTGCAGCCTAGGGTGTGATCCTGGAGACCTGGAATCGAGTCCTACATTGGGCTCCCTGCATGGAGCCTGCTTCTCCTTCTGCCTGTATCTCTGCCTCTCTCTCTCTCTGTGTCTCTCATGAATAAATAAATAAAATATTAAGAAAAAGGATCTCAGTATTTAGTTCCCTATTAAATCTATCCTGCAATTGCAAGGATGGTGATAAGAACTCTGTATTGGGTAACAAGCTCTTGTGTATGTTACCTTATTTTTTTTTAATTTTTATTTATTTATTATAGTCACAGAGAGAGAGAGAGAGGCAGAGACACAGGCAGAGGGAGAAGCAGGCTCCATGCACTGGGAGCCCGATGTGGGATTCGATCCCGGGACTCCAGGATCGCGCCCTGGGCCAAAGGCAGGCACCAAACCGCTGCGCCACCCAGGGACCCCCATGTTACCTTATTTAATAGCCAAGTTATGGGTATTAAATGGCACCCAAGAGATGGTGTCTATTATCCCTATTATATTACAAGAAACAAAAATGAAGGAGCTGATACACCTTGAGTTTGGAGAAGAGGTTCATAATTGTTTCTTCCTAAAATTTACAAGCTCTAAGGAATCTTTTAATATTTCTTGTTTGTATTTAGGTTAACTGAAGCCCATATTCTATAAGCAAGCTGTGGCAGTCACTCCCGATTTTCCTTTAGGTCACTTTATCAAAGCTTGCATTGGGGCCTATTGATGTAATAGTAGTTGAGAGAAGGAAGATGCACAATCAGATAACAAAGTATGAAAAAAATATGTTAAAACATAACAAGGGGACCATTTTTAATACTTCTTATTTAGGATTAGGTAATCCGATTAGTTTTGATCCATTTAATGCCATTCTCTTCATTCTGGATGAATTTTATTCATATTCTTGTTCTTATAATGTTCATTGTTATCATGATATTTAACAAAGAAGAGGAACTTACAGGAGGCTCAGTGGCTTTCACCTCCAAGTTTTTATCTCCACATAATCTCAAAATTATAATTCTTGGCTTTGGGGGGGTGTGGTAATAAAAAAGGTCAAATAAAAACAAAGTAAAATAAACTTTACAACTTTATAAACAGCAAGAACTAGCTTAATGGCATATAGCCACACTTATTAGTAAAGGGCCTAACAAGTTTGATGCATGAAATTTAGCCACAGAAAGACAAGAAACAGTCTCTGCTAGCTAGAACAAAGGCTGATATTGTGAGATTTCAGTGGCATAATATACAGGCTTCAAATAAGAGTTCTGGTCAGTGAGACATAAAGGAAGTGCTTCATTAGCTATCATAGTGCATACCTCTCAGGCTTGTACCACGGGGCAGCACGCAGCAAGGGCATGGGCGCAAAGAATGAGCTATTCACTCAGGTTTCATAATCTTGCTCTGTTTCAGCCTCCTGGGTTGACAGCTTTCAAGTTAAGCATGGAAGGCTCTAAAGAAACAGTCTTACATTCTTGAGTGATAGAGTTTGTTTTTGGAAAATGCCTATCTAAAATAAGGAGATAAAATAAGTTGAGTCTGCGAACTCAATTTATTACATTAGATGTCTTTCCAGAGCATAGTGAGATTTTTATGATTGCTTTGAACACTTCAATAAAATAGTTCTATGGAAATATTGGTCTCAAATGAAATTATTTGCAATTTCTATGTCATCCAACCCTATGCAATCATATGAATATTCATTTTACAGTGAAAGCTTACTTTGTAAGTAGGAAAATTACAGTAAAATGTTTTGCAAAGATATTGAGTAGAAGAAAAAATCATTCTATGTAGTAGTTTTCAGGAAAACCACTGTGAATTCCAATCTTTTCCCCCAACATCCAGAGTCACAGACCTCTGTCCCTCAAGAAAACCCATTTCTGGATTCATTTCATACATCCTCTGTGCTTTGAAGAGAAATGTATTACAATTAGGTTCTGATTTATATTAATTTCCTAGATGTCAATGTCAGTATTAAGTAGTATTGCCCAAAGGCCCAGGGACTTAACTTTATAAAATTGCGTAAAGATGCTGAGAATGGTTCTCAATTTGAAGTATAGTGAAGGTGAAGTAAATAAGACTAGAAAACCTATATATTATGTTGTTATCATAGAATTTTCAAGAAAAATAACAAAAGAGATCATACAATTCAAATTCATGCTTGGCATTATCTGTTGTGAAGAATATCACCATTGATACACTTAAATATATTAGAGATACTTATTTATAAAATAACTAATTTCTGCCCTATACTTGTTTGGAATTTCACCAGATACTCAAATGGAACAGTGGGAAATAACTGCTTAAAGACATTAAAAACTCTAAAATAAACCAATCAAAATATTTTATTTTTTCTTTTTAAAAATGATTTTATTTATTTATTTATTAGAGAGAGAGAGAGAGAGCACGTGAGCAGGGGGGTAGGGGTAGGCCTAATCCAGGACTCTGAGATCATGACCTGAGCTGAAAGTGGACGCTTAACCACATGAGCCACACAGGCACTCTTATTTTATTTTTTTTAATAAAAATATTTTAAAAGATCTGTTTAAAATTAAAAATTTAAATTTTCTCATATTCCAGGAAGAACAATAATTTCTTACTTAAAACACTAAATGTGAACAATATCTCTAAAGCCGTGGCCAGTCACATTTATAGTAGTGTCAGAGAATATAAATTGTATTCACAAGGTCCTCAAGGGCCTTCATCTAAAACAAAAATACTTCTTTATTAACAGACAAATAAAGTTGAAACTACTCACAGAATGTAGCTCTATGTACACCTATAAAGCAGTTTGTCTTTCTTTAAGTCCCTGTATTTAACTACTCCATTTTTCTCAGTTAGCAGATCACAAGCAGTTTAACAGTAAAAGTCTATCCTGCAGGCAGACTATCGAATTTACCTTTAATCTGTTTTTCATAAAAACCACATGCCATGGGTTCAATTGCATCCCTACCAAATTCTTATGTTGAAGTTCTAACCCCCAGTATTTCAGAATGTGTATCCCTTTAGAGATGTCTCTGACACAGGTAAGCAAGTTAAAATGAGGTCATTAGGGTGGGATCCAATATTGGACACAAATATGGCTGGTACCCTTATAAAAGGTTAAATTTGAACATACAGACATGCATACAGGGAGAACACCATATGAACATGAAGACAGCAATCTCCTAGTCAAAGAGAGAGCCCTGGAACAGAGTCTTCCCTCACAGCCTTAAGAAGGAACCAATCCCATCCATGCCCTGATTTCAGATTTCTAGTTTCCAGACTGTGAGGCATTCTCTGTTGTTTAAACCACTAATTTGTGGCATTTTATTACAGCAGCCCTAGCAAACTAATACACCACATAAATAAAAAATTAATTGATAAATTCCCTCAATATTTTATCTTTCTATCTCTTTACCTATCAGAGCTTTGTTATAAGTAGCATTTTATAGGACAATTCTATGTCATGCAGATCATTCCGACTTTTGTTTTTCATCATCAAAAACAATTATAAACTATCAGAAATTTTATATATGTTTTACAAATCTAAGACGAAGATACAACTACTCTAAACAATAAACATTTACTAAAGTAGCAGGCTATAAAATAAAAATACTGGTGTCTACAGCATTCTAGTATACAATAATAATCAGTTGCAAGATATAGTGGAAGAAGTAACTTCCTTTATGATGACTAGCATAAAGTATATAACATAAAACAAAATAAAATCCATAAGCTTAAGAAAAAGAGAGGTAGACAGAACCTATATTGGAAACTACATGCAAGATGCCAAAGTACACCTGAGTACTTGTAAAGAATGCCATATTTCTGAATAGGAAGGTCCAATTTAAAAAATCCTCAATATTTATAAATTTAGCATATTCCAAGACTATTGTTTTTTTTACTTTTATCCTGAAGCAAGACAAATTGGTTATAAAGTTCATTTGGAAAAATAAAGAAATAAGAACATACAAGAAATTCCTGATAACAAAGAAGAGAGGTCTGGCCCTATGAGAAATTAAAACATATAATATAAAGTCTGTTAAAACAGTATAGTATTGGTATATAGAAATAGAAAGACAGACCAATATACTACATTTGAAATTCCAGGAAAAAAAAAAAACACAGCAAAACTATGTATGGGAATTTCTGATAAAGTCAGTATCTAAAAGCAGTGGAGTAAACAAGAACATTTTGGTAAGTATTATTGGAATCACTGGATAGCCATACAAAAATATATAAAAAGTAGGTTCATTCTTCACATTAGAAAAAAAGAAAACTATAAAAGGATTAGAGTGTTAACACAGAGAAGAAAAAGGATCACGAATATTGTAAGAAAACATGTGTGAGTTTATAACATGGGAGTGGACAAAATTTTTCTAAATATGATTAAGAATTCTAGAACACTAAGGAAACAGATTGATAAATTTATCATATGAAATGAAAGATCCAACTTTTGCATGGCAAACAGCACAAGCAAATAAAAAGACAAAGTGGGAAAATTGTTTGGGACTTATCTCATGGACAAATGGTTAATATTTCCAATATTAAAGTGATTTTAAGTACTTTTTAAGAATTCAGAAGAATAAATTAAAAAGTCTTGTGGAAAAATGGGCAAAATAAATAGCGCATACAAAAATAAATGTAAAAGGCCTTTATATACATAAAATGGTGTTCAATCTCACTTATAATAACAGGAATTCAATGTAAAATTACACTGAGATACCATTTCTCATCCATTACATTCACAAAAATTCATAAATCTGAGTACATATCCTGATGGCCAGGCTCTTGGGAACCATTGTTCTTATACATTGCTGACAGGAATGCAAAATGTACACCCCCCTATAGAGGGGAATTTGGAAATATGTAAAAAACAAAACAAAACAGAACTCCCCCAAAACTCAACAACTACATATGTCTAAATTTTTGATTTGTTAATCTTACTCCTAGAAATCTTATTGGAGATATACCTCTACATATACAAAGAAAAATTTGATTCCTTATAAGACCAAATTGCTCATCAAAATGTGGGAATAACTGTGGTCCAACCAGCATATGTTGGATACATTTTTTTTCTAAGAAAGGGTGTACAAATGTATATTGATGTGTAATTTCAACAAGAAACTTGGAAGAATAAATAAAAAAACTTTAATGATTGTCTATAGGGAACATAATAGTAGATACAAAGAAGAAAAATAAATTTATGGCTGCTTATTTTTTTTTCTTTTTCCTTTTTTTAAGATTGTTTGTACTTGTGAAGAATTGTGGAGTAAAAGAGCCTTGTGAGCCCTATCAGCTAAATGTGGTGAACAGATCTCAATACAAGTGCTGCAACTTGCAAAAAGGTATTTTTGACACAGAGAAATTTGAATACAGAAGAGTTATTAGATGATATTAAGGAATTATTATGTTTTGGATGTGACAATCATCATAATGTGGTTTTTATTTTTAGAAATGCCTCACCTACTGAAGTTATAAACTGAAGTATTTATGGAAAAATAATATTATATCTTGGATTTTGCATATTGCAGTAAGGGGTAAAAAGTGAAAAGGGAAGAATTGATATCTTAAAAGCCTTCAAATTATACACACATATGACCATCAATTACATTCTGGAATGTATCATAAATGTATACCTATGAATGTATATAAAGATTTAACTAGAGAAACATTTATTCTGATAATTTTTAGAAGCACAAATACCTGTAAATACCTTGTGCCTAAATAACTTAATTAATTAAATAAATCAAATATGCTGAAATTATGTTGAAAAAGAATTTTTATAAATTGAATGGAAAAGTCACATTATTACTAATTGAAGAAAATAGTTTATAAAATAATAATATAACCCACATTTTTGTTAACAAAAATTATTTAGGAAAAATAGAAAATGTTTTATAAGTGTTTGTAGTATAATCTTTGGGAGGTCAGAATTTAGGTAACTTTTACTTAAAATCAATATTGGTGGCTTATCCGTATCTTTTAAAGTACATATGTTACCTTTGCAAAACAATAATTATTAAAGAAAAAGGCAACTCTGTGTAAGGCAATCAATGTCTGAAAAATTATAGAAGAATGGAAAAAAGAATGGAAAGATTGAGATATTTGTGAGGGAAAAACATTTTAATGAAGAACCAGTACTGTCCTGTAAATTGAAATAATTTTTTAACATGAGTGATGTAAGATTCTTTACTCTGCAAAAATCGTTTCTCACTGTGAGATTTCTGACTCATTGATCTTAGACCCTTAGGAGAAGAAATAATATTTCATTTTGCTTGATCCATAGAACCAAGTACAGGGCTGGGAGGTTTATGTAAAGCGTAGGATATTGTTGAAAGATTTGTCAACTTAATTTCCCCTATTCATAAACTAGATTCCCTCCTGGTACCCTGTACACCACCATGGCTCCAGGAAGGGGTGCAGGCCAAATGCCACCTGGGAAGGAAGAGCTATGATACCTGGGGGGAGAAGTGCTTGCCAAACAGGAAGAAACTGAGAGAGTGTCCTTTTCCCTCCAAGAGAAGAGAAACAAGAGAGAAAAAGAATCAGACAGGAAGACTAATTTATTTTGACCTCCTCTCTCTGGGGTTAAGCCCCATAGCTATAAAGCATATTTGATTGTTGAAGAAAAGCTGGAAAAAAGAGCTTTGCCCTCCTCCCATTAAGAACTTTGAAGGAAGAGACAGTGTCTGCAAGGTAATAAAAGTAGTGCCATCACATGGTTAAGCCAGGAGCATTTGATTTATCTCTTTACTTCCTACTCCTCCCACCCCACTCCAGCCAGTCTTCAGCCACAATTCCATCTGTAGAGAACTCCAACATTCCCATCAGCCCTAAGAGATGCCTGACGTTTCTGGAGGAAAAACTTACCAGAGGAAGTCACCTGAGTGATAGTGTTTTGCTGCATGTGCCAAAGCACTTTCTCCCTGGCACTTCTCAAGCATGCTTTTGAAAGAAAAAGAGCCAACCTATAGGAGGCGGCCCAAGTACCCAAGGATGCCCAAAGCACAGGCAAAGTAGCCAGGAGAGGTTTTGACAAGTTCCACCAACCTTGGATTTTGTCAAGACCCTAGAAGGAATATGACTGGCTGTACCTTGGAAAACATCATGTTAAGAGTATTAAACAATTTACTGATTATTACATGCTGCTTATTACCAAAAAAAAAAAAAAAGTTAATTACAGGATATTTTCCCCCAATGTATCTGCTTCTAGTATTAGTTTTTTTTGTTTGTTTGTTTGCTTTTTTTTAAAATTCATGATAGACGTAGAGAGAGAGAGAGAGAGAGAGAGAGGCAGAGACACAGGCAGAGGGAGAAGCAGAGGGAGAAGCAGGCTCCATGCCGGGAACCTGATGTGGGACTCGATCCGGGGACTCCAGGATCGTGCCCTGGGCCAAAGGCAGGCACTAAACCGCTGAGCCACCCAGGGATCCTCTAGTATTAGGTTCTTAAAAATATTTAGCATATTAGAAGATATGAATATACTTTATTGAAAGTATAGCTTCTTTGATCAATGTTTTTGGGGAAAATGTGGGTTATAATGAATTATGTATAAATATTCAGAGAATAAGGAAGGTTTTTAAAATGAAAATTAAAAAAATGAATATCTTGAGCCTTTGAGATGTTGGAAATCACTTGGAGCTACCCATCAATTATCTGCTACTTTTTTTTTTTGCTACCTTTTTTTTTTTTTAAAGACTAACATTACTTGATAAAATATTATCTGGGTTGAATAAATGAAGTTGCAAAGTGAAGTATCAACAGTGTGATACTTTGAGAGGCTAGTTTATATTTGGGAGATGCTTTTTGAACATTTCAGACTTTTGACTCTTTGCCAAAACATGTTCATTTTCTTGGAATAACATTATAAATATATCTCGCTGGACTTTAATAACAACACACATGGAGGAAGGGAACTGACCAAGGGAGCCCATTCTCTTGAAATTATCTCAGATATTTATTTACTAAGATCTAGACTCAAATATTTATTAAGACTAGAAAAAGTCAATCTTCGGAGTCAACATATTATAATTCAACAGTTATTAATAAAATTCTACCATGTTTTTTTAAAAGGCTCTTTTAAAGGGACATGCCATGGGTTAAAGAGTTAATGGGGGCCAGGCGGGGCATGTTCAGAAAGATAAAGATTAAAGTTCCTTCAGCTGGTTACACTGGATCTGTGTGAGGTTATGTTTCTGTTTTCACAATCATCCAATGCATTTGCTTCACTGATTTATCCAACCCTTCTTATGTGTCAAATACCTGGAGAGCACTGGGCAACACAGACATGGTTTCTGCCCTTATGGAGTTTTTAATCTAGTGGGGTGATGGTGGGAATGTTATCAGATCTCTGCAAACCAGGTAAGAAAGGCTCTAAGGAATTTGGGGCAGGATGGCTGTGAAGCTCTTCCCGAGGGAGTAGGACTTGCAGACTCAACAGCAAAGAAACAAACAATCCAATCATGAAATGGGCAAAAGACATGAACAGAAACCTCACAGAGGAAGACACAGACATGGCCAACATGCACATGGGAAAATGCTCCGCAACACTGGCCATCCGGGAAATACAAATCAAAACCACAACGAGATACCACCTCACCCCAGTGAGAATGGGGCAAATTAACAAGGCAGGAAACCACAAATGTTGGAGAGGATGTGGAGAAAAGGGAACCCTCTTGCACTGTTGGTGGGAATGTGAACTGGTGCAGCCACTCTGGAAAACTGTGTGGAGGTTCCTCAAAGAGTTAAAAATAGACCTGCCCTATGACCCAGCAATTGCACTGTTGGGGATTTACCCCAAAGATACAGATGCAGTGAAACGCCGGGACACCTGCACCCCGATGTTTCTAGCAGCAATGGCCACTATAGCCAAACTGTGGAAGGAGCCTCGGTGTCCATCGAAAGATGAGTGGATAAAGAAGCTGTGGTCTATGTGTACAATGGAATATTCCTCAGCCATTAGAAATGATCAATACCCACCATTTGCTTCGACGTGGATGGACCTGGAGGGTATTATGCTGAGTGAAGTAAGTCAATCGGAGAAGGACAAACATCATATGGTCTCATTCATTTGGGGAATATAAAAAATAGTGAAAGGGAATAAAGGGGAAAGGAGAGAAAATGAGTGGGAAATTATCAGAGAGGAAGACAGAACATGAGAGACTCCTAACTCTGGGAAACGAAGTAGGGGTGGTGGAAGGGGAGCTGGGCAGGGGGACGGGGTGACTGGGTGACGGGCACTGAGGGGGCACTTGGTGGGATGAGCACTGGGTGTTATAGTATACGTTGGCAAATTGAACTCCATTAAAAAGAAAGAGAGAGAGAGAGAGAGCAACAGTAATAAATCCTGCAGGAGAAGGGGGGTTGACGCGCCAGCCAGAGGGGACCTGCCTGAACCAAAGACCTGAGAACCTGTGTCTGGAAAAACCAGAGCACAGAATGTGGTCCCAATACTGGAGCACAAAAAATGTGAGCAAGATGTGCATGCGAAGTGTTGTAGGATGCTTTCGGTAGTCCGATATTTATTCTAAGACAGGGTCTACGAAGAGGTGATCTGCAGATGCATTTCTTGCTTGCGCTTCTTGGGCAGCATTTTTTTTTTTTTTAATTTAGGCGGGGCATACATTCTGGAATTAAATGGCCGCCTATTCCCATCGGCCTCACAAACGTTCTCCTGTGTGATCCCTGAAGAAAAGCAGTTTGCTCGCTTTTCTCAAGGATGGTCAGATTTTTGGACTTAAAATAGCACGAAGGAGCCGCCGCAGAGCGAACGGAGCCTGCGCTTTGCAACCCCAGCGAGCTCTGCGCCTGCGCACACAGAGCCTGCCCGGGGGGCGGGGCGGGGGAGGAGAGGAGGAGCGCCGCGCCGGCGTCCACTGCGCATGACCGCCCTCGTTGCCAAGGCAGCCGGGAAGGCGTGGCCCGGAAGAGGAGCCCCGCTGCGTCTGCGGGGAGCCGCGAGCGCGGGGGGCTCCGGCCTAACTGGTTCGGGAGCCTGCCTGGATCAAAGCTGAGAAGCGGAGCGTGAGGAGCGTGATGCAGAGCGATAGCCCGCCGCCTGGAAGCCCCGGCTTGACAAGAGCAAGGGGAACTGGTGCACACGGACGTCGGGGCGATGGCCGACCTTCCTGACGGGCCCGTTGCTGATGGGGCGCAGAGATCCAGCTCCTCCAGCTCCCCCGGAGGACCGCAGCCCCGGGCCCGGGCCTCTGGGAGCCAGCCTGAGCGGGGAAGGGCCGCGCACGTGGAACATGGAGACCAACAAGCCGAGCTCTCGGGCTCCAAAAATAATGAAACGACGTTCATTACAAAGTGGATCCGCTATCTCAGGGGCCAAGAAACGAGCTCCGGACAGTACGGATCAGACGCTCGACGCCAAGCAGAAAGCACGCGGGTGCCTGATGAGGAACTGAATGCCCTCCAGTCTTTCTGTGCCGTTAAGATAAACCTGATCCAGCATAGAGCGAACTCTAAGGAGAAAAAGAGCAGCGGACGTCAAAAGCCACAGCTTAGATTGGAGGCCGGGGCCTCAGAGGGAGATGCCTTAACCTGTACGGTCCCCGATGAACTCGTGAACAGAATCTACTTAAAAAACATGAGGACAGCACCCAAACAGGGGGCGACAGCCAAGCAACACATTTCTTGGCGGTGTCTCCATTGCAACAGAAAACGAGCAGAACTGGCGCAAGCTGCCTTTCTGAGACGAAAAAAGACTCTCCTGGAGTCCCTTCTGCTCCAAGACAAAATAGACAAGCATCTTTACACCAAAGACCTTCTTACCCTTATTGGAGACGCCCATCGAGGTCTTCCCAGGCTTTCAGATGACCCCAGAATAATCTGGAAGAGACTGAATGAGCAAAGTCAGATCAGACACTCAGAAAGGTCAGATACAGAGCAGGTGTGGAGGAATGAGACACGTGCTTGTCACTTAAACCTTTTCTCCACCACTTGACCAAACCACTCCAACCGGGAGATAGTATTTATTCATGATAATGTGTAATGTGGATATACATGTTTCTGTTGTGTCTTTGAATAATCCTCATTTTTGCAGGCACTTTGGAAACGAAGGCTTTACTTTGCTTCCTTCTCAGATAACTGGACTAAAAACTTGCCACTCAGTACATTTCCCCCCCCCCCCCCCCCCCCCCAGATTATAGATGGCAACGCCGTGGTTGGTGTACTACCACGTTCTTACAACAACCCAGGAGAGAGATGTTGGCAGTGGAGACTAGGGTTTTGACAATACAGGTAGAAAGAAGTTCGGAGATGTAAGAGGTATTTGGGGAGTAATGATTAACAATGTCTGGTGAGGAAATGGATATGGGATTTAATAAAAGGTAAATGTTAAGAATGTGACTGAGTTTCTGACTTGTGCCCTTGGGTGAAAGATATCTTGTCATTAAGATAGGAGCATTGGAAAAGGATCTCGTTTGATGGTAGTGATTGAGAATGTGATTATTTGGATGGTTAGTTTAAGGTATATTTGAGACATCCACACTGACAGGTTGAGAAACAAAGGTTGAGGTTGGGTATTTGTGGTTGCAGTCTAGAGAAGAGGGCAAGCCTAGAGATTTGAGATAAAGCATGGGGCAGAATCCCTGATCTATAGTTGAAAATTGAAGTCATGGATATGATAAGCTTTCCTAGAAGAGAGCGGATTGAAAGAGGAGGGGCTAGGAGTAACCTTCTAGAAATTCAGCAACTCCTGGCTGGGTGGAAGAGAATCAACCAGCAAGGGAGGTTGAGAAGAAATGATCAGAGAAGGGTAAAGGAAACCAGAAGTGTGTGTTACAGAGATCAAAGAAGGAGAACATTCCAGAAAGGATGGGCTAAGTATGCTAATGCAACAGAGAGTTCCTGTGAGATAAGTTAGTTACGCGTTGGACTCTGTTGGCTTTAGCAACAACAGCCACTTCACTTATTTCGGAAACTGAGCAAAGTGGACTGAGGAGTGAATGTAAGGAGAGGACTATGAATACACACTACTAGAAGATTAGCTGTGCAGGGAGAGAGGGGGTAGCTGGAGGTAGATACAGAATTGAGGGAAGAAAGCTTGAAGAGAATACTCTAAAAAGTGATTTTGTTCGTAAAGGTTTTATGGAACTTTTCTTGTTCGTCTAATGAAACAATATTACCCCCTGGAAAATACCGTGATATTTTGAAAATACATTTATGGGGAAAGTGTTAAACGGCATTCTGAGAAGTCATCTCTGTTATTTCTGTATAAAAAATATGAATCCTAGAATTAGCGACAGTGTCTGGAGGTCATTGTTCTACATGTCTAACACCGAAGCTTTCGCAGTCAAAAATAAATTTGTAAAAATCAGCACAAAATATTTTTGTATCATATTCCAATTGTACTCTTTGAGTTTAGACCTTCATTTATATACAAAGATACTGTTCTGTCCTGTAGAATTTAGCATATTTCCTCTTAGTAAATCATTCCTAAATAAAATAGAAAATATTACCATTTTCATAGTAACTTTTTATTTGAAATCCACCTTAATGTAATGCCTTATCTTTGCCATCTCAGTATATTCACATTTCACATAACCAAAATTCTAAATAATTTCCTGTTTAGGATTCCCCATTAAAGGTCATAATCCACCCCTCTTTGTCAACTAAGCTAGAAATTTTAGAATCATTATTTGTTTCTCCTCTTTTTTATTTATTGCCCAAGCTAACTTTTCCGGCAAGACCATTGGATCATTCCTTTTGAGTATCTTCTGGCCATGACTTTTTATTTCCATCTTGTTACCACTTTCCTCATCATCTTAGCCCTCTTGTTCCTGGCTTCTTTCCTCTTCACTCCATTACCTATACGGTTGTCGGAACTGTTTTTCTAACACACAGACTTGTTCAAGTTAGTCCCTTGATTAAAAAAATAAGAAATGATTTATCAGTGCAATAGAAATAGCTTGAATTAATTAATGCCATATGAAATAATTAATGCCATATGTTCCTTCGTATCTGGTCCATGTTCATTTATCTAAGCTCATTCTGTACCTGTCCCCTGTTGCCCCCATATTTGAGCCTCTACACGAAATTTGCACTTCCCTGAGCAATCTTGTTTTTTTTTCTTTTTTTGTGCCACTAGGGTTTACAAGTATGCATTTGTTTTGCTCAAATTCTCTTAATCGTCTTTTTTTTTTTTTAAATTTTTATTTATTTATGATAGTCACAGAGAGAGAGAGAGGCAGAGACACAGGCAGAGGGAGAAGCAGGCTCCATGCACCGGGAGCCCGACGTGGGATTCGATCCCGGGTCTCCAGGATCACGCCCTGGGCCAAAGGCAGGCGCCAAACCGCTGCGCCACCCAGGGATCCCTTAATCGTCTTTTATAGCTGGTATACTTTTTAATTTTTTTTATATTTCATCATAGTAAATAGGTAATACAGTCACATGATTCAAAAATCAAAGGGATGTTT
This sequence comes from Canis lupus familiaris, assembly GCF_011100685.1. Classification (NCBI taxonomy): domain Eukaryota; kingdom Metazoa; phylum Chordata; class Mammalia; order Carnivora; family Canidae; genus Canis; species Canis lupus. The sequence continues at coordinate 37,819,239 of NC_049237.1, forward strand.
CAAGGTTTAGTGTGTACTTTCCCTGCCACCCTATAACCATTGCACTTCTAGGCTGGCCTGCCAGATCCCTGCCTGCTTGAGTTAACTCTTTTCCTGCTGGATCATGAGACAATCAGGCATCCCAGGATGAGAGCAGAGGTAGAAGAAATTCAGGGAATTGGGGAGTGGCCACTTACCAATTGGGACAGGGTATTCTCTTTTTTTATTTTTTTTATTTTTTTTATTTTGAGATTTTATGTATTTATTCATGAGAGACACAGAGAGAGAGGCAGAGACACAGCCAGAGGGAGAAGCAGACTCCCTGTGGGGAACCTGAAGTGGGACTTGATCCCAGGACCCCAGGATCATGACCTGAGTCAAAGGCAGATGCTCAACATCTGAGCCATCCAAGTGTCCCAGGACAGAGTATTCTTATATTTTAGCCAATACAACCTAACTAGTGTGTATGAGCTGAATATTCATGGTAACTCTAAGTAGGCACTTATATTAGTTTTTTATATCTTTCCAGTGTTTATGTAAATATAAACACCAAAGATAATTTATGATATACTCTTTTGTACCTTGGTTTATTTTTGTGATAATATATGTGTATATAAATCATAAGGTTTGCTATTTTTAGCCATGGCTAATTGTACTATTCAGTGGCATTATTTACATTTACAATGTTGTGCAAAAAGTTTCTTACCACCCCAAACAGAAACTCCAGATCCATTAAGCAATAACCTCCTTCCCTATTCTATCCTCCTCCCAGTCCCTGGTAACCTCTAATGTACTTCTGTGTCTATGAATTTGCTCATTCTTGATATTCCACATAAATAAAATCATATTTGTTCTTTTGTGTCTGGCTTATTTACTGAAAATTGTTTTTAAGTTTCTTCCATATTGTACCATGTATTAGAATTTCATTCTTTTTTATGGCTGAATATTATACCATTGTGTGCATGTACATTACATGTATATTTATTTGTTCATCAGCTGATGGACTCTTGGGTTGTTTCCACTTTGGGTTATTGTGAATAATGCTGCTATGAATATTGGCATACAAATACCTGTTTGAACACCTATTTTCAATTCTTTAGGGTCCATACCTAAAAGTAGAATTGCTGAGTCACATGGTAATTCTGTTTAACTTTTTGAAGAATTGCCAAATTGTCTCCACAGCAGTTACAGCACTTTACATCTCCACCAGCAACGTATAAGAGTTCCAGGTTTTCTGTGGCTTTGTCAACACTTGTTATTTTCCATTTTTTAAGAATTATAACCATCCAAGTAGGTGTGAACTAGTATCTCATTTTACTTGGATTTGCATTTTGCTACTGAGGTTGAGCATCATTTCATGTGCTTATAGGCCATATGTATGTGTCATCTTTGGAACAATGTCTATTCAAAGACCTCTGCCTGTTTATCAATTGGGTTGACTATTTTGTTGACTTGCAAGGGTCATTTGTATATTCTGAATATGAAACTCTTATCAGATATCTGATTTGCAAGTATTGTCTCCTATTTTGTGGGCTGCCTTTTCAGTCTCATAATAGTATTCTTTGCTGCATAAAAGTTTTTAATTTTAACAAAGTCAAATTTGTCTATTTTTTCTTTTGCCGTTTGTGCTTTTGGTATCATATTTAAGAAACCATTGCTAATAGGCAATGTATATTTGTCCCTGTGTTTTCTTCTAAGTGTTCTAATGGTCTTAGGTATTATTCTTAGGTCTTTAATCCACTTTAAGTTATTTTTTTAATTTATTGTGTGAAATAAGTCTTCATTCTTTTGCATGTGAATATCCAGTCTTTCCAGCGCAATTATTGAAGGGACTGTTCTTCCCCATTGCAAAGTCTTGGCATTCTTGTAAAAAATCAGTTCACCATAAATGTGAGGGTTTTTTTTCTGCACTCAGTTCCATCCCATTGATCTATATGTCTACCTTTATCATGGTGCCACAATGTTTCATTACTGTGCTTTGTAGTTAGTTTTGAAATCAGTAAGTGTGAAATCTTCATCTCTGTTATTCTTTTTCAAGACTGTTTTGGCTATTCTGTACTCTTAAGATTCCATATAAATTTTAGGATGGGGGTTTTTCTATTTTTGTCATAAACATTATTGGAATTTTGATAGGGACTACACTTAGTGTGTAAATTGCTGTGATAATATTGTCATCTTAACTATATAAAGTCTTCCAATCCATGCCCAAGATGTCTTTTCATTAATTTAGGTCTTCTTTAATTTCTCTCAGCAATGTTTTATAGTTTTCAGTGTGTAAGTTGTGTGCTTCCTTTGTTGAATTTATTCCCAAATACTATATTTTATTCCCTTGTTTTCTATTGTAAATGAATTTTTTTCTAATCCAGTGTCTTTTTGGATGTCCACTGCTAGTGCAGAAAAATACAACTGATTTTTGTACATTGATTTCATATCCTGAAAGTTTGCTGGAATTCATTTATTTGCTCTAACATTTTAAAAAATGGATTCTTTAGGGCTTCCTAGCTGTAAGATTATGTCATCTGTGAACAGAGATAGTTTCACTTCTGTCTTCTAATTTGGATACTTTTTCTTTTCCTCTTGCCTAATTGCCCTAGCTCTAACTTCCAGTACTATAATGATTAGAAGTTGTAAAAGCAGGCATCCTTGCCTTGTCCCAGGTGTTAGGGGAAAACCTTTCAATCTTTTACCATTGAGTATGATATTAGTTGTGGGGTTTCTTGTTTTTGTTTTGTGTTTTTTAATAAACGACTTCTTATCTTGAGGAAATTCCCTTCTAAATGTATCAAATGTTTTTACCATAAAAAAGTTGGATTTTGTCAAATGATTGGGTTTTTTTTTTTTCTGTATCATTGAGAATGATCATTGTGTGGTGTACTCTTTGACCTCAAACCTTATCTTCATCACATTCATCTCATAACCCTAAAATAATGACTAGTCAGAATTAATTACGCTCCTAAGGCATTAATACAGCTTCACATTATGATGCTTGAGCCTTAATGTATTTTACTTCCTTACTTGATTGTGAGCATCTCAAGTGTAGAGACTTCTACTGTGTCTATGGTACTTAGCACAGTAGAGCATGATGGTGTAAAACAGAAGTTTTATGGATGAAAAAATAAATACATCAAAATCAGGAGATTTAAGGTCTTTTGCACAAAATAAGAAAAATAATCTGCTGGCATATTCTTTCGTGTCAACATTTTGCTTTTGTGTTGTTGTTTTCTATAATTTTTCTTTCTCTTTTCATGGATTGGATTCCCCCTTTTTGTTGTTGTTGTTTTTTTTTTTTATTCCCTTTTATCATGAATATACATATATTTTCCCAGTGGCAAATTAGCAGAATGTTTTTAATAAGACATCTTTCCAGAAGTATGTGACCAATTAATACAGAATTCATTTTATAGAATATAAAAATATTTCTTTGGAATCCACATTTTCGGATAGACAAAAATCATCTGAATTATTAATTTTAAAGATAATTCATGACTCTCTGCAATTTTGAAGGGTGGTAAAAATTCTTGCTGCTAAGCTTGAACAAAATATTTTATTGTCTCTGAATAAATTCAAAAGGAATGAATATCCTTTTTCCAAACTCTTTATAGCTGCACTCAAGAGAATCCAGTACAGCTGGAAAGGAAAGTCCATCAGATCAAATGCTAAGAAACCACATATTTCCCCAATGCACTAAAAATGTATCCAGCAACTTGGAGAGGATTATACAAATATGGAATTTATGTAGTTGTAATATACAGATTATATAAATATGCATCTATTTAGTTTATGTTTTGTCGTCTAGAACTTTTATCAAAAAATTCTGCATCTGCAAATGTCTATGCATATAACAAACATTATAATAATGAAATTCTTGAAACAGAAGTAAATGATGTGCCAGACTTGAGAGGAAAGAAAGTTCAGTTCTGAACATCTGAGTCATTTGAATTCCAATCTCAGAACTGTTTAGGAATGTTTGGGACACCCAGCTCAGAATACCTCCAGTTTTAAACATATTCGTTTATTTCATGTTGAAACCTAATATAGTAACTTAGTTGTTTCTGCAGCAGCATAGTTTAACAACTTGCAAGGAAATAGGAATTGTGGCTCTATGTAGGTGTGGGTACTCCCCTAATTTTGTCTGGAATTGACAGATGAAAATTACACACACAAATAGTTAATTTAAGAAACAGAAAAGGAAAAGACAGCTGAACTTTTATTCTTAGTTGATAATACCCTTTGGAATAAAGAATTCAGAGATTTTCCAATTTGCAACAGACTCAAATTACGAGGAAAATGCAAAAATCTATCAGAGTGACTCAAATAATCCTAAAGCCTAGTTTTGTTGAGCTCTCTGTTGAGTTAATAACCGAGGTTTAGGAGAAAGTACGCTGTGGATCACCCTACCAAAAACTCTCTTTGGATGTCAAGATTGATGACCCCACACAATGTCTGAGAGGGGATGAAAAGGTTTATTATTCACACAATGAGGGATTTTTGAGGGCACATAGGGCAGGCTCCCAAGCAGATCTAAAAATGGCTCCAAAAGAGAGAAGAAACTGGCTTGGTTTTTCTAGTGATTAGAGTGGGACTGAGGTAAGGATTCCCACCTGTGGGCTGGGACTAGCATGGTTTGAATTTCCTGCCAGTAACAAATGAGGGAACACCTGGGCTTCCATATTAGCTAGCCCAAACTCAGGGCAGAAGGGTAGGGCTTGAAACTTGACTATCAAACATCAAAAATAGAATCAGACTCTATTATAATCCATCCGTGATATCTGACTGGTGTATGGTATATGCAAATACACTAGATTACATTTACTTGAATTTTATTTTGCTAAAGCATACATAATGACAGCATGAAGCCTATAGCCTGCCAGGTGAGGGCAGTGGAAGTTCCACTGGATACCTTGTTCAAGAGCCCTGCATTGTTTATTTTTTAGAAGTGAAATAGTCACTTTTAACAATGTTCAGAGCTCCAAAGTGGATAAAGTGAGGCCTCTACCATGGCTTTAATATGTAACCTTGATTTACATTATCTGTAAGGCAAGAGATTCCCATAATTATGTTCAGCAAAGAGAGAAACTTTGGAAAAGTAATTGCTGTTGCTACCATTGGTGGAACCACTGGCAGTGGCCCAAGAATCTGTAAATATGCACAGATGGAGCTAATTGTTGACCAGGGTAACAGGACTACCTAAAGTTCAGCTAATTTTGCTACCCTTCTTTACCAAGGGTGTTCATGTTGAGGAATTAAAAGCAGCAGCTTTCCAGTATGCTCCATTGTGGGTAGTTTTGATGCAGTCCATAAAGGATACATATTCCCATTGCTGTTCACTCATTTGATCAAAGGGTTACCCAAATAGCTAGGGATTCGAGGGAGAAGTAGCTTCCTCTAGCACCTATCAACTGGCAAGCCACTGAGGACAGAAGAGCCTCCCTTTCCTATAGGTGGAATACTCCAAAGGGTCCAGACTTCACTGTATCTTATAGGTAACATTTCTGTCTTAACAAGGAGGCCATGCTATCTGTGCAGAGACTGTAGAACGCTGCCTCCACGATCAGAAAGATATGGAGATTCACAGGCTCAGGGCCTGTGAGAACCTCTGTTTCCAGAAGAGCTTGGTATGCAGTTGCCACTGTCATGGAACTTAGAAGGGAGTTCTCCCCCCCCACCAAAAATCTATGGGTGGCCCAGAAATTTTAGGAAGTATGAGAAGTATGAAAGGAGCTTACTAAAGCCTCTTCAGTAAATAATTCTCTGGGGCAGTGAGAGGGACCACTAATGGAATGACTGCTCTATTGCAATTTGAACAGATTCTAGAGCTCTTTGTTATAGAGGGCTCCCAATTTGAGATGGGCCAATTTGTAAATGACAGCATAATAGACTTAAGTAAAATTTGTAGATTAGGACTCTGTGGTCTTCAAATCCCAAAAAGGCCTAAAAGATCTTGGGCTTTGTTCTAACACTGTGGCTACAGAGAGTGGCAACTGCTGCTTCTTGACAGTGTTAAAGTGTAAAGCCATCAGCCTAAGGAATAATTTTCAAGAATTTAACCAGGGGTGCTGGGCCTTGAAATGCCTATTTTCCTCTTTGAGCTCCCTCTTTTCTTCCTTATTTTTTTTGTCTTTAATTTTGTCCCCCTATCTTAAAAAATATTATATTTTGTGCAATTTGGAGTACACACAACAAAGCCACCTAGAAAAAATTTAATTTATTAAAAAACAACCACCAGAGGACTCCCTGGGTGGCTCAGTGGTTTGGTGCCTGCCTTTGGCCCAGGGCGTGATTCTGGAGTCCTGGAATGGAGTCCCACATTGGGCTCCCTGTATGGAGTCTGTGTCTCTGCCTCTGTGTGTGTGTGTGTGTGTGTGTGTGTGTGTCTCATGAATAAATAAATAAAATCTTTAAGAAAAAAAATAACCACCATCTGTGTGTGTGTGTGTGTGTGTGTGCACGCACACACACGTGAAGTAGGTAGAACAGATGGAAAAAATTCTAGGCCCCATGCAGGAGAAAGATTTGGGGAAAGCACCCCATTCATTTAACTTCATTTCTTAAATGAAAAAAGTTTCTATAGCCTCTAGAGGTCATCACAGGTTGCTCTAGGATAGCAGCTTTTCCCAAGTCAGGATGTATGATTTGTACATACCCCGGAGAGATTTTCTTCAATGAAGTCGTGTTAAGACAAAAACAAAAGAGGGATGCCTGACTGGCTTAGTGGTTGAGCATCTGCCTTCAGGTCAGGTCGTGATCCCAGTGTCCTGGGATCAAGTTCCGCATCGGGCTCCCTAAGAGGCGCCTGCTTCTCCTTCTACTTATGTCTCTGCCTCTCTGTGTCTCTCATGAATAAATACATAAAATCTTAAAAAGAGAGAGACAAAAACAAAACATTTGCACAAATTTATCTTCAAGATAACACCATAAATAAGATATTTAATATTTTCATTTTGACAGTATTGCCGATGTAGATAAACTTATTAATTCTTTAGCAAAATATTGATTCTTTAGGGGAAAAAAGGGGTAAGGCTGTGTGAGAGAATCTGTCTCTGCCTCTTGACTCATTTTCCGTGGTTTGCTGACATTTTTTTTTATGTTCCTTGGCGTCTAGACACATCACCTCAATCCTTGCCTTCATATCATCCTCCTGTGTGCATGTCTGTGTCCAAATTTCCCCTTTTTATAAGGATGCTGATCATACTGGCACAGCCCATGATCTCATTTTAACTTGACTGTCTCTTTAAAGACCCTATCTCCCAATAAAGTCACATTCTGAGGTACTTCAATTAGGACTTCAATATGTGAATTTGGGGTGGGACACAAATTAAACCCTGGCTTTGGAGTGGCAAAGCTGAAGAATGAAATGCCCAGAATTTCATTTTAGTTAAATCATTCTAGAATCTTAAGTTGAAGACAGATATTCAAGGTAATAATTTCAACCATGCTACACATAAAGATTACCTGAGAAGCTTTCAAAGTAAACCAATGTCCAGACTTTCCTTTAATTGTTGTGGGGTAGATATCTGAGATATCTGGCAATAGTATTTTATTTTATTTTATTTTATTTTATTTTATTTTATTTTATTTTATTTTATTTTATTATTTATTTGAGAGAGAGAGAGAAAGAGTGGGAGTACAAGTTAGAGTGGAGTGAGGCAGGGAGAGAGCAAGATGGAGAAGGACACACCCAGGACCCTGAGATCTTGACCTGAGCCAAAGTCAGACACTTTACCGACTCAGCCATCCAGGTGCCCCTGGGAATAGTTTTGTTTTTGTTTGTGTTTTTATTCTTAAAAAGCTTCCCGGAAAGTATAATATGCAGCTGCATTTAGAATTACTTTTCTGAAATAATAAGACTTGAGGCATGAAGACCAATGGAGGCTGTTTTGTTAATCAAGGAAAGTATTAAAAATGCTCTGAAACATGGCATCGGTAGTGGGAAAGAGAAAGAGGAAGAGATAGATGGTTTCTAGAAACGGGAAGTAAATCAGCAGGATTTACTGATTGAATATGGGGGGTGGTAGGCAAGAACAAAGTTGATGCCTACGTTCCCATCAGGTACATGTCTGGTGTCACCAGCAGATTTTAAAGATAAAAAACGTTTGTTTTCTTGGGGCAGAGCATGATAATTGAAATGACTAAGTTTTTAACAAATTTGTTATTCTGAGATAATTGTAGATTCACAGAGAGATTTGATGTTTCTTTTAGTGGTAACATCTTGCAAAACTATAATACAGTATCACAGCTGGATGTTGACACTGATCAGTGGAGACACAGAACAGTTCTATTACCACAAGGGTACACTGACTTTGAGATGCCTGTAGATATTGGTCAAATATGACTCGTTAAGGTGGAACTCCATAAATAACTGTTCTGAACCTAGTTTTGATCACTCCTTGGTACCAGAAATCTGCCAAAGCTAAGTAAGATCCACCTATATCAGGTACCTTAATGTAATAGTACACAAGGGAATTTTTTAAGATTTATTTGTTTGTTTATTTAGAGAGTGAGAGAACATGAGCAGGAGGGGCAGAAGGAGAGGGAGAGAGAGTGTCAAGCAGACTCTGCGCTGAGCATGGAGCTGGATCTCATGACCCTGAGATCACATCCTGAGATGAAACCAAGAGTCAGAGGTTTAACCACCTGCACCATTCAGGTGCCCCAGGAATTTACACTGGAGATTTTATGTCTAGCAGAGTTTTAGCAGTGCATGTAGTTCCACCTGGAGAACAAGATCTACTCAGGCAAATTGTTTACACACACATACTCACACATGCATGCACATATATGCCACAAGAATGTACAAGCACAGATACAAAATAGAAGATTCAGAAGTTTGTGAGTGGCCACTATATGAACCCCTCACATTTGAAGTGACAATTCTGTCTTTTAAAGGGTGTGTTTCATTTTAACTACAGCCAAAAAAAATGAGAGATTAAAAACAGCTGGAACATATGTCTATTTTCACCTCCTCCATCTGGAACTTTGTTTTTGGATATCACAGACATTTTCCAAACAAAACTCTGCTGAACAAAATGATAAATGTGGAAGAGACATGTATGTTCTTTTTTTGCTTAAAGAGCTTTATAGAATTCAAAGCATTGGGGTGTTTTTCAAACATAAAACTAAACCTTTGAACATCACAAATAGAGTTTGCTTTTGATGGCTGATGTGGCAGTGACTTTATATTTGAAATTGGATGATATTGTGAACTACAATGAAGATTCTTTAATCACTAGGCCCTATTTACATGGGAAGTAAAATGAAATCTTTTATTATATGTTGATATTTAAATAAAATAAGTAGACAAATAATGTGCTAGTCAACCTTTTAAGTTTCTGTAATTTTCTAATTCATCCTTTTCCTTAACTTTTCCAGTTGAAACTCCAATAGCTAGACCCTTATCTCATCATGCCCTAATTACTAGAATAACTTTTTCATTCTTTCTCTGACTGCAGTATGCTTTTATTTCAATACATCTCTATCATTCTAGGTTAACATTTTAAAACTGCTTTGGTAACATCACTCCTATTGTGTGGAGACTAAAATCCAAAATCCTTGACCTTCAGCATATAGGTATGACTTTGATCCCAGATTTTCAGTCTTTAATTCAAATGGCATTTCTTCCAGTTACAAGTATATTTTGCAAAGACTCATTGTTCTAGACTAACTGATGAGCTATGAGGGTCTGAAGTCAGGTGATAGCAGAGAAAATAGATGAAAAATGGAAAAATAATAGGGATCATTGAATGGGTAAATTTTGGTGACCAATTGATTAAAAGAGAGAAACTGGTATCAAGTATGATATCTACATTTAGCTACTGTGTGGATTACTCGAGAGAGAGAGAGAGAGAGAGAGAGAGAATCCAGGAAAGAGAGAGGTTTGGCATAACAAGGAAGAAATCATTATTTTGAATTTTGTGTATGACATCTAGGTGAATATATTTACTCCATAGTTGTTGAGAGTCAGGGAAAGAGAGGAGAGGGAAAGATAAAAGGTTTGCAGACAGTAAAAAATTATAATTGCCATGTTCAACCAACATAAGACTATTAAATATAAATTCACTGTGCTACAAAAAATATAGCCTAGGGGTATAGCATATTTAAAACCCCCAATTTTATTGGATAATAAAGCAATAAAATTAAAGTATTTTCCATAAAAATGACAGAAACAGTATTAAACAAAAGTTCAAATAAAAATCTCCGTACCATTTACCTTGAACTTTTGGCTCAATGTACAAATGATTCAGAAATTATGGCTACTTGACTATCTCAGCAGCTGTTTTCACAGACTAAAGATATGGACTTGGGTTTCATGCTTAAGTGATATTTATTAGACTAGGAGAAATATGGGGGGGGGGGTAGGAGGGGTCATGGCTACTCTTTTGCTCCACATTAGGGAAATTCTTTTGTTTTGTGACCAAGCACATAGTTTTAAGATAAGTAAGAAAGGAGAGGGTCACCTGCCTAACAAGCTAGTTTACCCCAGGGCAGTCGACCAGGTGACAGATGGAGTCAGATTGCCCTCACATTCCTATAAGAGAAGATATTTTTCACAGTTCTGGACCATATCCACTCAACATAAAACAGAATCTGATAACAATTATGGGTTGCTAGTGCACAGTGAGAAGTCAAATACCAAAGCTAGTCCTTGCCAAGTTTTTCTTTGTATTTTAACCACATGATCCATATTCTTCATTAGGCCATCCTTCATCTGTCTAAACAACAGGCTGGTGTTAGTTTATAAAACTTAACTGTTCTGAGTCCAGAGGCTTATGCATGCTTCTTTGGAATATATTTGTGGAGATCTAAAATCAGCAGTTTGATATAAATATCTGGACTTTGGAGGGAGAGATCAGATATCGATTCATTGGCAAATGGGGATTAAAGCCTTACAATTGGATGATGTTTCAAAGAGAGCGCCTATTGATAGAACAAACGGGCCAAGGGTAAGGCCCCTGGGTAATCCAACAGAAGCCAAATAGAGGAAGGAGACCAAGCACTTAGAATGAAAAACAAACACAAAAACAAAAACAAAACCCAAAAACCAGTCATGTGGGGCAAAAGGTCTGATATTTATTGACTTTCGGAATGACTTTCAGAAAATTTTAATTCAAAGGGCACCTGGGTGGCTCAGTCTGTTCAACATCTGCCTCTGGCTCAGGTCATGATCCCAGGGTCCTGGGATGGAGCCCTCATTGGGCTCCTGCCCAGCCCTCTTCTCCCTCTCCCTCTGCCTGCTGCTCCCCCTTCTTGTTCTCTCTCTCTCCCTCTGTCAAATAAATAAAATCATTTAAAAAAAAAGAAAATTTTAATTCAAGTAGGTCTGCCTCCTCCTGCTTTTTTCTATTGGGTGATTTTATGATTTTTTTTATTGAACTATAAAAACTTTTCATACTTCAGTGACATAGAGACTTTGTTATAATGCTTGAATTCCATATCACTATTTGTCTTTTGTTTGTTTCACTTATATTATGATACCTCCCTCATTGTTTGCAGTCAAATTTATTAGCTTTTATTGAATTTTTCTTTTTGAGAGAGAGAGAGACAGAGATTGTGAGTGGGGGTGGGGATAGGCAGAGGAAGAGGGAGAGAGAGAATCTCAAGCAGGCTCCACACTCAGCATGGAGCCCACTTGGGGCTTAGTGTCACAATCCTGAGATCATGACCTGAGCGGAAATCAAGAGTGGGACACTTAACCAACTGAGCTACCTAGGCGCTCCCCAATCTTACTAGTTTTTTAAGGTAGTATATAACTCATTGCTTCTTTTCTTTTGCTTTAAGTGCTCTTGTCCATCCAAAATACATGTTTTTCAATTTTGACCAATATATTTTACTCAATTTTTATAAAGTCATAAAAAACTTTGGCTCTTTAAATTCATCTGAGGTGCATTTGTAGTAACTCAGTAGACATATGCTGAAACTCTGAAATGAATCGTGGCTAGCCAATCTTGTGGCCAAGGTTCTTCCCACTGAGGAGATTTCTCTCATGAAGTCTCTGAGTACTACTTGTAAGAGGGCCCTGGGAGCAAGTTCAGCAGAAGACTCTACTGCCTGAAACTGCAGCTCTGAACGGTATAGTTTGGGGGGCTTTAGGTTTTATTTATTCGTGTGTTTGTTTGTTTTTAGTGGCTACGCAATGATCAATCTCTGTTAACCAGGTTTGGTCATATTAGATTCCCAACTATTCTATTGGAATCTGTTGCTTATAATTAATCCCGGAAATCTCATTGAGTTATGCTTTTTAAATAGGGTCACACCCTTGGCCCCCCCTTTTCCTTCCAAATATTTCAAGCCTGAGTGCTATTTCTTTTTATTTCTGTTTAAGAGATTTAGCTTCAGTATATGAATAAGATATTATGGCCTGAGGTAGCAAAGTTGTTCACATTTCTCTGCATTTCACTATGGTATCCTCTACTGTGCCTCACCCAATCCATGTTCCAGTTGGATGTGATTTTTAATAAGAGCCATCATCAATTTCGTGAGCAGCAGGCCAAGCAAAGGTGTTTTGGAGAGGGAATCTGGCATCCTTAATTCCAAATGCCTGGATCTTAGTTGTTTTTATCAGCATACCCACTTTAGGAGCACCAGAGAATTTAACTGCTTAAATTCAGCTGGGAACATGTGGTAGCCATTAGCTCTGTCCATCAAATATTTCCAGTTTTCCTTCTAGGTACATGGTAGGATTGCAGTTCTTTGCTCCCCTGAAACTATTGTGACCATCTGATTTGTGCTCTTCGGTGAAATGTTGAATGGAAGTGATGTGTGTCCCTTCTGGATGGAAGCTTTAAGTATCGGTTCACTCTTTACCAACCTGCCATTTCTATATAGTGGCTGCCCTGCCAGCTTGGATACTGGCGATGGGCCAACATAAAGGAGAGCAAAAGCTCAGTTGGTTAAGCGACTGCCTTAGGCTCAGGTCATGATCCTGGGGTCCTGGGATGAGCCCTACATTGGGCTTCCTTCTCAGCGAGGAGTCTGCTTCTCTCTCTCTCTCTCCCCCTCTGCCCCTCCCTACTGATTATTCTCTCTCTCTCTCAAATAAATAAAATCTTTAAAAGAGAGAGAGCAATAGATATGTGCCTTCGATGAGAAATAAACCTTTTGCTGTTTTAAGTCACTTACCTAAGAAGGTTTTTTGTTTTGTTTTGTTTTGTTTTTGTTTTTTAAAGATTTATTTATTTGAGGGGAAAGGGGCAGAGGGAAAGACTTTTCAATCAGACTCCCTGCTGGGACCCAGCCCCAGACTCCCAGGCACCATCTTCCAACCCATGTGATCATGATCTGAGCAGAACCAAGAGTCAGACACTTAACTGACTGAGCCACCCAGGTGCCCTGAAGGCTATTTACTATTAGAGTCTCATGGGGCACCTCCTGACTGAGGCAAAACTGAGTTTCTCAAAGTGGACTTCTATGGGACTAACCTGATTTGACGATTTTAGAAAAGAAGACTTGGTGCTCTTAGATAGACTTAGAAGGGACACAGTAAAAATTGATTAGGAAGTCAGTCCTGCACAACCATGAGGAAAGGCTGTTCTGGGGACAAAGAGCTTCATCCATGTGTGTGTGCTCATGATGGTTACATTGTTGTACACCAGGGTGAAATCGTCATATTGTGAGAAGCACAAGCCAAGAAATGGAAAGAAAATACTCATGTAAAGATTCTCTCACCATATAATAATAATAAAACTTGAATAAAAATAAACATGAAACCCAAATATAAGACTTCCTGACTTAAACAAATAAAATCCTCATGACCTTCTGAGGTATAGGCCTGTTTTACTGATTTTGCTGAGAGTGATTTGGCTTTACTTAGGCCTGTATTCAGTTTAGAAGAGTTTTCTGTAATTGTTTATTCTATAGCCAATGTTTCAATTTATTTTGAAGGAACATTGCTTCTGTCACTACTGTCTGTTCTATCATTGTATCAAATTCTCTCTCAAGTCACTTCCACCTTCTTGCCTGCATTCTGAGAGAATTTCACAAGTCTGTGTTTCACAGAGCTCTTCAATTTTTTACTCAATACTTCTTAAGTGTCTATAATCCTCATTTTCATTGCACATGATACATTTCCCTTTTTCTAAACCCAGGGTCTTTACCTCTCCTATCATCAACTTTTCTTTTTTTTTTTAAGATTTTATTTATTTATTCATGAGAGACACACAGAGAGAGGTAGAGACATAGGCTGAGGGAGAAGCAGGCTCCCTGCAAGGAGCCCGATGCGGGACTTGATCCCTGATCCCAGGATCATGCCCTGGGCCAAAGGCAGACACTCAACCACTGAGCCACCTAGGCGTTCCCTATCATTGGCTTTTCAAAACAATATTCTGACCACCTTTAAAACATATACTTGCAATCTAGAGATTGTTTCAGGTTTTCAAACAAGTTAGGAGCAATGATTGATTTCAGGTTTCTCTTATTTTATTATTTTTTAAAATTTCATACACAGGATGTATAAGTCAACAATTCATGTCACCATCACATTCGGTCTTGTGCACTGTGAAAACTCCTTTCAAATTTAACATTTGATTGACTCTCAATTTTTGATTCCTATTTTATTGTGTCTTTTTATCTTTCTTGTGCAAAAATGGGATAGTCTGAATCACAGACTATCTCTTCAGACACATAGAGAATCTGAGTGGAATGACTAAAGGTCATTGGTGAAATCGTCATTTTTCTTTTGCAGTCATAGGCATTAAGATCACTAAGAAAGAAATGATAGAGATGCTTCTAGCCCCTCTTCCCCAATCAAAGACACATTTAGTAACTTACATTTTTTTTTGCTAGTAAAAATCACAAGCATGTTCTTTTTGAAAGAGAGTAGTGTTCTAGATGTCAGGTGGCAATCCTCCTGACTGTTTTATCATAAATGTTTTCAGTTTCATGAAAGTATATTAACTATGAAACCAACATCAGTGAATACTTGGAATAATAGATATAACAGTTAGGTAAACAGAAATACCATATACTTCAGTATTTCAAAAGTCATTTTTGTGTTTGGAATTTGATAAAGAGAAATGCATCAAAATGTCCCACCTTTGGCATTTTGAATAGCCTGGCATGAATGACATGAATATTAAATAAATATCAAAATTTATCTTTAATCTTGAAGTCTTCAAAGATACTTTACAATCATCAAAGAAGTGATTAAGGAAAAAAGTAAGAAACACATTGACTTTGTTTAACAGTTTTGACTCTTGTTGAGTTGAAGAAATCTTGGTGAAAGATAATGCTGGTAACTATTAGAGATACATATTAAACATAAACATCCTCTCAAGTAGAGAAAGATTACCAATTGTGAAAATATGTGTCATTAACACAGTGCCAAACATTGCCTGAGGTTTGTTGTATTTCTGTATCTTAAAGATCTTTAAATAGAACTGTACTTTTTTCTCTGTAGATTCACAAATGTTAAATCAACCTAAATAAAATGGTTTCACTTAATATTGTGAGAAACCCAGGATCATGGCATATTATGGCACTGGACTTTTTATTTCAAAATATGTCACTCAAAAATTATCCAGAAAAATACAACTTTAGGAAATCTCTTCTTTTTATATATGCTACTCTTACATGTATGTACACGTACATCTTCTAGACATATATCTGATAAGTTTAATAATTTCCTGAATTAAATATTCTTTTTTTAAAAGATTTTGTTTATTTATTCATGAGAGACACACAGAAATAGAGGCAGAGATATAGGCAGAAGGAGAGGCTGGCTCCCTGCAGCGAGCCTGAAATGGGACTTGATCCTGGGACTCTGGGATTGTGCCGTGAGCCAAAGGCAGTAGCTCAACCACTGAGCCACCTAGGAGTCCCTCCTGAGTTAAATATTCTTAATATACTTAGGGGTGCCTGGGTGGCTCAGTTGTTTAAGTGTCTGACTCTTGATTTCAGCTCAGGTCATCACCTAACGGTCGAGAGATTGAGCCCTAAGTTGGGTTCTGTGCTCAGCCTGGAGTCTATTTGAGATTCTCTCTCTCCCTCAGCCCCTCCTCCTTCTTTGCACATGGTCTCTAGCTCTCTCTCCTCTCAAATAAATGAATAAATATTAAAATATATAAATACATATTTTTAAATATACCTATAGTAAATGGTCCACTTTGCATAAGTTCTTTTGAGATTCAAATGGTAAAGACTGTGGGGGGAAGTTAAAATAGTAAATAAATTAATTTCAATAGTATCACATTTTATAGTCAGTGATTGGGTGGCTGCTTCAGCACAAACTTTGTTCCTTATTGAGAAGAGAGCCAAAGCATGCTTCTAGAACTCTGAACTCTAAATTCAGATGTAAATACACTCTCTTCTTTTTTTCAATGTTCAGTTGTTTGAAGAAAAGATTAGAAGAATGGTGCCATCTTGTTTTTCATAAAAAGTCCAGCAAGGACCAGGAAAATTTAGATTTTCCATATTATATGCTCCCTTGGACTTCTGTTAGCCAAAAATTTAATACTGTTATAGTTGCTTTATTGGATCCAAAGTTCTTACCAAATTTATTGATATTATTTTTGAACACTATGAAACAAATTATCCACACTTAATTTGTAAAGAAAAATCAGAGGAATGATGGATGCACTTCCAGCTTATATCTTGGCTTTTTATTATAGCTGACTTTGGACAATTTTTAAACTAGAGGAATGACATAAAAAATGATGGGGCCATCTGCTTTGCTTCTCCCATTACTTACGAGAATTAATCATGCAATGTTTGTTAAGACTGCTAATTGTGGCCACTTGCACGAGTTTTAATACCATGGTAAAGCTAAAACAATTTTCCTGAAACATCATCCTATTTTGGGGGGCTATTCTTTTCAGTATATTGATAAATTGAAATATTTTACTCATTTTAGCGAGTAAATCTTATTTTACATATCTACAATAGGATAAAGATCATTGTATGTGCATATACATGTGTGAGAGATAAAAGCTTGAATGGAATTGTAGTATGTACAAACATGAGAGACATTGATGAGGCTAGAAGAAATGATATCATGATACATGAAGTATATATATTTAAGGGATACATTTTTATTCAAAATCAACATCTTGCTCTCTTAGAAGTCTCTACTCAAAATACACTTCATAACTATATAGAAGGACTGAGAAAACACTTATAGACACATTCTGATCTATTTTAATTTGAATTGTTATATGCAAGATTTGAAATTACATCATATATGGAATAAGAAAGCCACAAGGCAACTAAATTTAGCTAACTTTGCATGGAATGCAGACTTAAATAAATTATCAGGAGTTAGAGATGTTTATATAGAAAAAGTAAAGAACTATCAAGAGTCTGACTACTAATTTTACTCTGCCATCAGCAATGGTCTGGCCTCTGTCTAAACAAATCTCTTACTAGGCTTCCACTTTCTTATTTTATAGAGAAGGTTACTTTCTCGAGTTTTTGGAGTGTTAGTTCAGATTTTTATGTAGAATTAGAATTATTACAATGTCAAATGAGAATAAGTATGATACTCCAGAGAAGTATAACAAAGAAAATGAAATCCAACTAAAATTTTACTGTTTTTCCCCTCATATCATTTTTCAAATAGATGAGTGTTTTCTGCATGCTGCTAAGAAACCTGTCAAGAGCTGCCTTCTCCTGGGTAGGCAGAGGGGAGATCTGGACAAACCCATCCCTCCCCACCTCTGATGAGCCCACTCAACAGTAGTTCTGCTTTGTTTATTTTTATTATTATATATTCAATACCTATTTTCTGTGAAGAAAGAGTTTCATGGCTAAATAAAACATAAAGTGAGTTATTATTCTTCAATTCATATGCTGATATTAATAAATTTACATTTGCAAACAAAATACACATTTGTATTTTTCTTCAAATGACTCAAAGTAAACTTTATTATCATTGCATTATTATTTTTGTTACTCTGCTTTAATAACCAGTATGCAATAAATCAGTTTAGGCAGTGATCTTACAAATGACCTATCAACCCCAAGTCAACTTCTTTGCATATATATATGTTTATATCAACTTTGCCTCACACCATGAATAAGCTGGAATTTTGAGAAATAAACTTTTTTTGCCATTGGGAATGGTTGCAAAACTAGCATTTTAATTATTCTGGATAAGAAAATATAAAATTCTGTATAGAATATAAATGTAAAAAATAATTCATGTTTAGTTACACTCTAAGAAAATTATAACTTTCTGTAACTAAGATATAATTGAAAATAAGTTAAACTAAACATTTAACTTAAGTACAAGAAATGAGGCTAAAATAAGTAGGCAAACTAAATTAACACAGATGATACTTTTTAAAAATTGTGTATTAGAAAACAAGCATATGGACTGAAAAGATCTGTTTATATAAAAAATACCAATAATAAAAATTCACCTGTCATGTGTGAGCAAAACAAAAAGAAAGAAAAGAAAAATATGACATTAGAAGTAATAAAGCAGATACATTCACCAGAGCAGGAGAAATTAAAGAATTGTAAAAATCATTATGCCAATCTCTTATAAATAATTTTATACATTCATATAAAAAGAATAATGTCCTAGAAAAATAATAATCTACTAAAAGTGAGTTGGATACAATAAAACAAATCCAGATTGATGAGGAAAATTTTGTTAATTGCTTATCACTAAATACAAGCTGGGCTCAGGTGGTTTTTTACTAACATTGTTCTATTAGTCAAATTATTCTAGATGACAAAAAGATGGAGAACATCTTCTTTTATAAATTTATTGCCAAATTCTGATGAAGAAGGTAAGAACTAAGGATAAACCAAGGACATAAATATCTAGTAATAAACTACAGAATTTGCAGAAATAATTTACCCTGAAAATTATAAAACATTATTGAGAGACATTAACAAAGATCTAAGTAAATGGATTCATGTACTAAGTATATAGATTGGAAGACTTAATATTGCAATGTCAATTCTAGCCAATTTATACTTACGTTTAGTCCCAATAAAAAAAAAATCTCTTTGTTTGATAGACCTCGACAACCTGATTCTCAACTGGGAAATGTAAAGGTCCTTGAATAGCTAGTACAATTCTGAAGAAAGAAAAAGTGTTATAATGTCCTTAAATAATAACTAAAATACAGTTGAGAAAGCAAAACAAAGCTCAAACTTACTATGTACATATCAGCTTTTGTAAGTTACGGACCTATTGGACATCTGATCAGGTTTAGCGTCCTTATCATGTGCACCATTCGCAAATGAGCCTAGCCTGAATTGGAGGCACTACCCAGTTTTATTAGTTGGAGGCACTCATCCAGATGGCCATATCTCAAGAACCCTTAAGCCTTGTCATTAGAAGGCAATAAAAAAAAAAATGCTTCTCTTCTTTTAGGAGTTGTGCCAAAAACTCAGGCTGCAAGGGGCTCCAAATCATGTAATTCTCAATTATTTCTTTATGGACTTATATTTAAGTAAGTGTACTATGAGGAGACATGTCTGTTCCTCTGATAACCTTTCAATTAATTTACAAACTCTCTTAAGGCATAGATTGGATAGGATTCACTGATTGAAAACTTAAGTAAGAGGAAATAAATTAGGGAATTCTTGTGGGAAATTAAAACCTAAAGTAATTAAAATGTCTCAGTGAGGCTCAACATTTCCACTAAAGAAGTATATCAGCATACCTCAGAGATATTACAGGTTCAGTACCAGACCAGAGCAATAAAGCAAATATTGCCATAAGGCGAGTCAAATGAATTTTTTGGTTCTTAATGCATATAAAAGTTATGTTTGCACTATACTGTAGTATATTAAATATGCTCTACATTATAGCTAAAAATGTACATATTTTAATTAATAGTACTTTATTGCTAAAAAAATCCTACCCATCATGTAAGTTTCAATAAGTCATCATCTTTTTTTTTGGTGAAGGACCTGACCTTGATGCTAATGGCTGCTGACTGATCAGGGTGGTGGTTGCTGAAGATTGGGGTGGTGGTTGCAGTAATTTCTTAAAATAAGACAACAATGATGTTCGCTCATTGATTGACTCTTCCTTTCCCAAACTATTTCTCTGCAAAATAGATTGCTGTTTAATAGATATTACCCATAGTAGAGCTTCTTTCAAAATTGGAGTCAATTTTCTCAAACCCTGCCTCTGCTTTATCAGCCTAGTTTATGGAATATTCTCAATTTTTTGTTGTCATTTCAATAATCTCCACAGCCTCTTCTCTAGGAGTAGATTCCATCAAAAGAAAGAGAGAAAGAAAGAAAGAAAGAAAGAAAGAAAGAAAGAAAGAAAGAAAGAAAGAAAGAAAGAAAGAAAGAAAAACAAAAACCAAAAAAACACTTTTGGGGCATCTGAGTAGCTCAGTCAATTAAGCATCTGACTCTTGAGCTCAGGTCTTGATCTCAGGGTCATGAATTTAAGCCCCATGTTGGGCTCTGCACTGGGCATGGAGCCTACTTAAAAAGGAAAGAAAAATAAAAACGGAAGGAAGGAAGGAAGCAACCCTCATCTACTCAAGTTTGATCATGAGCTTGCAGCAATTCTCAGTCCCATATTTAGACTCCACTTCTAATCCTCATTCCCTTATTATTTCCAACACATCTGCAGTTAACTTCCTCCACTGAAGTCTTGAACTCCTCAAAGTCATCCATGAGGGTTGGAATCAACTTCATCCAAACTCCTGTACATGTTAATATTTTGACCTCTTCCTTTGAGTCATGAATACCCTTAATGGCATCACAAATGGTGAGTCCTTTCCAGATTTTTTTATTTACTTTGCTTAAATCCATCAGAGGAATCACTCTTTATGGCAGTGGTCTTATATTAAATAATAAGCCTTGAAAGTCAAAATTCCTCATTGATTCATGGGCTGCAGAATATATTTTATGTTCACAGGCATGAAGACACCATTAATCTCATTATACATCTCTATCAGAGTTCTTGGATGACCACATACATTGTCAATAAGCAGTGGGTATCTTGAAAGTAATCTTTTCTGATCTATAGATCTCAACAGTGGGCTTAAAATATCCCATAAACCATGCCATAAGCAGACGTGCTATCCTCCAGGCATTGTTTTTCCAGAGCACAGGCAGAGTAGATTTAGCAAAATTCTTAAGGGCTCTAAAATATTCAGAATAGTAAATGAGCACTGGCTTCAACTTAAAGTCACCTAGCTGCATTAGCCCCTAACAAGAGAGTCAGCCCGCACTTTAAATCTTTGAAGCCAGGCACTGACTTCTCCTCTCTAGCTATGAAAGTCCTAGGTGGCATCATCTTCCAAAATACAGCTCTTTTGTCTACACTAAAAATCTGTTTAGTGTAGTCACCGTCACAATTTATCTGAGCTATGTCTTCTGAATAACTTGCTACAGCTTCTACAACAGCATTTGCTGCTTCGCCCTGCATTTTTATGTTATGGAGATGTCTTCTGTTCTTAAACATCATGAATCAACCCCAGCTAGCTTTAAACTTC
The DNA here is from genome assembly GCF_011100685.1 of Canis lupus familiaris. Lineage (NCBI taxonomy): Eukaryota > Metazoa > Chordata > Mammalia > Carnivora > Canidae > Canis > Canis lupus. The sequence goes on from NC_049237.1 coordinate 37,840,628, forward strand.
CTTCTACAGCTTCCTCATCTCTCTCAGCCCTCATAGAATTGAAGAGAATTATGGCCTTGCTCTGGATTAGGCTTTGACTTAAGGAAACATGGTTAGTTTGATCTTCTATCCAGACTACTCAAACTTTTTTCCTATCAGCATGAAGGCATTTTCACTTTCTTATCATTCCTGTGTTGACTGGAATGACAGTTTTAATTTCCTTCAAGAGTTTTTCCTTTGCATTCACAGCTTGGTTAACTGTTTGGCACAAGGGGCTTAGCTTTCAGCCTATCTCAGCTTTTGACAAGTCTTCGAAACTAAGCTTAATCATTTCTAGCTTTGGATTTAAAGTGAGAGATGTGAGACTCTTCCTTTCATAGTACCCCAAACAATTACAATAGTCTTATCTACTAATCATAGATCACCATAGTAAATAAAATAATAATTAAAAAGTTTGATATATTGCAGAATTACCAAAATATGATGGACACAAGGTGAGTGAATGCTGTTAGAAAAATGGCACGATAGACTTGCCTAACACAGGGTTGCCATAAACATTCAATTTGCAAAAAAATGTGTTCCCTGCAAAGCACAATGAAGTGAAGCACAATAAAATGAGGTATACCTCTACAGTCACTCACATTATCTAAATCTTAGAAAATTAGCTATAATGGGATATCCAAGGAAGTGTAAAAATTACTCAACATTAAGAAATTTTGCATATTTTGTCAATTACTAGGCAACTCTCAAGCAAATCATCTCGACTCAAATCAGAAAGTACAGATAGAGTTAAAACAAAGGAAAAGTGACAATATAAAACTATATAATCATATGTAAAGTATGATTATCTTTATTCCCAATAAAGATTTCCTTTTATTTTTCTGCCTTTCAAAATCTTAGGTAGTTGAAGAATTCTTTTTCATTCAAAGTAAATACATTTTTTTTTGCATAAAATAATGGAATTGGCATAAACAGCACCCAAAATGAAGTTTTTTTTTTCCTTATTTTATTTTCATATTATATACATATAGACATTTATAAGCATCAACTGATCAGGGCCATTATTTGTATGCATTTGCCTATTTGCAGTGTAAACTCATTTAACTACTCTAAATGGAATATATTCTTTCTATATGTAAAATCCATTTTGTAAAACCATCATGGATATTTTTTCTGATTTAACTTGTATTTCATTTTTTGCTTGTTCAGTACTTCCTGATAAATACATATTTATTTATTTGGGGTCTTACACACTTTTAAAAATGGAACTCCACTTTCATCTCATCTATCTCTCTCTTTTTTAAGATTATTTATTTATTAGAGAGACAGAACATGAGCAGGGTGAGGGGCAGGGGAGAAGCAGACTCTCTGCTGAGCAGGGAGCCCAATGAGGGGCTTGATCCCAGACTCCCAGGACTCCAGAATCATGACCTGAGCTGAAGGCACACTTAACCTACTGAGCAACCCAGATGCCCTATCATCTAATCTCTTAAGATAAACTCATATAAATCCCACGTGAAAGATGCCCTTGTGCCCCATTTAATGTTATTCTCGGGGACAGCTTCAAGCAGTGCTAATATAATGCCTAGCCTTCCACCAATAAGTTAGCTTTGCTCTAGGACTGGCTTCCCATGTTTTATTTCCAGGAATCAGGTTTCTGACTAGCTCTTGAGCTCTGATTCCCATTTTCCAATAAGCAGATGCTTTCTTATACTTTAATGCATAAGTTCCTATCTGAGAAAATTATCAAAAATTATTCTGCCATTTGATCCCATAAATATAACTTAAAAAAAAAAAAAAAAAAAAACAGCTGGTGCTTTGGAGCACCTGGGTGGCTCAGCCAGTTGAGCATCTGACTCTTGGTTTCAGCTCAGGTCATGACCTCAGGGTCCTAAAATGGAGTCCCATGCTCATGGGGATCCCAACTCAGTGGGGAGTCTGCTTTCCTCTCTCTCTCCCTCTGCCCCTCCTCCCACTCCTGACTCTCTCTCTAATAAATAAATAAATCTTTTTTTAAGAGTTGTCAAAAAATTTTTTTAAAAGTTGTCATTTTAACATGTGAGTCATATTTCTTAGGTCAGTAAAAGTAGAGCAAATATTACTTTTCAGGCTACATGCCCTCTTTTTGATTCCTAGAAACATAACTATTATATAACCAAGTTAATATTTATAGGGAAGTAATTGTTAGAATTATCAGTATATGAGATGGCAACAATAAAGATCATGCATGAAATGACAACTTAAGTAACTTGTTTGAGTGTCCCCTGAAGAGCTGGAGTAGTAGGACAAAGAAACAAACAAACAAACAAACAAAACAGAGAAAAGGGAATAGAAGGAAGGAATTGAGTGTGCAATTTCTAAGAAATATGAAACATTTAATTTTTACTGTATACGAATTTCAAGCTCTAGAAACTGCAGTTCTGGGCAAAACCACCAGATTTTGCCAGCCAAGTAACCCAGAAGTGATATTCATACTTCATTTTGGGTTGTTTTTCATTAAATATCTTCAATTTTCATTTTTCAGAATTCACTGTATGCTTTTACATTTCAAAACGAAATATACAACATCGAACACTCATGCCTGCTGGTATCACCAAAAGGAAAACAACCACACGCTCAGTGTCTCCTGATGGAGGAACACAAAGCTAACCCTGAAGTTCCTGGCCAAAAATGGAAACTGAATCTGAGCGATTCTCTAGACGCAAATGACAGCATACAACGTGGAAGGTAAAGCAACATGCTAAAGTCATGCCACAATACGATAGTTAGAAAGTCCAGATAGATATTCTACAAGACAAAAATCTAGAGATATTTCAACAAAGTGCAAGGGGAAAAAAGAGATAGGAAAATTTATAGATTAAAAAAGAATCAACTGAATTGCCATGTGTGAGCTTTATTTAGATCCTGATTTAAACAAATGTTTGAAAAATGACATTTAGGAGGCTACAGGATAGTTATACATTTAATATATACGTAGTGATAACTAAGGATGCTTATTTTTTTAAAAATGTGATCATGCTGTTGTAGTATAGTTGATCCTTGAACAACTTGGGATTTAGGGATGCCAACCTGTCCCATGGTTGAAAATCAATCTAAATATAACTTTTGATTCCCTCAAAACTAATAGCTGACTATTGATCAGAAACCTTAACAATAACATAAACAGTAGCTTAACATATATTTCATAATATGTATTATATAATGTATTCCTATATGTAAGGTAAAGAAGAGAAAATGTTAAGAAAATCATAATCTGAGCAGCCCGGTGGCTCAATGATTTAGCATCCCCTCCAGCCCAGGGCCTGATCCTGGAGACCCTGGGATCGAGTCTCACGTCTGGCTCCCTGCATGAAGCCTGCTTCTCCCTCTGCCTGTGTCTCTGCCTCTCTCTCTGTGTCTCTCATGAATAAATAAATAAAATCTTTTTAAAAAAAGAAAATCATAAGGAAAATACATTACTGTACTGTTTTTATTTTTAAAAATCCACATATAAGTGGACCCATGTAGTTCAAACCCATTTTCTTCAAGGGTCAATTGCATTTTAAAGAAAAATGTTTGTTAGCAATGCATGCTGAAATACCTACAGATGAAATTATATGATGCCTAGAATTTACTTCAAAATAACAGAGGAACTAGGACGGATTGAAGGGTGATGTATGAGGCAAGGATGCACCTATATGTTAATTACTAACACTTAGTCCAGGCTACCTAGAAGTTCATTATGCTACTCTGCCTGTTTTTGTGTCTGCTCAAAATTCTTCATAGATTTTTTTTTTTTAAGTTGTGGCAAAATCAAGCCTTTTCCAGGCTACTGAACAAAGAAACAAAAATAAAACCACTTTTATCTCAAATTCCTACTATTTCTAAGAATTTTGGCTTTTTATACTTTCCAATTCTGTGAAGGTTTCAACGTAAGGCCTTTGTATTCTCCTGTATTTTAAAAATCTGTTTAGATAAAAGCATCTGCAGCAAATTAATTTTCTGTCATCAAGCCATTTCTACTTGTACTGATAATATAATTGAATTTTTTAATTGAAGTATAGATGACATAAAATATTATTTTAGTTTCAGGTGTTACAACATAGTGATTTGACAATTCTGTATACATTGTTACACTCACCATGCTAAGTGTAGTTACCATCTGTCACCATACATAATAATATAATTGGATTTTAAGGCATAGGCCTTTTTGCTAGGTATGTTGAAAACTTATTTTCAACTTATTTTAAGACTCTAGAAATTAAGATTTCTTAGGAGTTTTGGGTGGCAATACTTTAGATAGCATAGCTATTAAAATAAAATAAAGCAAACATGCTAAATTTTAAGATAGCTAAATTTAAGAACATTAATAAATGGTTTGAAAAATGAAGTTATGTTTAATAAAATTCAAAAAATAATCTTGCTCTGTACACTGTCTATAATATGAAATACTAAAAACATGGAGTAATACTTAGCTTGTAATCATTTACTCTTGTGCATGAAGACAGTAATGGAAATATGGGCTTGGTTTTCTCATGTAGACATTAAGGTACTGACTTTTACTGTCACACATATCTATATAATGTTTCTAACATCATTCACTGGTTTAGGAATCTTAGCAATATTTTTAAAAATAATAAATACAATTCACTAATCTAGGCAGAGTTTGACTGATAAGAATCTCTGAAATTTTTCTTCAATATTTTATTCAGAATTTCCTACATGATGCGGAAACAGAAAAGCAATTGAATCAACCAGAGAACTAATAAGATCATAATTAGGGTTTTATAAGGTCAATTTGTAGAAATATTAGCTTTCTTGCTAATCATAGTAGATAGTGTATTCAACATAACATTAAAAAAAAGATGCACAGTAAATTTTAATTACTTACACTGAAAGGTCCTACACTCTACGTCATATTGACAATTTAAATCTCTCCAGTACAACTGTTCAGGACCTTTGCCCTGTTTGAAAACAACTGAGTAAATGCAAGTGATTTTAAATTAAGGATGACTGTGCAATTACTTTAGGGAAGAAAGAATTAGCTTATCCATTAGTGTTATAGGTTGCTGTAAGGAGAAACACTCTGTTCATTCAATTAGCTCTCAACCTCAAGGCAACCAATCATTTCATTTATAACATTGTTGATCAAGCAGCTCTGCATTTTGAAAAAGCTATGCCTTTAGAAAATATAGCCTTGCTAACATATTTCTCTGGGAATGCTTGGATCTATTTGGCACATTAGTTAATTGTCAGGAGACATACATGATTTATTTAATAGCTTTTGATCAAATTCTATGAAAAAGTTCTGATAAAAAGAACACTATAAAATTAATTTTTCTAATTGAAATGACTATAAGCATTCATAAAGATTACTTCAAAATGCAATGCTAACTTTATGATATTGTGTACTGAAATTATTCAATAAAATGATGAGATGGAAACAAAAATGAAAATGCAAATCCCACATCGTCTGCGTTAAACTGAAAAAATATTTCACTTTGAACTATGTAGCAAAAATCATATTTTCAGATAGTTACATCAGAGCATTGCAACTATCAATTATTGTTCAAAATTTATACTTCCACAAGAAAGCATTACATTTTTAGATGAATGCAACTTCAAATAATAGAAGAGAGTGACCCTATGCATTTCAATTTTTTAAAAAAATGTATACTTAAGTATAGGCATTTTTCTCCCATTAGAGAACTTTCCTTTATGAGTAAAGTATCAGGACTACATTTTCAGAAATGTGTTAATATGCAAACCTCTCCCATAATAGCATTAGCATATAGATATATTGCTATATATGATATTGAATACAAGAAGAAGAATAAGAGTTTTACCTGGTTAATCACCTGTGTTGGTCTAAAGCTGAATAGAACAAATGGATTCACCAGCTATGTCTTGTCTGATAATCATGAGTGGTGGCCGCAGTTTCAAGGGCTAAGGGCAGCCGCAGTTTCAAGGGGGTGGGATTTATCTTCAGTAATGAATACCCAAGGGACTGCTTCCAATCAGGGAATGCTATTGCAGACAATGAAACCATTCTCTATTTGTTGACGGAGGTTTTGTATGTACAATCTGCTGTGGGTGTATTCATGCATCAGTGAAGGAACCAACATATATTTCACTGAAGCTTATGGTATTAAGGATATTTTGAAAGAAAGATTACAGGAAAATAAAACTTATCTTTCATTTCTTTGAAGTTTTTCCATTGTATGTTCATTTCTCCTAATCCCCCCCCCCCCCCGGTAGAATGAAAATCATAAAAAAGGCTTAAATCCAAGAAATATAATCTCTCATGTGATGATACCGGAGCCCTCTAGAACACCACTGTGGAGGGATGCACATGGTCTCCGCCTTGAAACTTTTAATTATGGGAGTAGCTCACTATTTTTGGAACTACCTTATTCAACTCAGGACAGTGTCACCTGTGAGACATTTCTTTATACTATGGTTATTGATGCATAATATTTTCAACAAAAGTGTATATAAATTTATACATCTTACGTCTATATTACAAATCAGATAGTTTTGTTTGATTTATCCGGGAGTTGCATTTTCCAGTTTTGTAGTTCTAACTTGTTTTGACACACATTCTTCACCTAGTTCTGTCAATTTCTTTTAAGCATATAGCTTTAATCCAACTTCTCAACACTTGGACCAGGACTGCCTAGCACAGCTGACCATTGGCTAACTTTCCTAACTGGCTTCCCTTTTTCTACACTGCTGACCTGCAGTCTATGCTCCATAGAGCAGACTGGCCAATCCTTTAAAAGAGGAGTCAGATCATATTCATCTCCTGACCCTCCAAATGGCATCCTACTCTAATAAGTGATCTTAAAATCTCTCTAATACCTTCTAACCTCATTTAAAATAAAGTACAAATCTCGTAGATGGCTTAGAGCAGCCTGGTCTCTCAGCCCAGTTCTCTACCTCACTTAACTCTTTTTTCTTCTCTTCCACTTCCCTACTTGCTCCTGGCACTCTGTGGGTACATTGGCCTTCCGGTCATTCCTGGAAGGTGTCAATTGCACACCTGCCTCAGGAACTTGACCTGACTACTGTCCTGGAGTAACCCTCCCCCACATGGATTTTTTTGCATTCAGTTCTCAGTTCAAAAGTCAGCTATATAAACATCGGGGTGCAGGTGTCCCGGCGTTTCATTTATAGCAGCAATGTCCACAATAGCCAAACTGTGGAAGGAGCCTCGGTGTCCATCGAAAGATGAATGGATAAAGAAGATGTGGTCTATGGATACAATGGAATATTACTCAGCCATTAGAAATGACAAATACACCATTTGCTTCAACGTGGGTGGAACTGGAGGGTATTATGCTCAGTGAAATGAGTCAATCGGAGAAGGACAAACATTATCTGGTCTCATTCATTTGGGGAATATAAATAATAGTGAAAGGGAATAGAAGGGAAGGGAGAAGCAATGGGTAGGAAATATCAGAAAGGGAGACAGAACATGAAGACTCCTAACTCTGGGAAACGAACTAGGGGTGGTGGAAGGGGAGGAGGGCAGGGGGTGGGGGTGAATGGGTGATGAGCACTAGGGGGGCACTTGATGGGATGAGCACTGGGTGTTATTCTGTATGTTGGCAAATTGAACACCAATAAAAAATAAATTTATTATTAAAAAACAAACAAACAAACAAACAAACAAAAGTCAGCTATACTGTGGGATCTTCTTTGACCACCCATGGAAATTGCAAATACACCTTTCATCATACCCTTCTTACTTTGCTTTATTTATTCTTGATAGCATTTATTTATGTGTTTGTTTACTAGTTATCTCATCCAATAGAATATAAACTCCATGAGAAAGAGGATTTTGTTTTATTTGCTGATGTATCTTAATATCCTAAACAGGGCTTTGCAATGAGTCGGCATTGAAAAAGTATTTCCTTTTTTAAAAAAATAAAGATGTATTGATTTATTTCAGAGAGAGAGAGAGAGAGTAAGCAGAGGAAGAGGAACAGAGAATCTCAAGGAGACCCCACACTGAGCACACAGCCTATCATGGGGCTCCATCTCACAATCTCGTGATCAGGACCTGAGTCAAAACTGACTGTCTGCCATTTAAATGACTGTGCCCTCCAGGGACCTTGGAAAAAATATTTCTTAAGTGAATGTATGTTTAAGCTTTACTTCCTTCTCCATTTCATACAGTGTTCTAATCAATAAAATCTGATAGAATAAACAAAATATCAATCTACAGTACAGGTATATCTCAGAGATATTGAGGATTTGATTCCAGACCACTGCAATAAAATCAATATCATAATAACATGATTTTTTGATTCCCCAGTGCACATAAAAATTATATTTACATTACATGTTAGTCCATTAGCTGTGCCATAGTGTTACGCTTAAAAAAAGTACATATCTTAATTTAAAAATACTATATTGCTAAAAACTGCTCACCATCATCTCAGCTTTCAGCGAGTTGTAATCACTGACCACAGATCACATAACAAATATAATAATGACAAAATTGCAACATTGTGAGAATTACTGAAGTATGACACAGAGACACAAAGTTAAGCAAATCCTGATGGGAAAATGGTGTCAATAGTCTTGCTCCACAAAGGGTTGCAACAAACCTTAAACAATGATCTGTAAGTGTAATGAAGCAAAGCATGATAAGACAAGGTATGCCTGTAGTGCCTCCTTATCCATGGTTTCACTTTCTGGTTTCTGAGGTTTTTATTACCCACAGTCAACCTCAGTCCAGAAGCAGATGATCCTCCTTCTGCTGAATTGTCGAAGGTCAGTAGTAGCCTAACACTACATCCCAGGGCTTATTCGTTCACCTCACTTCATCTCATCATGTAGGCATTTTATCATTTCACTTATCAGGAGGTGAGTGAGTACAGTACAATAGGGTATTTGGAAAGACAGATCACATTCATATAACTTTTATAATAGTATGCTGTTATAATTGTTCTATTTCATTACTAGTTATTGTTGCTAATCTCCTGCTGTGTCTATTCATACATTAAAACTTGATCATAGGGATCCTGGAGACCCGGGATCGAATCCCACGTCGGGCTCCTGGTGCATGGAGCCTGCTTCTCCCTCTGCCTGTGTCTCTGCCTCTCTCTCTCTCTGTGTGGGACTATCATAAATAAATAAAAATTAAAAAAAAAAACTTGATCATAGGTATGTATGTATAGGAAAAAACACAGTATATATACGGTTCAGTAGTATCTGTACTTTCAAGCATCCACTGGGAGTCTTGGAATGTATGCCCTGTGGATAAGGGGGTGGGGGTTTACTGTAATGGTTTGTGTGGCTTGTAAACCAACCATCAAACATATCCTAAAATCTTAGAACCTGAAGAACTCATAACATTCACCATTCATTCATCTTCTGTTACCAGGCAGGACTGCACTGAACTTATGGATACTTTTTTCTTGATCTCCTATTCAGTTGGCTTAATTGCCTTTATTATAAGAAAATATTCCCTGCATAAGTATTGGTTTCTTTCTACAAACAGTCTCTCAGGAGATTCTGAGAAGCTCTTAACAGGCCTTTTTTATTTAATTTTTTTAATGCAAAGTTTTTTCTGAAGCACTAATTTACTACAGGTCTCAATTTATATCTGTCTCACAATCAAATTATCTCTGTATTCATTTCAGGAAAATCTCTACATTTCTATTAAAAGCTAAATCTAAAATATGAGGTGTCATTTTTGTGAAAAGCACGCAAATAAAAATGTCTCTGTTTAAAGTGAGACTTCACTTTCTCATTCCACCTTCAGTTAATTCTAATGGTTATTTCCAGACAATGTGAGGAAAGTGATGCCACCCACACGTACCTCCCAATTTGTAAAAGACCTCTATCAATTTGTAAAAGTTTTAAAAGTTCTGATAGGTCATATATCAAGATATAGGAGGTGATATGAAAGCTATTGTGTTAGAAGTCAGGGATGTAGAAAGCTTAGGATTGGGATAGTTGCAGAATGGCCCAAATGTTTATATATAGATATTTATATACATACATGTTAGTATATGGAAGTAGCTATAAATTTGGTAAGCCAACCAGAGAGTAAACAATACCAGAATCCTGGTTGTTTTTAAAACAAACTGTTTCCAAATATTTTTGCTTTGTATCACAACAAGGATTTTAGCATATTTGTCCATGTGTCTATGTCTCTATGTCTCTATATCTCTATCTCTCTATATCATCTGTCTATCTATCTATCATCTATCTATCTATCTATCTATCTATCTATCTATCTATCTATCATCTATCTACCTATCTATCATCTATCTATCATCTACTAATCATATATTTAGATAAAGGAGATATATTCAGAATATTTAGCAGCAGGTTTGAGGCAATAACTAATTGGAATGAATGTTGGCCACAATCCTTGGAGCAGGGTCCTGGAGTTTGCTTACTCTGATTTCATGGATTACAGAGACAGAGTCACAGTGTAGGTGCTGAGCTGCATGAGGGCATTCAGAGCTCTTGAGTAGCTCAGATCAAATGTGTTCCTCTCCCGACCACACAGATATTTGATTCCTAGTAAAAGTCTCTTAAACTTACTTAAAATTTTTTTTAACTGTAAATATATAAGTTTAAGTGATGGCTTTCTAATGACTCTTTTTTTACCTAATGACTTTTATCATCGCTAAAGAGGAACTATGTCCTTTATATTTGTTTTGGAATACTTTCTCAGTAACCTTTGAAATAGTGTTCATAAAATTACTATGTTCCAGGCTTTGAAAATAATTTTTTCAGATCAAATGCAAGCTTAAGGTACCATTTAACTATTCTTCAGTAAAGGAATAAATTTGTTCATTTCTGAGTTCTGTGTTGTGCTTCTATTAAATTACTGTCCAACTGGTTCCCATCCACTTTCCAGATTACCTTAATAGAAAATAACATTACTGCCCCAGGTCATTTCTCCTGATATAAATGAATTAGATACATATATTTTCTTATTCTCCTTTAGAGAGGTTTAATCTGGCAGGAGCATTTTCTGAATTTGACACTGGTTAAGGAACATTGTATCCATTAGTGGCCAAGGTATAGTTAGATGTTAATTTAATCATCATACTCCATTTTGTAGGTGGATTATGTTTTCTGTTAGAGAAAATTAAATTCATAAAATATGCCTTCTCCTTGAAAATGGAAAATCTTTTTTGCATGGTTAGCAGCTGTCATTCTAACTTCAGATGTAGTCTGCAGTATGATAGAAAAGACCACGTACTGCATAATTGAGACTGTGTCCCAGAAAAAAACTGCACTCATTTCTCTACCTGGGGGAAGGCTCATTTTATATTTGGCAAGTGAACTTTATTTTTTTGGAGGTCTGAAATCAAGCCATTTTCTCTGAATACTGAGAAATTAAAAATGACAATTTATATTTCACAGTACCTTTACTTTAAAGTGCTTTGAGGATTATAAGTATGTGATTGTGTCTTTAGTTTCTCTTTATGAAAAAAGAATATCAGAATGCTTTCCACATGGTGTTGGGTTTGGTAGAAGCCCTTTGTGTCTAAAGGCTAGAATAAAGCCTATTATCTTAGGGATCTTTTGTGCCCCTTCTGGACTAAGCCACAGGATTAATGATATTATTTAAAATTGGATTTAAAGAGTTATCTGGATGTTAAAAGTATGGTAAAGAGTTCCTTTAGCCCAATTTCTAAACCCACTGTCTTAGAAATCTCCTCTCTACTTTGTTCCTTATTATCCAGTTACCCTCTTCATTTCTAATGCTAGTCTGGCTTCACTGGGTAGAGAGAGGGGACCAGGGTGGGTAGAGGGGGAAGGGGACAAGTGACTTTTGCACTGTGTTGAATTTCAGCTGGCAGAAAGGAGCTGTTATATATGAGAACAGCATACATTTTATTTATTGAGGTCCTAGAGAGACATACTGAGAAAGCCCCAAGGCAGAAGAATGAATTGAAAATGTTGCTTTTGGTCCTCATATTTTAATGTGGGTCCAGGAAAAATCTCACTTTATTTCGCTGATTTTTTTGTTTGAAATATTAAAATAACAATGAAAATTAGGCCTATAAAATGTGTATTTTGATGTCTAAATATGCAAGTGGATTATTTTCTAATTTTATCTTCTGAACAGCTGTGTGTGTGTAGGGTATCTGTGAATTTAAAATAATTAGTATTGTCAGTTTTGACTACTTATCTGAACACTGGAGCAGAGAAAGATTACACAGTTTTATCAATCTGCCTGAAGCTGTTCTTTCCACCTTCCGTGAGGCCATCCTTAGATGCTGTCCATTCTCATACCCACCCCAAGATCTCAGCATCTGAAGAAATCACATGGACTTTAGGAAAGCGAAGCCCTTCTGGAAGACTTGACTGAGTCCAACCACTTCTCAAAAAGAAAGAAGTTACTAGAATTGGCTTACAGTACTAATGATTCATCCCTAGGGGCTCAAGTAGTGACCACTTTGATCTCTAAAATTAAGGAATCTCCACCAGTGGAATTGTGAGCAGAGAAAGAGAAGAGGATTGATACTGGTTGGCAATGGCCGATGTCAGAGGTGTCACATCAGATGGGACTCCCTGCTTAGGATTCTTTCTACTGGGAAGGCAGATTTATAATTTTGTCTTGTAATAGTTTAATATATAATCCCCCAGAACACTATAGTTAACAGCTTCTGGAACAACAGTAATGATTATAGTATTTCCCTTTTCCATCAATTTGGGATAGGATCAGTACACCAGTACAAAAAATACTTAAACTCTGCAAATAAAATATAAAATATGCAGTTCATAATAGGAATGTATTGAATACTTGGAAAAGCATGCAGTGTGCTTTTGTGGAAAATGCAACAGCTTTGATATCAATGTTCAAATTTTAATTCTGCTGTTAACTAACCTTGTTACCTTTGGAAATTTGTTTATCCTTTTAGAAACTCCATTTGTGTACATAAAATAGGAATTCAACTTGCAGGGTTCTGTGAACACCAAATGAGATTATGCTTAAAAATCATATATCACAACTCCTGACATATCAAGCTGCCTAATAAATGACAGTAACTCCTTAATTTATGCTCTAATATACTCATTTCATCATAACAAAACCTTATGATCTTATATGTTTCTAAGGGTGTACATGTTCCATCTGTAAAATGCCTAGCTTTCCATTATAATACTCTCATTAAGGCAGACAAATCATCACTTATAGGGGTTTAGCATCCTGTGTATTAAGGATCTGGTGTATTAATACGGTAAGTGAATTCTATACTTGCTTGCTATTAAAAGTAGGCTTGTGGGGTGCCTGGGTGGTGCAGTTAAGTGACTGACTTTTGGTTTCAGCTTAGGTGGTGATTCCAGGTTGGTGAAATTGAGCCCTGTGTGGGTCTCAGGCTTAGAGTGGGGCCTGCTTGGGGATTCTCTCTCTTTCCCTCTGCCCTTCTCACTTGTGCTCTCTCTTGTTCTCTTACTCTAAAATAAATGAATACATCTTTAAAAAAATAAAACAAAAGCAGGATTTCTAAGCAACAGCCATATGATCCATCCTTGTGGCTCCACTTACAATAAACAATGGAAGTAAGCACTATGGATATTATATCCTGATATTGTAAAATAGGCCTCAAATCTGATAGGAAAATATAGTTTCTAAACATGACCTTGGTAGAGAGGTAAACAGTTTTATTTTGAGTAGTATGTGGTATAAGTTACACCCTCACCTAGCATAGGGCTGGAAAAATCTTCACACATTCCTTTTTAGAATATCGAGTGAGCCCAGAGGGAGGTTTGCACCAGCAGCTTAATAGACTAAATCATTTTTTAAATAGTTTTCTTAGTCACATAAAATTCTAACTATAAAATAATTAGAATATTATTACATAACTCAGAAAATTTTCATGCATTTATTTAAATGTGAAGTTAATTTTTATCCAACTGTTAAAAAGTAAAATTACAGTTATTAGACTATTTTAAAGCTAATTTCTTACACACAGTTGTCCCTTACTTTTCTAAGCATTGACAGGAAAAAAAGAAAAACTAGCATATTTTTATCTGCTGTCTCAGATAATAAATGATTAAAGACTTAGAAGCATTTTAAGTACCACTTAAAATAATGAAATTGGCTCTACTTACCACCACGTTGAACAATAATTTAATTTACTCTATTATTAACTCAGAGCAAATTTAAATTTAATGCAAATAACAAATTTACTTTCTTCGATATCCAAATACACTAAAAAATACTTCTAACTCCAAACACAGCTCCAAACATATGGGTGTGTGTGTGTATTACACTTGAAGGGATCTCATAAAAAAACAACTCCGAAAGCTAAAAAATATTAAATATTTCACTAAGAACACATTCTACTATTGCACCTACTGTGTGGGGATATTTACCCAAAAACATCTAGCAATGGTAATTAATTTTGGAGGCTTACGGTATTAGGTTCCTGCTGAAAAAAAAAAAAATGTCACGGTACAAGCTAGATTAGGCAACTGCTATCATAAACATCTCTCAAATCTCAGTGGATTAATATAAAAAATGTTTGTTTCTTGTATCTATCACAGTCAAGGGTGAGTTAGATGGCTCTCCTCCAAGCAATGATTCAGAGTTCCCTCCTGTGATCTTATCATTTTATAATTTCAAGATAACCCTGGCACCATCAACATTCTAGAAGGCAGAAAGAGTGCAGAATCTCCCACATTTGATACCTAACTACCTCAGCCTAGAAATGGATATCTATCACTTTCACTCATATTCTATTGACAAGAAACAGATTCAATTCTCTGACCTACCTACAAAGGAGAGAGAACTTGAGAGAATATAGCTCCCCATTGCTCAGCCACTTCCAAGAGCTTATTCTATACTATGCGAGGGAACATGAAACTTTGGCAGTCAGCTGTCTCTGCCACCACCATCAGCCCTCCAAGCATAGATTTCAAACTGTTGGAAAGACAGTAGGGATGCTGACATATGGTAGGTGGCTGCAAAGTGGAGAAAATATCATTTCTCTATGCCCTAGAATCCAAGAACAGTTTCTAAAAATGATTTTTCAGAAAAAGTACATAAAATAATTCTCTTTTTTTCAACTTAACATAATTGAGAGATGAGCAATTTTTATAAGTCATCTAAGCTATTAATTAATTAATTAATTAATTAATTAATTAATTTCTAAGTAGGCTTCACACCCAGCATGGGCCCAATGCAAGACTTGAACTCACAACCTTCATCTCAACCGGAGCTGAGATCAAGAGTTGGATCTTTTTAAAGATTGATTGATTGATTGATTGATTGATTGATTTGAAAGAGTGAGAGAAAGCTAGCAGAGAGGGAGAAACAGGTTCCCCACTGAACAGAGCGCCTCATGCAGGGCTTGATCCCAGGACTCTGAAATCATGAGCTGAGCAGATGCTTAATCGTCCAAGACACCCAGACGCCTAAGATTTAGATGTTTAATCAATTGAGCCACCCAGACACCCCTAGGACATATTTTCATTTCTTTTGGAGAAGCAGGGTCTATTAGAGGGTATTGTGACCAACATTTTTGACAGGAGTTGAGCAAAATGTTTTAGAGAGCTACTTTGCCATATAAGCTTTGATTACTGCTATCAGTATAGATGGTCAGAAGACAGGAAAAGTTTACTCTCCCCCTTCGGTCTTTAATAATCATTGAAAATTCCCATTATCTGGTTGTGGAAGTTATCCTCCTCATTATTTAACTGGTCAGTTTGAAGGAGACATTAACAGGAAATGGAATACAAGGTGAAGATTTTCTTCTAACAGAATGGATTGGTATGGAGGAAAAGCCCTCCCAATGAAAAAACAAACAAACAAAACAGTAAAAAACAAAACAAAAACAAAACAAAACAAAACAAAACAAAACAAAAAAACCCCCAAATATTGTTTATAAAATAAAAATTTAAAAAGTCAAGTGCATAGCTGAGTTCACATTACATGTATTTTTTTAAAAAGTAAGATAAATCCATACAAGCCACAGATGAAGTAGGTGAAGCTTCTAAGGCTAAAGAATCAGTGGGCCAAGAGACCAAAATAAAGAATAAAGAAAATAACACTAAAAAAATTAACAAAATATGTATTAGGAAATATAAAAGACAATAGTGAAAAAACTAAGCTAGATGTAATGACAGTAGAAATAAATCCAAAAATATCAATAATCTCTGTAAATATGAATGGACTACACCTGTCAGTTATGAGAGAGATTGTTAGATTGAATACATAATATCCAGGTAAAACTAAAGGATGAGAAAGGTTGATAGTAAGGGCACAATGATAAGTCAGGTGAATACTAACAAAGGAAAACTGGACTGACTGATTTGTGTAAGGAAATAGACTTTAGGACAAAAAAGTAAAATGGGTATTAAAAGGGATATTATGGGGCACCTGGGTGTGTCAGTGGTTAAGCATATGCCTTTGGCTCAGGTCGTGATCCCAGGGTTCTGAGATCAAGTCCTGCATCTGCCCCTCCACAAGGAGCCTGCTTCTCCCTCTGCCTATGGCTCTGCCTCTCTCATGAATAAATATTAATTAATTAATTAATTAATTAAAAGGGTTATTACATAATCATAAAAAGTTCAACCTCACTAAGAAATATAATAACTACAATCTAGATTGTAGTTATCAATCACAATATTTATAGGCAGAATTGTTAGAACTGTAAGAAAATATTGGAAAATTCTTCTTTAGCTAAGTAACATCCACCTCTCAATAATGATAGACACTGCAGTTAAAAATGCATAAGGAAAATTAGAACAGCACAATTAACAAGCTTATGAAACAGACATAACTGGAAAAAAAGAAAAGCATATTCTCTTAAGCTATTCACAAACAAAATATCATTATGTAAATACGCCTATTTACATAATATGCTTCTGATTAAATAATAGTAAATTATTGCATTATGTTAAAAAGAAAACCACAGTCCCAAAGGTTGAGTCCCTTGCCCCCAGGACAGCAAATCAAGGCTTAATTGTAGTTTTAACCTCTCCTAGAGTGGAATTTTAAGCCAATGATTCTGGATTTGTCTGGTAAGTACCAATGAGGTAATCTTTTACTTGGACCCTCTACATCCCCAAAGGAAGATGGGGCACTCTGCATAAAAGCCCCCATACCACTCCCATTAATAATGGAAAGTAACCTTGCCTAAAATAATCCTTTCCTTTCCATTTACTGATAACCCCTTGCCCATCCTCCTTCCTAACCAAAATTTCTATTTTTTACAACTTCTCAGAGGTCCCCTCTACTTGCCAGATGGTATGCTTCCAAATACATAAGTCACTAATAAGGTGAATTAGATCTTCAAATTTACTCAGCTGAATTTTGTTTTTAACACATATTAAATGTAGTAAATGTAGAAAAATATATTTCCATGAATGCAAATATTAGAAATGAAGGTTATCTAAAAATTGGTGATATAAAAATCCAAGTCAAGAAATTATAGAAGAAACAAAATAGACCTGAAGTGGTAGAAAAAAAGATAATAATAACAAATGAGTGTGAGATTAATGAAATAGAATTTACAACAGAGGATTAACAAAGCCAAAGTTGGCTCTTTAAAGAGACTCAAAAAGTAGTCAAATATGGAAGATTTTTTTCAAAGGAAAAGAAAAAGAGAATGCAGAGATAATATTAGAATTCTTAAAATGAAATATAAATTAGTGATATATATTTATGTATGTATTAAATTTGCTAGATATTCAATCTACAAAAACAATCTACTACATTCAAGGAAAAAAATTGAAAACATAAACTTCACAATATATGATTCATAATAGCAACAAAAAAATAAAGTACCTAGAGAAAAATCAGTCATACGATCAGAGAAACAACCTGGACAAGAGTATAATATTTTACTAAAATTTATGGAAGAAAATAAACATATATAAAGAATTCAAAATTAATGGAGATATTCTATGTTCATGGTGAAAAACAACCAAGTTCATAACAATGTTAATTCTTTACCAATTCTCTCTGTAAAGGTAATGCAATTCTTTTTTTTTTTTTTTTTTAATTTTAATTCATTTATTCGACAGAGAAAGAGAGAGCACAAGCAGGGGGAGAGGCACGCAGAGGGAGAGGGAGAAGCAAGCTCTATCCCAGGACCCTGAGACCATGACCTGAGCCAAAGGCTTAATCGACTGAGCCACCCAGGTGCCACACGGTAATGTGATTCTAATAGAAATCTTGATAGGGGTTTGATTGGCATTTGACAGGATGACTTTAAAAACACATTTAAAAAGATCAAAGAGCTCA